>NC_136859.1:584635-779337 GCF_951799975.1 Gobius niger
TAATCACCGAGCTCCTCACACTATAAATGTCATGTTTTACCTTTGAAAGTAGTTGTGGGGACCATTTGAAAGATATATTGGTTGAGGTCAACTCGATGCCACCATTTACCCTCATGCTACATTCAAACAGGCAAGATGGGAGTGAAATGTTTTCTCCAGACTCAACGACAGTATGCATCTCGGGAGCAGAGAATTAAACGTCAAAACATTCGATTCTGAGACAACAAGCCTTACAATCTCTGCTATTGTTTAACATGTCTGTACATAGATTCAATTTTGTACATGTATGAACAATATATTTCGTAATTTATATTTTGTCCCAAAAGAAAAAGTCAATGTGAAATCCCTTGTCAATTTGTACACAACTCTTCTCTTTTTGTACCCACAACCGTCTTTTCTCACAATGAAAAAAAAATGTTAACGTGCAAGTAGTCAACAGGTGGTATTTAAACACCATTAGGCATCGTCCATATCCATTTGCTGGGTTGCAGGTGACATCACAGCGTTGTAAAGGCCTATAATATTATATAGAGGTAAAAAAAATAATAATAATAATTTCATGAAATTTTTGGTACAGAGAGATCATGGACCCAGTGACTGATATTAATGATAATTTTTGTAATTCATACATTTTCTTTTTAGATACATCTTGTGAAAGTGTAATGCTGTTAATAGGAATATAACTGGCTCCTGCCCCTCCACTGGGTCCTGTGACATCACATTCTAGAACCTGCAACCCACCAATACTTACAAAAGAACTCCACAATAAACTGTCATAATAGTTGTACTGTGTATGGTTATACATATTTACATTTTATTTTCTTGTATTAAGGTTTATCTCCTGCATCAATGCAAAGTGTTCAACAAAAAGTGGAAAGAATAGACCCAATACATCCTTCATGTAAATTTTAAGGAATGCTAATTGAATTTTGGGCTAAGGAAGGCTTAGTTTTACCTAGTTCACCTCAAGCCTGATTGCGAGGAACATCTGATCCTGATGTAATGTTAAATCAGCATCTTGTTCATATTGAGATTTCCAAACTCTTTCAGGAATGTCTAAAGAAATATCTGCCATTCAGAGTACCATCACATGCAAAACAGGTCTGTAAAAAAGACTATACCAGGCTGAATATTTATGAAACAGGAGTTGACGTAAAAAGCGGACCCAAAGAAAATAATTATGAAACGGTTTCTAAATTAAACCAAAACTAGAACTGCAGGGAAGCCTGTGGTCATACCGCCTTTGCGATGCCCAATCCCGTCAGACCTTGGAAGCTAAGCAGGGAAGGGCCTGGTCGGTACTTGGATGGGAGACCGTTTGGTAACACCAGGAAGCCTAGCGAATGTAGTGAGTGAGTGAGTGGTTGGTGGTGGTCGGAGGGGCCGATGGCGCAGACTGGTTGCCTCGCTTCCGTCAGTCTACCCCAGGGCAGCTGTGGCTACAATAGTAGCTTACCACCACCGGGTATGGAGTGAATGAATAATGCAATGTAAAGCGTCTTTGAGTGTCCAGAAAAGCGCTATATAAAACCGATGCATTATTATTATTATTATTATTAAGCCTGACTACTATAATTGCCCTGTTTCATCGAAAAAAGTTCCGTTTGGCGATGAAGTATTCCACATATAATTCAGCCAGCTGTCCTAAAATTCACCAGGTTAAGGCAGCTCTTCCGTGAGGGGCAGTGGAGTCCATATGATTGTCAAGGCCACCTTCACCATTCAGCGCAGAGGCAGTAACAACTGCTGAACATGCCCTCAACAGTCCAGAGGTGGAAGTTGCTGCTGATTCATCCTAGTCCAACCTCACTGCGCAGCTTGATGGTGACTGACAGATTCTCCATCGCTGGACTTTGTATCATCATCCTCCTCCTTCCCAGGCTAGCTCACTTGTGTACTTTTTGTCAGTGTACAACAGGCCCTTAACACACAGAAAACATAAAATATGACTATTGCATCAAAGCAATGCATGCAGCAAAAGCTATACGGTTGAACTGATCTATCCATTCACCTTGGTGTGTGTCAAATGTGACATGTTATTTGTTGTTACAAGTGTCATTATGTTCACTCACTTGAACAACAGGTCAGTCTTTCAGCTGCTCCTGATGAAGATCCTTGATATCTGAAGATGTGCTCCTGGATGCAGCGGCCACCTACTGGATCATCCATGCTGGGGCTTGTTGGTTACCATGGCAGATTTTGCTATGTAGCAGACAAAATCTAAAAATTAATAAGTTAGTCATTAAACTGAAATATGGAACATAATTAATCAGTTATATTGTGGTTATTCTTTGCCAAGTACTGTAATTGTTTTCCCCTTTATTATCCCCATAATATCTTCAATATTTTATTGTGAATGTGCAATGTTTTGTGCGTGTCAATGAGGGCTGACAGAGTAGTATTATTACACTTCCAAACAACCACAACACTGTAGCTCCGTTTACACAGAAGACTCATGTATGTATGACCCTACAAACACATCAGTTGTCTGTCAACATCAGGCATAAGCATTTTTCTCCCATGCAATGTTTGTAGTCAAAAACTCAAGTGAGAAAAGTTTGCTAGCCTTAAGGTATTCTATCAAAACAAAGGCCCTTTGACAGGTCGGAGCTAGTGCTAATTGCTAGCTAACATTCCTATCGCACCACACTGACATCTTCCTCATTGCAAAAATAAACATTTAGTTCTTAGTTACAGTGGAAGAGCGCACTGCTTTTCTCTTTGTCAGTAGAAAACGACTTACCTGAGGCAGAAGTGTCCTCCTGGTTTCAGCCCAGAGACGATCGATGGTGCGCTGCTCTTGCCTTAGCAGGGAAGGGTTTGGCTTGTTCCCATTGGCTGCAAAGCCACCCATTTTACTGGCTGTCCAAACTTCAGGGTGGAGATAATTAGCATTTCTATTAAAATATCTGAATACGCCGATCGGCGTTCGGCGTAAAAAGCGGCGTTTATTTTGAAAAACGGCGTTTTGAACGCCGGCCGATAGAGGCGATTTATGCTAACTTTGGCTTGCCGTAGCCGGGTTTAGAGGCGCTTCCCTCGGTCAGTCTGCGCAGACGCCTCGGCTCAGTTACCGGTGTTGGAGCCGCTCAGAGAGTGGCCGGGTTTAGAGGAGCTTCCCTCGGTCAGTCTGCGCAGACGCCTCGGCTCAGTTACCGGTGTTGGAGCCGCTCAGAGTGGCCGGGTTTAGAGACGCTTCCCTCGGTCAGTCTGCGCAGACGCCTCGGCTCAGTTACCGGTGTTGGAGCCGCTCTAAAGCGCTGCAGAGCTGGGTCCGTTTTGAATCGCTCGAGACTGACTTTTGTAACTTTAGTGCTGTCGATTTGTCTCCACAATATTTCAGTGCTGAGGGACTTAATCACTATTTTACACCTGAAGCCACGTAAAAGCGTGGAAGGGCATCTACAGCCCCGCCCTCGCTGAGCAGCTGGTCAGACCTGGATAAGGACAGCGTGAGGGTCGTAGATATCGACTTCTTTCTGTCTGAGTTGAAGTGCATATGAGTGATGTGTGTCCGCGTGACACCTGCTGCTCCACCGTCTCCACAACTTCATGTTTGGATTTTCGCTGTTGCTACATTTTTCTCACGTCAGTCTTTAATTAGAAATAGCCGTGTTTTGGGACCCACTAAAGCACTTGTGTAGCTCTGTCTAAATGTAGATTGTTATTGATAATAAGCCACGTTCATAATGTAGATATTTTTTAATGGCCGGTAATTCTTGCAAATGGCCGACATTTTACAACCCAGCGGCCAAAGTGGCCGACACAAAAAAAGTCTAGCGGAACCTCTGATGAGGCCCAATGTCAAAAATCCTGAAATATCCCTTTAATGATGTCTGTTCCATCACCTTCACAAATACATCACCCACTGGAACATGAGCTCATTATTAACATGAGCTCATTATTAACATGAGCTGATTATAAACATGAGCTCATTATTAACATGAGCTCATTATTAACATGAGCTCATTATTAACATGAGCTCATTATTAACATAAGCTCATTATTAACATCAGCTCATTATTAACATGAGCTCATTATTAACATGAGCTCATTATTAACATCAGCTCATTATTAACATGAGCTGATTATTAACATGAGCTCATTATTAACATGAGCTCATTATTAACATGAGCTCATTATTAACATGAGCTCATTATTAACATGAGCTGATTATTAACATGAGCTCATTATTAACATGAGCTCATTATTAACATCAGCTCATTATTAACATCATAACAAAACATATTTTCCTAATGCGTCCTGTTCATGTAGAATGTTGATGTTGTGAAGTCGTACGTTGATCAAACCTGAGCAGCTGAACTAGAGAAAGGCTGGAAAACCTCTGAGGAGAACTGAACTGTTCACTGACCCATCTGGAGGCCGGAGAATGAAGAAAAAGTTGTGGTGATTTAGCCTCGGTCATTTCTTTGTAAATACTGTCCTGTCCAAAAAGACCAAAAACATCAATAAAACTCTGGGTTGAAATAAACTGAGCAAAAATCAAAGAAAGCCTCGTGTGGCTTCATTCTCCGGCCTCCAGATGGGTCAGTGAACAGTTCAGTTCTCCTCAGAGGAGAACTGAAGTGACTTCTCTTCTTCCCCACAGGTCAAAGAGAAGTCACTTCAGTATTTCCTAATACGAGCCCGGCCCTTATTAGGAAATATTGAAGTCACTTCCATATTTCCAGGGACAGGATGAGCAAGTCCCCCCCCCCCCTCGTCACCTCTGTTTCCCCTTTATCACCTCATTTCACCCTCAAATACAACTTCATCAGACTCTTTCTGAGCAAAAGGCCCAGTTACATTCTGATTCACAGCCAGTCGCTTTAAATCAAAATACACAGATTCTAATCATTACACAAAACATATATTTCCTCAATCTGCAAAATCAAAGTGAACATAACAAATAAATGCACAGTGACAGTGTTTTCCTCATCAATCATGGATATATTAAAGATTATATAAACTTAAGCCCATACAAACATGTTTATAACACATGTTCACCAACAAAGACGATTACATTTATTCTGACTCTGATTCTAGTGTCTGAACCATTTACCATTTTACCACCAGCGCGTCATGAAGGACAAACAATAATTCCCTCACACTGCCAACTTTGCAAAAAATACTTTCATTTTTAATCAAATAAACGTTTTGGTCCTGAGAATAATCGATAGATTAATCGATTACAAAATAATGGTTAGTTGCAGCCCTAGCAAATATCAACTGCTCTTGCTTTTTACTGCACTTTAGACTCTACCGTGTTTGTAAGTGTTAAACACTTAGTAAATGACCCCCTTGGTGCGTCTGTCGTATTATTTCACTTTCCTCAAACCTAAATGTGTCGTATTATTTTGATTAAAATACTGATTTTGCTTCATTCTGGCCCAAATCAACCAAACTCTGAGGATCTTCCCAGGCGACCGTCTCAGATTTGGATGATTTTATGTTTTTTTAGTTCCTACACATGTGTAATGAACACGTGTGAAGTCGTTTGCTCTAACTTTTCTTTTTAAACAATTTACAAAACCGGCAAAACCGGGCGCTGTAACTGTGGCACTCGGTTTTACTTTATAGATTAAAATAGTTGCTCAGAAAAGAGTCTGATGATGTTGTATTTGAGGGTGAAATGAGGTGATAAAGGTGAAACAGAGGTGACGGGGCGTTCAAAACGCCGTTTTTCAAAATAAAACGCCGCTTTTTACGCCGAACGCCGATCGGCGTATTCAGATATTTTAATAGAAATGCTAATTATCTCCACCCTGAAGTTTGGACAGCCAGTAAAATGGGTGGCTTTGCAGCCAATGGGAACAAGCCAAACCCTTCCCTGCTAAGGCAAGAGCAGCGCACCATCGATCGTCTCTGGGCTGAAACCAGGAGGACACTTCTGCCTCAGGTAAGTCGTTTTCTACTGACAAAGAGAAAAGCAGTGCGCTCTTCCACTGTAACTAAGAACTAAATGTTTATTTTTGCAATGAGGAAGATGTCAGTGTGGTGCATGGATCTATCATAATAACGTGGTGCGATAGGAATGTTAGCTAGCAATTAGCACTAGCTCCGACCTGTCAAAGGGCCTTTGTTTTGATAGAATACCTTAAGGCTAGCAAACTTTTCTCACTTGAGTTTTTGACTACAAACATTGCATGGGAGAAAAATGCTTATGCCTGATGTTGACAGACAACTGATGTGTTTGTAGGGTCATACATACATGAGTCTTCTGTGTAAACGGAGCTACAGTGTTGTGGTTGTTTGGAAGTGTAATAATACTACTCTGTCAGCCCTCATTGACACGCACAAAACATTGCACATTCACAATAAAATATTGAAGATATTATGGGGATAATAAAGGGGAAACAATTACAGTACTTGGCAAAGAATAACCACAATATAACTGATTAATTATGTTCCATATTTCAGTTTAATGACTAACTTATTAATTTTTAGATTTTGTCTGCTACATAGCAAAATCTGCCATGGTAACCAACAAGCCCCAGCATGGATGATCCAGTAGGTGGCCGCTGCATCCAGGAGCTCATCTTCAGATATCAAGGATCTTCATCAGGAGCAGCTGAAAGACTGACCTGTTGTTCAAGTGAGTGAACATAATGACACTTGTATGCTGTGTACAGTCTCATACAGTGCATATTGTACAGTTATGCATGTTATTTGTTTTGCTACAGTGACACCAACAACAAGCCCCAGCATGGATAATCCAGGAGTCCATCGTCACATATCAAGGATCTTCATCAGGAGCAGCTGAAAGACTGGCTTGCTCAAGTGAGTGAACATAATGACACTTGTATGCTGTGTACAGTCTCATATTGTACAGTTATGCATGTTATTTGTTTTGCTACAGTGACACCAACAAAACACAAGCATCATGAAGATCCTCGCTTTACCTGCTTATATATCTGGGGACATAAACACTGCCCAGGGGCCAAATGGGAGCCCCGTGGTGCTTCCTTAATTTGAACCCCACAGGTTGTCCCTTGGCGATCACTGTGCATGCACATTTTTGTCACATAAGATAAGCCTTTATTGATCTCACAAAAGAGAAATTCACTTGTTACAGTCGGCGTTACTTCACATAGATATAAGATAATAAAAATGTGGCTTTCAGGAGTCCTTTTCTGACTTTTTTCTGGTAGTGTGTCTAAATCGACTATGTTTGAGTTTAGGCGATATGCTCTTTAAAAAAGGAATACATTACCCTGAACAAAGCTACATATCAGCCTGTCTGTAATCACCGAGCTCCTCACACTATAAATGTCATGTTTTACCTTTGAAAGTAGTTGTGGGGACCATTTGAAAGATATATTGGTTGAGGTCAACTCGATGCCACCATTTACCCTCATGCTACATTCAAACAGGCAAGATGGGAGTGAAATGTTTTCTCCAGACTCAACGACAGTATGCATCTCGGGAGCAGAGAATTAAACGTCAAAACATTCAATTCTGAGACAACAAGCCTTACAATCTCTGCTATTGTTTAACATGTCTGTACATAGATTCAATTTTGTACATGTATGAACAATATATTTCGTAATTTATATTTTGTCCCAAAAGAAAAAGTCAATGTGAAATCCCTTGTCAATTTGTACACAACTCTTCTCTTTTTGTACCCACAACCGTCTTTTCTCACAATGAAAAAAAAATGTTAACGTGCAAGTAGTCAACAGGTGGTATTTAAACACCATTAGGCATCGTCCATATCCATTTGCTGGGTTGCAGGTGACATCACAGCGTTGTAAAGGCCTATAATATTATATAGAGGTAAAAAAATAAAATAATAATTTCATGAAATTTTTGGTACAGAGAGATCATGGACCCAGTGACTGATATTAATGATCATTTTTGTAATTCATACATTTTCTTTTTAGATACATCTTGTGAAAGTGTAATGCTGTTAATAGGAATATAACTGGCTCCTGCCCCTCCACTGGGTCCTGTGACATCACATTCTAGAACCTGCAACCCACCAATACTTACAAAAGAACTCCACAATAAACTGTCATAATAGTTGTACTGTGTATGGTTATACATATTTACATTTTATTTTCTTGTATTAAGGTTTATCTCCTGCATCAATGCAAAGTGTTCAACAAAAAGTGGAAAGAATAGACCCAATACATCCTTCATGTAAATTTTAAGGAATGCTAATTGAATTTTGGGCTAAGGAAGGCTTAGTTTTACCTAGTTCACCTCAAGCCTGATTGCGAGGAACATCTGATCCTGATGTAATGTTAAATCAGCATCTTGTTCATATTGAGATTTCCAAACTCTTTCAGGAATGTCTAAAGAAATATCTGCCATTCAGAGTACCATCACATGCAAAACAGGTCTGTAAAAAAGACTATACCAGGCTGAATATTTATGAAACAGGAGTTGACGTAAAAAGCGGACCCAAAGAAAATAATTATGAAACGGTTTCTAAATTAAACCAAAACTAGAACTGCAGGGAAGCCTGTGGTCATACCGCCTTTGCGATGCCCAATCCCGTCAGACCTTGGAAGCTAAGCAGGGAAGGGCCTGGTCGGTACTTGGATGGGAGACCGTTTGGTAACACCAGGAAGCCTAGCGAATGTAGTGAGTGAGTGAGTGGTTGGTGGTGGTCGGAGGGGCCGATGGCGCAGACTGGTTGCCTCGCTTCCGTCAGTCTACCCCAGGGCAGCTGTGGCTACAATAGTAGCTTACCACCACCGGGTATGGAGTGAATGAATAATGCAATGTAAAGCGTCTTTGAGTGTCCAGAAAAGCGCTATATAAAACCGATGCATTATTATTATTATTATTATTAAGCCTGACTACTATAATTGCCCTGTTTCATCGAAAAAAGTTCCGTTTGGCGATGAAGTATTCCACATATAATTCAGCCAGCTGTCCTAAAATTCACCAGGTTAAGGCAGCTCTTCCGTGAGGGGCAGTGGAGTCCATATGATTGTCAAGGCCACCTTCACCATTCAGCGCAGAGGCAGTAACAACTGCTGAACATGCCCTCAACAGTCCAGAGGTGGAAGTTGCTGCTGATTCATCCTAGTCCAACCTCACTGCGCAGCTTGATGGTGACTGACAGATTCTCCATCGCTGGACTTTGTATCATCATCCTCCTCCTTCCCAGGCTAGCTCACTTGTGTACTTTTTGTCAGTGTACAACAGGCCCTTAACACACAGAAAACATAAAATATGACTATTGCATCAAAGCAATGCATGCAGCAAAAGCTATACGGTTGAACTGATCTATCCATTCACCTTGGTGTGTGTCAAATGTGACATGTTATTTGTTGTTACAAGTGTCATTATGTTCACTCACTTGAACAACAGGTCAGTCTTTCAGCTGCTCCTGATGAAGATCCTTGATATCTGAAGATGTGCTCCTGGATGCAGCGGCCACCTACTGGATCATCCATGCTGGGGCTTGTTGGTTACCATGGCAGATTTTGCTATGTAGCAGACAAAATCTAAAAATTAATAAGTTAGTCATTAAACTGAAATATGGAACATAATTAATCAGTTATATTGTGGTTATTCTTTGCCAAGTACTGTAATTGTTTTCCCCTTTATTATCCCCATAATATCTTCAATATTTTATTGTGAATGTGCAATGTTTTGTGCGTGTCAATGAGGGCTGACAGAGTAGTATTATTACACTTCCAAACAACCACAACACTGTAGCTCCGTTTACACAGAAGACTCATGTATGTATGACCCTACAAACACATCAGTTGTCTGTCAACATCAGGCATAAGCATTTTTCTCCCATGCAATGTTTGTAGTCAAAAACTCAAGTGAGAAAAGTTTGCTAGCCTTAAGGTATTCTATCAAAACAAAGGCCCTTTGACAGGTCGGAGCTAGTGCTAATTGCTAGCTAACATTCCTATCGCACCACGTTATTATGATAGATCCATGCACCACACTGACATCTTCCTCATTGCAAAAATAAACATTTAGTTCTTAGTTACAGTGGAAGAGCGCACTGCTTTTCTCTTTGTCAGTAGAAAACGACTTACCTGAGGCAGAAGTGTCCTCCTGGTTTCAGCCCAGAGACGATCGATGGTGCGCTGCTCTTGCCTTAGCAGGGAAGGGTTTGGCTTGTTCCCATTGGCTGCAAAGCCACCCATTTTACTGGCTGTCCAAACTTCAGGGTGGAGATAATTAGCATTTCTATTAAAATATCTGAATACGCCGATCGGCGTTCGGCGTAAAAAGCGGCGTTTATTTTGAAAAACGGCGTTTTGAACGCCGGCCGATAGAGGCGATTTATGCTAACTTTGGCTTGCCGTAGCCGGGTTTAGAGGCGCTTCCCTCGGTCAGTCTGCGCAGACGCCTCGGCTCAGTTACCGGTGTTGGAGCCGCTCAGAGTGGCCGGGTTTAGAGACGCTTCCCTCGGTCAGTCTGCGCAGACGCCTCGGCTCAGTTACCGGTGTTGGAGCCGCTCAGAGAGTAGCCGGGTTTAGAGGCTCTTCCCTCGGTCAGTCTGCGCAGACGCCTCGGCTCAGTTACCGGTGTTGGAGCCGCTCAGAGTGGCCGGGTTTAGAGACGCTTCCCTCGGTCAGTCTGCGCAGACGCCTCGGCTCAGTTACCGGTGTTGGAGCCGCTCTAAAGCGCTGCAGAGCTGGGTCCGTTTTGAATCGCTCGAGACTGACTTTTGTAACTTTAGTGCTGTCGATTTGTCTCCACAATATTTCAGTGCTGAGGGACTTAATCACTATTTTACACCTGAAGCCACGTAAAAGCGTGGAAGGGCATCTACAGCCCCGCCCTCGCTGAGCAGCTGGTCAGACCTGGATAAGGACAGCGTGAGGGTCGTAGATATCGACTTCTTTCTGTCTGAGTTGAAGTGCATATGAGTGATGTGTGTCCGCGTGACACCTGCTGCTCCACCGTCTCCACAACTTCATGTTTGGATTTTCGCTGTTGCTACATTTTTCTCACGTCAGTCTTTAATTAGAAATAGCCGTGTTTTGGGACCCACTAAAGCACTTGTGTAGCTCTGTCTAAATGTAGATTGTTATTGATAATAAGCCACGTTCATAATGTAGATATTTTTTAATGGCCGGTAATTCTTGCAAATGGCCGACATTTTACAACCCAGCGGCCAAAGTGGCACAAAAAAAGTCTAGCGGAACCTCTGATGAGGCCCAATGTCAAAAATCCTGAAATATCCCTTTAATGATGTCTGTTCCATCACCTTCACAAATACATCACCCACTGGAACATGAGCTCATTATTAACATGAGCTCATTATTAACATGAGCTGATTATTAACATGAGCTCATTATTAACATGAGCTGATTATTAACATGAGCTGATTATTAACATGAGCTCATTATTAACATGAGCTCATTATTAACATGAGCTCATTATTAACATCAGCTCATTATTAACATGAGCTCATTATTAACATGAGCTCATTATTAACATGAGCTCATGTTAATAATCAGCTCATTATTAACATGAGCTCATTATTAACATCATAACAAAACATATTTTCCTAATGCGTCCTGTTCATGTAGAATGTTGATGTTGTGAAGTCGTACGTTGATCAAACCTGAGCAGCTGAACTAGAGAAAGGCTGGAAAACCTCTGAGGAGAACTGAACTGTTCACTGACCCATCTGGAGGCCGGAGAATGAAGCCACACGAGGCTTTCTTTGATTTATGCTCAGTTTATTTCAACCCAGAGTTTTATTGATGTTTTTGGTCTTTTTGGACAGGACAGTATTTACAAAGAAATGACCGAGGCTAAATCACCACAACTTTTCCCCCACAGGTCAAAGAGAAGTCACTTCAATATGTCCTAACACGAGCCCAGCCCTTATTAGGAAATATTGAAGTGACTGCAATATTTCCAAACACGAGCCCAGCCCGGTGACACATCTGGCCCAAACCAGTCACACTCAGTCCCCCCCCTCCCCCCCCCCCCCCGTCACCTCTGTTTCACCTTTATCACCTCATTTCACCCTCAAATACAACATCATCAGACTCTTTTCTGAGCAAAAGGCCCAGTTACATTCTGATTCACAGCCAGTCGCTTTAAATCAAAATACACAGATTCTAATCATTACACAAAACATATATTTCCTCAATCTGCAAAATCAAAGTGAACATAACAAATAAATGCACAGTGACAGTGTTTTCCTCATCACATCAATCATGGATATATTAAAGATTATACACTGCTCACAAAAACTTAGGGCACACTCAAAAAACACAATGTAACTCCAAGTCAGTCAAATGTCTGGGATATCAGACTGTCAGTTAGGAAGCCACGCTTATTGTGAATCAGTTTCACTTGGTGTTGTGGAAATGAAACAGACACAGGTGGAAATGAGAGGCAATTAGCAAGATCACTCCAAAAGAGGAACCACAGACCATGTCCCTGTCTTCATCCTTTGTGCCGTATTTTTGGAACACTTTTGCATTTGTCCAGTGTTCTCACCACTAGAGGCATCATGAGGAGCATCTACAACCCACAGAAGCTGCTCAGGGAGTGATGCTCATCCAAAATGGCACGTCCATTCGAGCTGTGGCAAGAAGGTTTGCTGTGTCTCCCAGCGCAGTGTCCAGAGCATGGAGGAGATACCAGGAGACAGGCCAGTACACCAGGAGACCTGGGGGAGCGGCCGAGGTCAACAACCCAGCAGCAGGACCGCTATCTGCTCATTTGTGCACGGAGAAACAGGAGAAGCACTGCCCGAGCCCTATATGACCTCCAGAGGGCCACAAATGTGCATGTTGGTCCTCAAACGGTCAGAAACCGACTCCATGAGGGGGGTGTGAGGGGGGTGTGAGGGGGGAGTGAGGGGGGAGTGAGGGGGGAGTGAGGGGGGAGTGAGGGGGGAGTGAGGGGGGAGTGAGGGGGGGAATGAGGGGGGGAATGAGGGGGGGAATGAGGGGGGGAATGAGGGGGGGAATGAGGGGGGGAATGAGGGGGGGAATGAGGGGGGGAATGAGGGGGGGAATGAGGGGGGGAATGAGGGGGGGAATGAGGGGGGGAATGAGGGGGGGAATGAGGGGGGGAATGAGGGGGGGAATGAGGGCGTTGGGCCGGTGCTTACTGCCCAACACCGTGCAGCCCGATTGGCATTTGCCCGAGAACACAGCGATTGGCAGATTGGCCAATGGTGCCCTGTGCTCTTCACGGATGAGAGCAGGTTCACCCTGAGCACATGTGACAGACGTGACAGAGTCTGGAGACGCCCTGGAGAACGTTCTGCTGCTGCAACATCATCCAGCATGACCGGTTTGGTGGTGGGTCAGTGATGGTCTGGGGAGGCATTTCATTGGAGGCCGCACAGCCCTCCATGTGCGAGCCAGAGGTTCCCTGACTGGCATTGGGGACCGGGATGAGATCCTCAGACCTATTGTAAGACCATATGCTGGTGCTGTGGGCCCTGGGTTCCTTCTCATGCCTGATAATGCCAGGCCACATGTGGCAAGAGTGTGTCAGCAGCTCCTGCATGATGAAGGTATTGATGTTCTGGACTGGCCTGCCCGTTCCCCAGACTTTAATCCAATAGATACATCTGGGACATCATGTCTCGGTCCATCCATCAACGCCACGTCGCACCACAGACTGTCCAGGAGCTGACTGATGCTCTAATCCAGGTCTGGGAGGAGATCCCTCAGGAGGACATCCGTGGTCTCATCAGGAGCTGCCCAGGCGTTGTAGGGAGTGCATTCAGGCACGTGGAGGCCACACACACGACTGAGGATGATACAGACTCATTTGGAGGAATTTCTACAGAATTTGGATCAACCAGTGACCTGATTTGTCACTTTGATTTTGACTATAATTTTGGATCCAGACCTCCAGGGCCTGAGAATTTGATTTCCATTTATCATTCTTATGTTATTTTGTTCTCAACACATTGCCCTACACTATGAATAAAGATTTTCATCCGAAAAATCAAATTGATTGACATCTAGGATGTGTTTTTTGAGTGTGCCCTAAGTTTTTGTGAGCAGTGTATAAACTTAAGCCCATACAAACATGTTTATAACACACGTTCACCAACAAAGACGATTACATTTATTCTGACTCTGATTCTAGTGTCGGAACCATTTACCATTTTACCACCAGCGCGTCATGAATGACAAACAATAATTCCCACACACTGACAACTTTGCAAAAAACAGCTTCATTTTGAATCAAATAAAGGTTTTGGTCCTGAGACCTTCATCAGGCGAACGACTCCACCACCAGCGCCTCGACCTCCACGACACGTGTGAAACATCCATGAGGCGTTTTCCCACCGCAGGAACCTTTGCAGACCTCGGTGCTTTTTAAGTCCCGCCCCTTTGGATCAGGGAGAACTGGGACTGGGCTTTAGGAGGAACTTTTCCAGCACTTTCTCCTCAGACCAGGAACTCTTTAGTGACTTTAATCACCACTTTAATCTTTAATCTTTGTTTTGTTTTGTGGGGAGAATCTTGTGTTTTAAAGATTTAAAATAGAACCGTGGTACGAGCAAATGAGAATGTATCTTATCGCAGACGTATCGGGCCTTCTGTGTCGTGATACGTCTGTGTCGTCACAAACTCTGAACAGGAAAGAGCCGTTCTGTCTGGGATCAGTGTGAGGTTCTGCCATGAGCTGCTGGTCTTCAGGAGGCTTCAGAACCGCCCCCAGCTGTGGAGGAGCAGAGAACAGATGCTGTGTTAGTTTACGTCTCTCACTCCCCATCGCCCGTGACCTGTTTCCAAAGCAAACGCTTCCTCTCAAGCTGGGCCAACAATGCGACAGTGGGGGAGACAGACGGCAGCTTTTTTCCGTGTTTTGTCGACCTCCTCCCACCCCTTCGTCTGAAGTGTGCATCAGAAAAACCCTCACTTGAAGGGCTATGTGGCCTCCCCCTCCCCCCTACCCCTCACCATGAAATGGAATTGGGACACCCCTTCCCTCGTGAACGCACACAACGAAGGGAAAGGGCTAAGCGGAGGGCTGAGGGGGAGTAGGCCTGAAATCATGTTTTTTTCTAAAGATTCTGATTAGTTGGTGATTTCAGCAACTACTGAGCCCACAGCTCCAGCGTGTGAATAAACACATGAAGCCAGTACTCACTTCAGGTCCTTCAGCTGACAGTCGGCGCTCTGTTTAAGGACCAGGAGCTCCTTCACATCTGACTTACTCAGATTGTTACTACCCAGCTCCAGGACAGTGAGATGTGAGGGGTTGGACTTCAGAGCCGAGGCCAGAGAGGAACAGCTGATCTTTGTCAAATCACAGCCACTCAGTCTGCGTAAAGAATACATGAGGAGATTAAAGACACACACGTGAATAACTGAACACATTTCCTCTTTTTGTCAATATTCTTTAAATAAAGAGATGTAGTGACCTCAGACCACTCACTCACTAAACTCCTCTGAGCCCTGACCCTCAGGCCACAGACGGTCACCAGGGAGAAGCTATCGCCTAAATAATGCAGAGTTATTTATTTATTTAGACTCTGTGTTCTCCTGGTGTTTGCTTTGGGCCACAGTTTGTGGATGAAATGAAGCTCATCTCGTCAGTTTGGGTCACGGCAGCAGCTTCTTGCTGCAAAGCACCGTGTAACAATTTTACAATTATGTACAATTATTGAGTGCATGATTGGAAATAACTAGAGGTGGGCCGTTATCGGCGTTAACTTGCTGCGTTAATGCGAGACTCTTATCAGGCGATTATCAGGCCGTTAATCTATTCTCAAAGCTGGGCTGGGAGCTGGGTCTATATTCTGCTCTGATGACTTTCACCGTGATATTTTAAGGTCAGCACACATTACACGACTTTTATGCCCAAATTTGGACAAACAGGAGAAACGTGAGTGAACGTGGCGTCTCCAAAGCGACACACAGAAGCAGCGGCCAATGACCGAGTGAAAATAGACAGAAAAACACCGCAGCCCCTCCGTGTTCACTTCTCTTTCAAAACAACGACATAAACAACTAATTTCATGGCCACAGCCCCACACGAAACAGCCCCACACGAAACAGCCCCACACGAAACAGCCCCACACGAAACAGCCCCACACGAAACAGCCCCGCACCAAACAGCCCCGCACCAAACAGCCCCACACCAAACAGCCCCACACCAAACAGCCCCACACGAAACAGTCCCGCACCAAACAGTCCCACACGAAACAGCGCAACTTTATCACCAAAAGTTCACGAGAGGCTTTTCCAGCTACATTTCAACCGTGAGCAGAGTTTAACCGTAGCACTTACTGACTTTGGAGACAAACTTTACTGCTCCTTTTCTCCGAGTCCGTGAGCTTCTCTTTCTCCGCCGTCTCCTCCGCCTCATGTCCGTTTCCTTTTCTGATCAAATCCAAAGAAATATGTCCCGAATCGTCGTGTTGTCGACGTTTATCTCCATTGTGACAGAACTATCGCCAAGTAGTAGCATTAGCTGCAGCAGCATGAGCTGTTGTTGTGTTGTGATCACGTGACACTGTTGACCAGTCAGGAGACGCGCACATGTTTCGCACGCTCACAAACAGAGGCCTGTATTTTCTGATCTGGTAAATAAAAAAAATATAAATAATGATCTGCCCGTAAATAAATACTTGGGGACTCCTGCCACAACTGTCCCATGTGAGAGACTTTTTTATTTAGCAGGTCAGCTTGTGCAGTAGAGGAGATTTAGTTTGTTACCAGAAAGTGTGAACAGGCCGGTCAGCCTGAGTGACCGGCGGAAGAAGAAGAAAAAGCTTGGACTGATTGACACAAAGCTACTGCCTGTAAACAGTTCATCAGGACCTCTAATGTCGGCCTACAGCTCAACATTCATGTTTAACTGAATAAACAGTGAGTAAACACGAGTGCATCTTCTTGAACACACATCCTCTTATTTTCATCACCAATTATCATAGTAGAAAGTTCTCGAGCAGTTTGTGATGTTTGTGATGCATTTTGGAAACAGGAGATGAGCCCCTGGTCTAACGCACCACCTGACCTGAGAAACTCGCTCTCAAAGACTTACTTTTAGTCATTTTTTGGGCAGCTCACATATTCTGAATGGCTTCGGCAGAATTCAAGCGAGACATTTTAATCTAGATTTTAAAAAAAATAATGTATGCCCACCTCTAATATATATATAAATGTTGAAATTGTTTCAAAACTAATTAAATATTACCCCCCCAAAAAATAATGTAAATAAAGTTCTGTAACAGCTCCAGCTGTGCCGCCATTTTGTGCCTGTTTCTTTCCTGGAGCATAAATGGCGGAATGACCCACAGAGCTGTGAGCAAACAGTGCTTTAAGTCAAAGTCCGTCTGTCTTTTCCTGCGTCACAAACACATTAAAGCTGTTTCTGCTTTGACTCCACTTTCACACACTTTAAATGTTACGTTTGGACAAAGCCGTGATGTTGCAGTTGTTTCCCCTCAGATGTATTTGAGATGTTGTTTTATATTTGATGTAAAGTGTTTCTGATGTGTTGCTGCCTCTCGGTCACTCTTGTAAAGAGATGATGAATCTCCATCAGTTTGAACCTGGTTAAATAAAGCTTCAAATCAAATCAAATCAAATCAAATGGACTCATCGTATCCGGAGCTTCTCAGCCTTTCTCAGCCTTTCCAGTCAGAAGCAGTGACTCAGTGAAAGGCCAGTGTAGCAGAGCCTGGAGCATCATTATAAATCACAACAACAATATACTCACGTGTCCAAAGTTTCCCCACAGGAATCAAAGAGTTCATGAAAGGGCCAAACAAAAGCCCAAACTCACAGGTTTAGCTCAACTTTTCCTAAATGGAGTCGATATTAGAGATGACAAAATAAAAGCTCCAATAAACACATTAGAAATGCATTTCAAGGCAGCGTCTTGCCCGAGGACACAACAACAGTGCGCATTTGTGGGAGCTGGGATTCGAGCCGCTCCACCTGCGCCACCGTCACCCCGTAAACTGCAGCCTCACCTGAAGCAGCGTCATGACGTCAGCAAACAGGAAGCAGAGGGAACCAATCAGCGAAGGGCCGTCAGTGGGATGTGACGTTAATATTCCAGACTCACCTTCTGCAGATGTGTTTCTGCTCATTGACCGCGGGTTCGACCAAAGCCTGGGCCCCCCCGGCGCCGCCCGGAGATCGTTATCCAGGGACTTCCGCATCCCGAGCGTGACGCGGCTCACGGAGCACACGTGTGTAACCCAGCTAATATTAATAGCTAATGTTAATACAGTCCCTGCAGTTCTTAATGTAAATGTAAGAACTACATTTCCCATGAGCCTTTGCGCGCTTTCCCGGATGTCCGGTTACCGGTAGTAGCTGGCCAATATACACAGTAGCCTTTGGCTGTCAGCTAGGTGCGTGGGACAAGCGGGACTCGAGTGCGGCTGCAGGTGGTTAAACCGCGACACTTAATCGTGACCGTGTGCCTTTGTTTTGATTGGGATCGGCCAGGTTTGCCACGGGTCCGTGAGGCAATCCAGTCTGTGGGAGAGCCGTTACTGCCCTCTGCATTTCCCAAAGTTACCACTGACTTCTGATTCTTCTGTTCGGTGCGGCCGGAGGCCTTGTGGCCACTCTCTTGTCCGTGTTGCGTGTCCCACCACCTCCAACGCGTGACGGTGTCATGTCTACGAACTATACGAACAATTGCATAATGGACAATAACGCTGCGCTCTAGCGTGTGGACTCACATCTCATAGAACAGTGGTCTGATGGTTTTTCTTTTTGTTTCCAACCCGTAACTGTAAATATTGTATATACCTGTACATAACATGGCTAGCCAACACTAGAATTAATCTGGTGGCACGAATACCTGTGTTCAGTATTTACTTTAAGCAGGCACGAGTCATTTCTCCTGAGAGACAAACTTTACAATTTTATGCAAAAGCACTTAAATTAATTATCATATCAGAAGTGTTACATATGACCGCAAATAAACCATTCTGATTGGACCATCCGCAGCAGCAGCTCCTGCACAGACATCCCCGAGTTTCAAACATACAGAGGATCAAACTCAGCTGGATCTGCAGACGCCACAGCTGCAGTCACGTGACCAGCCACAAAGTAAAGGTGATACTGTGAACATGTACACAAATATTTGATACAATACTGACTGGAATCCAGTACATTTACTCAAGTCACTTTTCAAAGTACTTTTTTCAGACAGTACTTTTTACTTCTACTGGAGTAACATTAAAAGGAAGTATCTGTTTCTTACTGGAGTCAATGTTTCAGTGACAAATAAAAGAGATGTGTGATTTTTGAACAGTTTGGTTTCTCTTCTTTTCTGTCAAACTGAATCAGACTCTGACTCTCTCTCTCCTCTACTGGAAACTCCCTCAGTCACAGGAGCAGGAATGTGCTGGTCTCTGGCGCCCTCTAGTGGCCGCAGAGCGCAGCTGCAGCGCCTCGGCTCATGGCTCAGTGACTGTTTAGAGCAGAGCCGTGGGAAGATATTTTAGTTAGGGGGCGTGAGGGACAAAACTTACCCACAAAATACTTTTCCTGTGCATGAATCCTATTTATTAACCTCTTAACTCCCGCCTGAACCGAGAGCATTTTCTCCAGTTTCAGCTTTACCCAAATCCTGTAGGTCAGAGTAACGCCTCATTTGAAAGACCTACAAAACTAAAATGATCTTTTTCCTCACGGCCGATTTTTTTTCAGCACTTTTTTTGTCTTTTTTGTCAATTTTCGTGACTTGTTTGTCACTTTTTCGTCAAATTTTTGTCATTTTTTTGTCACATTTTGTCATTTTTTTGACAAATTTTTGTCACATTTTTGTCAAATGTTTGTGACTTTTCCGTGACTTTTTCGTCAAATTATTCGTATTTTTTGTCAAATTCCTATCACTTTTTCTTCCTTTTTCCCCCGCAATTTTTTGTCAATTTTTTCTCACTTTTTTCACATTTTCATCATTGTTTTCGTCTCAGTTTTGTCGCTATTTTCACACCTTTTTTCCAGAAGCTTTTGGATTGGGGTGAAGCTGGAGAAAATGTGCCGCGCCCTCAGCACCCTGGGTTCCCACGGCCTTGGTTTACAGAGACATGAATGATCCGAGTTCAGAAACAGATTCACATCAACTTCGTAACGTTCATTGTGTCTACTTGTGTTCTAGTATCACAGATGGCGGCTGAAACATGTAAAGGTAAAAGATCTTTAACATCTCTAACCTTAGTGTCTGACAAAACGAACCAAAAAAGTGATACTAGATTCACATCAATATATTTGAGCTCATCTATTCACTTCTGTTCCATCATTGAGCTGCACAAAGGCTTGTTTTTGGTTTGAGATTCACATGTGATTCATTCGTCACAGACACAGTGTCATTAACTCATGTTCAACATTCTAATCCAGTCCCACCACTCACATATATTTATTATTTTATCATAGGGACAGTGTATATTAACCTCTTAACTCCCGCCTGAACCGAGAGGATCTTTTTCCTCACGTCAGATTTTTTTCCATCATTTTTATGTTGGGTATTCAACTCATTTTTTTTGGTTTTACTTTTTTGGTCATTTTTTGTCACATTTCCATCATTGTTTTCGTCTCAGTTTTGTTGCTTTTTTCACAGCTTTTTTCCAGAAGCTTTTGGATTGGGGTAAAGCCAAACTGGAGAAAATGTGCTCGGTTCAGGTGGGAGTTAAGGGGTTAATATACATTTCTGTAAACATGTGAGAATTCGCATAAGGGCTGTTTTTCATGTGTCGTCCCGAGACAGTTGTGATGTTTCCTCCTGAAGGGAATGAAATTACAATTATACACAATGTGATGAAACACAATCAGTAACATGAATATATCAATAACACAAAACATGTCATTTTTTTAATCACATTTTTGTCATTTTTTTTAATCAATTTTTTGTCATTTTTTTGTCAAATTTTCATCACATTTTTGTCAGTTTTTCATCAATTTTCGTCATTTTTTTGTCATTTTTTTAATCAATTTTTTGTTATTTTTTTGTCACATTTTTTTCAAATTTGTCATTTTTTCATCCATTTTTTTCCATATTTTTTTCATTTTTTTGTCATTTTTTTTCCATATTTTTGTCATTTTTTTCCCATATTTTTGTCATTTTTTTTTCATATTTTTTTCATATTTTTGTCATTTTTGTTTTATTTTTTGTCAAATTTTGGTTTTTGTCATTTTTTTCATATTTTTAATCATTTTTTGTCATATTTTTGTCAAATTTTTGTCAAATTTTTGTCATTTTTTTGTCACATTTTTGTCACATTTTTGTCATTTTTTTATCTCAGTAACATAAATATATCAATAACACAAAACAAAGACGACGTCACAACAAGACTGTTACAAACTCAACAACAGAGACGAGTCAGACACGAGAGTCTGCACGAGAGAACGTTCTGTCTCAGACTTTCTCATCCTGTTTTTAGAGGCGACATGAAGCTGTAAATGAGACACAAACCTGAGACTCTCTGTGAGGAAATCAAACACACAAGTCCAGCAGAAGAACTGGAATGCATGGTCTTTATTGTCCACAATGTCAGAACAATGACACATTTCCCTGAGTAAATCCTGAAAACATCCTCTGTTTGATAAACTTCAGCTCATCTTCATCTCACCGTGTTCCTTTCCTCAGAACTCACTGGAATATCTTCACTCACTTCTCATGTCTGTCCCGAGCTCTCGCTCATGTGGTCACCAAACAAACTCGCTCTGTCCCGCTTTACTACGACTCAGGGCCGGACTGGGACTCTGACCAGCCTGACCCAAGTTAGCGTAAATGCGACACTTCCACAAAGACATATTTTAACCTCCTACCCCCCCGTCTTGACCCCTTAACTCCCACCTGAACCGAGCACATTTTCTCTAGTTTGGCTTTACCCCAATCCAAAAGCTTCTGGAAAAAAGCTGTGAAAATAGCAACAAAACAGACGAAAACAATGACGGAAATGTGACAAAAGAGTGAGAAAACATTGACAAAAAAGTGGCAAAAATGTGATAAAAAATGACAACAAAAAAAATGGCAAAAAAGTTACAAAAATGAGATGAATACCCAACAAAAAATGACAAAATGAGACAAAAAATGACAAAAAATTGATTAAAAATGACAAAAAAAGGACACAAATATGACCCAAAAAAATGACAAAAATGAGTTGAATTCCCAACTAAAAAATCTGATGATGTGAGGAAACAGATCCTCTCGGTTCAGGCGGAGTTAAGAGGTTAACTGAGTGCATTTTCTCAGGTTCAGCTGTACCCAAATCTAAAAGCTTCTTGACTGGAGAGCAACGCCTCATTTGAAAACGATGGCCGACAAAAGTGACTGGAAGTTTTTGTCACGTTGTTGCTGCACTTTTGTCATGTTTTCATTGTAAAAAAAAAATCTGTCTTTTTCATTGCTTTTTTGTTGCTTTGTTGTTGTGTTTTCTTCTCTTTTGTCATGTTTTGTTGTTTTTTGTTGTGTTTTTGTCAGGGTTTTTTTTTGGTCACATTTTTGTTCTGTTTTATCCTCATTTTCGGCGCTATTTCAATGCTTTTCTTTTAAGTTTTTAGATTTGGGTAAAGCTCGGTCACACCCGGGGGTCAGGGTGAGGTAAAGTGAGAGGCCAGACCGGTGGCCCGAGAGCCGGTGGCCCGAGAGCCGGTGGCCCGAGAGCCGGTGGCCCGAGAGCCGGTGGCCCGAGAGCCGGTGGCCCGAGAGCCGGTGGCCCGAGAGCCGGTGGCCCGAGAGCCGGTGGCCCGAGAGCCGGTGGCCCTGCTGTGCTCTTCCAGAATACAGGACATATGGCCAGTCCGCCCCTTCTACGACTCTACTGACACTTCTTATCAATGCAAATATACTGGTGAAAATGATCAGAGTGATTGAAAATAATGTGTTTGATTCTACTCAGATGATGACATTACAGCTTGATGTTTCCTCACTTCTCTATATCACAGACTTGCCTCATTTGAAAGCTCAGGACCTCCAGAGTGTCTTCCCTGAGCTCTAACTGGAGTCTCTAATGAGGACCGGGCCTGGGAGCCTGGTTTTGTCCTCAGGATCATAGGAAGTGTGGGGCTCATTCTGCTCTGATGGAGAGACTTTAACATCAGGGGAAATGAAACGTTACAATAGTAAACAGTCAAATCAATATGTGACAGTGTTTCCCTCAGATCCCACACACACGGGTCAGAGTTCATCAAATCAAATCTGAATGAATGAATCAAAGTGTTTCTCCAAAGCTCTGGGCCTGGAGGTTCTTCTCTCTCTTCAGGTTCATCTGGATCAGACTTTAGTCAAACTCTGGTTCTCTCTGGGCTCAGGCTGAGGTTCTGCCTCCAGCTGCTCGTCTTCAGGAGACTCCGTTAGTTTTAGAAGCTGTGGAGGAGCAGAGAACAGAGGGATTCATTTGGACGCTGTGTTACTAGAGCAGAGTCCAGTTGGAAGTGGAGGAGATACTTTAAAGAATGGAATATGGAGAAATGAAGTAGTGTTTGACTGTGTTGACCTAAACGCTGCAGATGGTGTTCAGCGAGCTCAGAACTCAAGCCTTTAGTCACAAAGAGACTCTGGGCCGGAGCTTGTGGTTCACAGCACAAGCTGTAGAGCAGACGAGAGACGGGCGGGGCTCCTTACAGTCTGAAGTGTGAGACCTGGCACAGAGAGTGGGCAGCACAGGGGGTGGACAGACTCGCCTCCTCCTCCGCTGCTGCAGAAGGCGGGGGTTTTGCGGGGATGCGAGGGGGAACAACATGCAGGGGGGGGTTTCATAAAGTGCCTGTCCCTCCAGCTCTGTCTGTGGTGTTTACTGCTGAAGCTATAATCTCTACTGTTGTTGTTTTGTGAAGGGGTTTAAGGCGAGACACTGCAGGTGAACAGGGAGAGACGTCAATTTGAAGCTTTTGCTGAACATCACAGATAGAAATATGAGAAAAAAATGTATTGCATTTTTTCTGTCATTTTATGTTTTCACATAAAAATAAGGCATTTTGAGCATTAAACTGGCCAAAATTGCCTATATTTTGGGCAACAAAATCAAAATAATGAATTGAGTCAGATTAAATGGTTTTATTTTATTGACATATTAGTAACTCCGATTTTTTCAGAGGGGATTTTGGATATTTTGTTTAGTTTTTCAATAAACTAATCATCAGTGAAAACATCTGTAAAAACTCAAATCCCGCCTGTTTTTTTGGTTTCAAAGCTGAATAAATCAGGCTAGGAATTAGACATTAAAAAATCCCTCTGAAAAAACCTTCAGAATGTTGTTGTGTCTCAGCCTGTAAAGTGTGGAGTCTGTGGGAGCTTCTATAAGGGCTCAGGCTCTGCCCGAGTGCGGCTTCTCTCATTCAGAGAAAACCAGCCCTGAAGTTTTGTAGCGAGTGCGCATGCTCGGCCCGTTCTTCCACTTTTCCGCTCCAGCGTCTCGTAGGAGGAAAAACACCATATTTGGGTGAAAGCGTCATCACGGGGCCCCTTAGCAGGACACGTGGATGTCAAATCTGTCAATATTTATGAATGAAAACCCGCGGGAAAGACGGCCTTTCTACTTCCGGGTCGCCCCCACCTCGCAGACAAAACATCATCAAATAAACATCATCATTTTTATATCTGACATGAAAACTAAGATGTAAACGGAGGAAAACAGATACAAATCTCCACTTCCACCACTGCGGGAAACATCAATACGTTCACCTAAAGTGTCTCGCCTTAAAATGCTGCAATTACAAAACTGTATATTTTTCAATTTTAAATGATCAATACAGTTAGACTGAAAACCTGAGGCTTCTGCGCCCACTGCTCCAGGCTCTGAATAAACACATGAAGTCAGGACTCACTACAGACTCTCCAGGCGACAGTCAGGGCTGTGTCTGAGGTCCAGGAGCTCCTCCACATCTGAAACACTCAGGTCGTTACAGCTCAGCTCCAGTTCAATGAGGTGTGATGAGGGGTTGGACTTCAGAGCCTTGGCCAGAGAGGAACAGCTGATCTCTGACAAACCACACTTCATAAATCTGAATAAAGAAAAGAACATGTCATTAAAGTCATGCAGATGAATAACAGAATAATCACTGCTCTGTAAACAAACAAACTGTGAGTGTTACTTTAAGCCAGTGCTTCTTAAATAGTGGCGCGTGTGACCGGTTGTTATTGTGTCGAAAAGTCCTGGGGATCCTCGGTAATTCAGGGGAAATAATGCACAGTAACTGTCCACATTTAACTGTAAAGAGAGCCCACAGTGCCGCGCTGCTGCTCGTGCGCTCTAAATTGGTGTTTATTTGGTGAAAATTGGTGAAATACTCGCGTGTGGTCATTAAATAGCACAGCGTGACAGGATCAACACTTCAGCATCCTGCCCGTTCATCTCGTTCTCCCCACAGTGGGAGACTCAAAGCTAAACTTTCTCTGCAAACTGCTGCTGTTTAATGACAGTTACATATCGGGAGTGACACTGAAGAAAGGCTCGATATCCGTGTCCCAGCCTACAGTCTGCATCATGTCCCAGGACAGGGGCAGCTGCAGGACCAAGAGCACACACCTGGCCGAGTGCTGCATCCTGCATGCGCTCTGCTACAAACTACGCAAAGGGTTTTCTTCAAACTGAGGGGCCGTAGCAGATCATATTTGAGCAGCACTGTTTTAAGCGGTCGTGTATATTTAGGCCCGAGCAACGGACACGCAGTGTCCCGCGAGGGACTAATTAATATCGATAATGGGACGAAAACGCAAGAATTCACGTAGCAAACGTGAACCGATACACAAGTAACAGGGCTTAGACAGTAGTGCTCCACGAGCTCTAATTATGGGTGGGGTTCGCGAGAGAAAATAATAAAAGTTGGCTCAGTGGCGCCCCCTCAAGCAGGCAGTTTACATTGAGTCAATGACGGCCCGGTCGCAAAAAAAATCATAGTGCAAAAGTGACATTGGCCAAGGACATAGACCACGTCAGGACATGTCAAAAATTACACTGTGACCCCGCCCTAAATGCTACAGGAAGTCGGCCATCTTGGCCCGAACCTCAAACCTTCACAATCGTACCTCTTGAACTTCTGACCCCTGATCCCCGAGTTTTCAATGGAACGCCTCCAATTTTGGCCAACATGTCCCAAACCCATGTGGCTTTCAAAATCATCAACTACATTTTTGACATATTATTGGGCGTGGTCATGACAAGGCCGCAACTGAGAGGCCATTTTCAGCAAATATCAAAGCCTCATATCTTTCACAGACTTTGTCGGACTGGAATGGACCCAATCCGGCGCGCATGCACATTCCCCACCTGGACCTACTGGTGTGCACACGCAGCCGCTATCACCAAAAATGCCTTTAAATTGGCTTTTAAGTGGCTTGTAAGTGGCCCCCCCATCCTCCATGAAAATAGCCAGAGTTCTTTGCCTGGCAGCATGTTGGACTCAGAGTTTCTCCTGAAATTCATCAATTTTCCAAATGTCCCCCTTTATTCACAAAAGTTTTAGACTCGTACGGACTTATACTAAATCAGCGAAAGTGTACATTCACAGGAAGTTCAGTCCGGCTGTTTCCTGTCCGCCTCTCTGTGTGTTCCTCGTGCTATATGGGTCGCACGACAATATTGCTTCACATATCGAGGGAGCACCCTCTCAACAAATCTTTGGGCAAGCAGGGGAATTTACTCTAATTTCAAAATGATTCAATATGTCATTGCCCAAACTGTAATCCTGTGTTTTGCAAATACACAACTGTGGTCTTTCATAAGATTAATCCAAAGTCGGCTATGTTGTTCACTGGGAAGAACATGAATCACCGCCCTATGGTTCCACCCTCAATAAAAACGGGGGAAGAAACCCTCTCCTCCAGTGGGGTGCTGGGACCTAATTTTGGCCCGTCAATTTAGAGAATCCTCGCCCTCGTCAGGCCCATGTTTGTATGGACTTATAGCTCAGTCATCTAAGGTGAAGGAGGTAAATAGTCCACACACAGCCTTGACACTTTTCTAATGCTTTCTCCTTTTACATGGGCCGCTGCAGACTTGTCGCAAGTGGCAGCGTGTGTGGGGCTCGCAGGGGTCGAGAGCGAGCGGGGGTGGTCGCAAGGGGGGAAAATACATAATTTAGGCCTCGTCTTGTCCATTTAATTTACCTATTAACTCAGAAAGCAGCAATTTGACATCATATCCAGGATATTTGTGTAAATTTCAACAAAAATCTTATATTAATTGAGTCAAAATATTTGTAATCATTAATTAATGCGCTGAAGTTCGTGCCCTGATTACAACATGTGCATTAGCTCTATGAAACAATAAGAATGAACTGTCTATGTCTTTAAGGACCTGTGTCCCATAAATGTCTCATACAAAGCGAGCACTCACTGTTTCACTGATCTTTGACATTTCCCTCGTCTTTGGGCCATAGTTTGTAGATGAAATGAAGCTCGTCTCCAGTGCTGGGTCATGGCAGCAGCTTCTTACTGTAATGACCCAATGTGACTACCGTAAAGACCCGTCTCGGACTGTCAGTGTTTGAGCAAACTGTCTAAGTGACCCAATGACTAAAGAGGTCGAACCAGAGTGACCCGTGAGAAAGTGTAGAGCTGTGTTTGAGCTGATCTCACACAGAGACAGTGAACTGACCTAAGAGTTTGCAGTCGACAGTCTGGCATCTCCAGGAAACCACACAGATGAGACACTCCTGAGTCAGACACAATGTTAAAGTCCAGCTCCAGTTTAGTGAGATGTGAGGGGTTGGACTTCAGAGCTGAGGCCAGAGTGGAACATCCGACCTCTGACAAACCACAATCATTCAAACTGGAAAAAAAACAAATGATGAGATTAGTGTCACACACATGAATGAGAGAGGAATAACTGTGTAAACCAAACTGTTAGGGGTTATTTATCAAGGCAGGTGTTAATAAGCGAATGAGAGCTGAAAATATAAATTTTCTTGAAATGTTGCATGTAATTTATCCTTAAATGGTAACTCCATTACAGCATCAGGACCCCTATTCTTAAATGTAAATAAAGAACACAAAGCTGCGTGAGAAGATATGTTATAAATGACTCTGCTGCTGATGGTAAATGACCCCCTTTAAAGTAACTTATATGTTTGTTCACTGAAATATCCTCGATGACATTTTTGGGAGAAAAAGAAAGCAGAGAAACAAGAGGAGGTGAGGGATGAACTGTGATTGTACCAAAAAGGATAGTTGTTGTTTTTTCTAATTTTGGCTCAGATTTTGAGCAAACATAAGAGTGATTAAAGATGTTTTTGAGCCGATCTCAGGCGGTGAACTGACCCGAGAGTCTGAATGCGACAGTCTGGCATCTCCAGAAAACCACAAAGATGACACACTCCTGTTTCAGACACGTCGTCGTTCCAGCTCAGGTCCAGCGCAGTGAGATGTGAGGGGTTGGACTTCAGAGCTGAGGCCAGTGAGGAACAGCTGATGTCGGACAAGTCACAGTTGTTCAAACTGAATTCACAAAAATATTACAAGAACACAAATGAGTAACAGAATAATAACTGCACTGTAAACAAAATATTATTATCATTTTACACATCTTTATATCAATATTCTTCATGGAGAGAGCGGGAGGTGCTGACACCAGAGTCTGGCGCAGACTCAGACAGAGACAGTGAACTCACCGGAGAGTCTGAAGGCGACAGTCTGGGCTCTCCAGAAAACCACACAGATGAGACACTCCTGTGTCAGTCACATTGTTTCCAGTCAGGTTCAGGCCAGTAAAATGTGAGGGGTTGGACTTCAGAGCTGAGGCCAGCGAGGAACAGCTTATCTGTGTCAGACCACACTCCACCAAACTGAAGAAAAAAAATCACACAGATGACTAACATAATCAAAATAAATCAATAAACTAAAAAAGTAAACTATCAGCGTTATTTATTTATGTTTTTCAGTATGTTTATACATAATATTATATTTGTGACTCGTAGACATCCACTGATTTCTTCTTCTGAAACACTGAAGATGCACCACCTGCAGAACAGTGGAGGCGTCATGACTGTGACGTCGCCCAGTGTGGCACAGACAGGGCCCCACCCTAGAGCCAGGCCTGGGGTTTGAGCTCATATACGAGCCGTGCTCAACCCGGACATGGACAGACCCACCACCCGCAGAGGGATCCGTAGGGGCAGTGCAGAAAGGACTGGATGGCAGTCGAAGGCAGGCGTCTCGATGACCTGGTTTGCATAGTTTCTACCTTTGTAAAAGCTGTGACCTCCTTACACAGCAAAGGAGGTCACTGCAGTTGGGACGTGGAACGTTGCCTCGCTGGGGTCAAGGAGCCTGAGCTCAGTCGCCATGTGTTCGAGTTCACCCCAGTGAATGAGGGTCGCTCGAAGAAATTCTGGCAAACCATCCGCCGCCTCAGGAAGCAGTGCTTCACCAACACTGTTCACAGTGCGGGTGGGGAGATGCTGACCTCAACTGGGAAGGCTGTCGGGCGGTGGAAGGAGTACTTCGAAGATCTCCTCAAGCCCAAGGTTGTTGGAAAGCTCCTCAGTGTCTCCGGGGGAGGATGAGATCTGTGCTGAGTACCTTCACCTGCTACCTGCCGTACCCCCTCATCAGGAGCAAGGGTTTGGGTAAGTTAACAGTGGAGGGTTAGTTCCAACTTGAACAGGGATTGGATTGAGAACCTCAGGATCTCATCTCTGGTGTTTGCAGATGATGATGTTCTGTTGGAAATTCAACAGATCTGGGGTGGTTTGCAGCCGAGTGTGAAGGGGCCGGGATGAGGATCAGCACCTCCAAATCCGAGGCCATGGTTCTCCACCAGAAAAAGGTGCTTCCCCTCTTCAGATCGGTGGAGAGTCCTTGCCTTAAGTGGAGTTCGATTGTTTTGGGGTCGTGTTCACGAGTGAGGGACGGATGAAGCGTGAAATCGATAGATGGATCTGTGCAGCAGTGATGCGGTCGCTGTATCAGACTGTGGTGGTGAAGAGGGAGCTGCGCTGGGTGACAAAGCTTTCAATTTACCGTCTACGTTTTTACCAACACCTATGGCCATGAGAGCTGGGTAAAGACTGAAAGGACCAGGTCGCGAATACAGGAGGCTGAAATTAGTTTCCTTCGCAGGGTGGCTGGGTGTGCACCTTTCGAGATTGGGTGAGGAGCTCAGTTACCCAGGAAGAGAATCGGAGTAGAGTCGCTGCTCCTTCATCTAAAGGAGCAGCTGAGGTGGTTCGGGCATCTTTTCCAGATGCCTCCAGGTCGCCTCCCTCAGGAGGTGTTCCAGGCATGTCCTGTTGGGAGGAGACCCAGGACAGGCTGTGCCTGGATCGGACGTCTGGGCCTCTGGGTCTTGGGGGCGAGGGGATCAGGGAAAATGCGAGTATTTGTTTCAAAATCTGAATTAACTTATTAAAGTCCCAGCCATGATTACAACATGTGCGTTACAAATATATATGTGAAGGCCCTCATTCATCCAGGGAGAATACATCATAGCAAAGGTTAAATGATTGACTGGACTTTTGGCTTTGGTAAAGTTGAGCATGTTTCGCTTCTAATCACAGAAGGTCCTTTATAGCTTGTAGATCTTTTAGACAACGATCATTTGGGTAAATGTGTCTATACTGACACTAATGCTCAACATGTGCATTTGCTCTATGAAACAATAATAGTGAGATGTGTATGTCTTGAAGGACCTCTGTCCCATCTCTCACACAGAGCGAGCACTCACTTATTCACAACTGATCTTCGACATTTCCCTCGTCTTTGGGCCATAGTTTGTGGATGGAATGAAGCTCGTCTCCAGTGCTGGGTTATGGCAGCAACTTCTTACTGTAATGACCCAATGTGACTTTACCGTGAAGGCCCGTCTGACTGTCAGTGTTTGAGTGAACTGTCTAAGTGACCAAATGACTAAAGAGGTCAAACCAGAGTGAGAAAGTGTAGAGCTGTGTTTGAGCTGATCTCACACAGAGACTCGAGCCAAAGTGAGATTAAAGTCGCGTATGAGCGGATCTCACACAGTGAACTGACCTGAGAGTCTGCAGGCGACATTCTGGCCTTTCCAGAAAACCACACAGATGAGACACTCCCGGGTCAGACACACTGTTAGAATCCAGCTCCAGTTTAGTGAGATGTGAGGGGTTGGACTTCAGGGCTGAGGCCAGAGAGGAACAGCTGTCCCCCAACAAACCACAGTCACACAATCTGAAGAAAAATGTCATTCAAGTCACACTGATGAAAAACAAAATAGCACTTTAAACAAAGAGCCTATTAGTGTTGTTTCACACACATTTATCTCTATTCCAAAAATACATCATTTTAACTCTGTCTAGTCCCTTTAACACCTTATACAAAACAAAGTGCAAACTTGAAGGATCGACATGTTTTAGGACACTGTATCTACCTGGGCTCTTCAACATTTTTACATAACTTGCACGGCCACCAGGGTTTGGGTCAAATCATTCTTTTTTTAAAGCGACAAAACAGAGTTTAAAAATGTTAAAATGATGTATTTCCAGCCCTACATGTTTCAGCCATGTCCTCACGTGTAGAATGAGCCCAGACATGTTCACCACAACTGCCTCTAAAATCCTGCACTGACACTCAAAAAGTCCTTACTTTGGGTCTGAAGTGCCGTTATGCACGATCTTTATATAGAGACTGCAGTTACACATAAGACCTGAGGTGGCAGTAGCGAGTATAAAAATGACCAACTTGTCCAGTCCCTTTAATAGTCGATATACCATCTTTCAAAACATCTCAATAACAATAATATTAACATTTCAACAACATTGTTCTGTTGAAATACTTCCTGATAAAAACTCATTTCTATGTTAAATAAACCTGGTCAGAATTATTAAAAGTATAGATTCAGATAATTCTGTACTACTGCAAAAATAGAGCAGTCTTTATATGCTTTGTTTTTCCTTTTCTTTTCATAATAACCTCCTGAACACATGGCTTTCGGAGTGAAGCAGGTTATTTTGGGAAAGTTGTTGACTGTCAAACTGCTGCAGTTTCTCTCTGGCTTTTGAACAGTGAGGAACAGCTACATGATGCACTTAATGTTATCAGGATTATCGCGCTTTTACGCAACAAGCTGAAATCAGATTCTTTACGAAGCAGAAACCTCTGCATTTTACAAAACAAACTCACATTTATTTTATTTGACTTGTTTTCTACTACAACAGTGTTTACCTTTATTAGTTTGACCAATAAATGAGCCTGCCCAATGAACGCTGGTGAAATGTGTGGTTTATGGAGATGGAACATTGCGTCATCATTTCTCCATAAAATCTGTGGTGTGGAGACATCAGGATACGTAAGGACACGGCCTCAAAGTACACTATACACTACTACATTACTACACGACTAAAGGTCCCACCAGAGCGACTCGTGACAAAGTGTAAAGGCCGTGTTTGAGCTGATTTCACACAGTGAACTGACCTGAGGGTCTGCAGGCGACAGTCCGGCCTCTCCAGAAAACTACACAGATGAGACACTCCTTGTCCAGACAGGTCTCTGTTCTGACTCAGGTCCAGTTTAGTGAGATGTGAGGGGTTGGACTTCAGAGCTGAGGCCAGAGAGGAACAGCTGATCTCTGTCAAACCAATGCCCCCCAAACTACAAAAAGAATAAATGAAAAGATGACAAGACATGTAAAAATAACTACATAATGATAGTGTACAGACAATAATCATTTCACTGAAAGTAGCAATGAAAGAGAGTAAAAGGACATTATTGTTTGTTTGTTTATTAAATCAAATCAACCCCATGAACTGCTACCTTAAAGGAATAGGCCACCGTTTTTACATACTAAGATATGTTCTTTCCTCACTTTAGACGTGTTAATATATCCCCGTCTGGTCTTTGTCCGTGCGCTCTGTCACGCAAACGGAGCACATACGCAGCCTCTCCCACATGTTACATAGCTCCGAAAAAGGCAAGGCAAGGCAAGTTTATTTGTAGAGCACAATTCATACACAAGGCAATTCAAAGTGCTTCACAGTTGCATAAATACAAGAAAACAAATAGAATCAATAAAAAACATCAACATAAAATTAATCAATTACAGTAAAAGGCGAGAGTGCAGATAAAATACTTTCAGTCATATGCATCGGTAAAAAGAACTGTTTTCAGCCTGGATTTGAACATTGTCAGAGTTGAGGCTTGTCTCACATCCTCGTGAAGACTGTTCCAGATTTTAGCTGCATGAAACTGAAACGCAGCCTCACCGTGTTTATTATTGACTCTGGGAACCACCAGGAGGCCCCTCCCTGAAGTTCTCAGGGCCCGAGATGGTTCATACGGCTCTAACATGTCAGAGATGTACTTTGGTGCTAAACCATGAAAAGACTTGTAGACAAGCAGAGCTGCTTTAAAGTCTATTCTCTGAGTGACAGGAAGCCAGTGCAGAGACCGGAGCACTGGACTAATATGGTCGTATTTCCTGGTTCTTGTCAGGACTCGAGCAGCAGCGTTCTGGATGTACTGTAGCTCTGACAGCTCGTTTAGAGAGTCCAGTGAGTAGGCCGTTACAGTTGTCTAACCTGCTGGAGACAAATGCATGGATAAGTCTCTCTAAGTCTGGTTTTGACACTATTCCTCTGATCTTAGCAATGTTTTTCAGATGGTAAAAAGCTGCTGATGTTATTGCTTTGATGTGGCTGTTTAAGTTCAGGTCTGAGTCCATGATCACTCCTAGATTTCTAACCTGATTTTTTGGTTTTAGAGAGAGAGACTCGAGGTGACTGACAACACTTTGTCTTTGTGCCTGTGGGCCAAAAACAATGATCTCAGTTTTGTCTGAGTTTAGTTGGAGAAAGTTGTTTTGCATCCACAAACTGATCTGTTGGATGCAGTGACAGAGTGTATCTACAGGCCCATGTTCTCCTGTATCAGTGACAGAGAGTATCTACAGGCCCATGTTCTCCTGTATCAGTGACAGAGAGTATCTACAGGCCCATGTTCACCAGCCGTCAGTGACACGTAGATTTGAGTGTCATCTGCATAGTTGTGGTACGACACATTGTTGCTGTTTATTAGCTGACCCAATGGAAGCATGTACAAGTTGAATAAGAGGGGTCCCAAGATTGACCCCTGGGGGACTCCACAGGTCATGGCAATTTTGTCTGAGACACAGTTGCCAATTTCAACAAAGTACGTCCTGTCTTCGAGATAGGACTTAAACCAGTTTAGAGCAGTACCAGAGATTCCCACCCAGTTTTCTAACCTGTGAAGTAAGATCCCGTGGTCCACTGTGTCAAAGGCAGCGCTCAGGTCCAGCAGAACTAAAACTGAGACCTTACCTGCATTGGTGTTCATGCGGATATCATTTGTCACCTTGATCAGAGCTGTCTCAGTGCTGTGGTGGGGCCTAAAGCCTGACTGGAAAGTATCAAACACATTGTTAGACAGGAGAAAGTAAGTGAGCTGCTGATATACTACTTTCTCTAGGACTTTTCCTAAGAATGGCAGGTTTGATATGGGCCGGTAGTTGTTCATTACCTTGGCATCAAGGCTGCTCTTTTTTAGAAGAGGCTTAATGACTGCTGTTTTCAAGGCCTTTGGAAATGCTCCAGTGTGGAGTGAGATGTTAACCAACTGAGCAAGTTGTGGTAACAAGCTGGTCAGCACAGACTTCAGAAATCTAGTGGGTAATTCATCAAGGCAGCATGTACATGAACTCAGACCGGAGATAACCTCTTCGATTGTTTTGTCAGTAACAGGTGTGAAATGTGTCAGCTCAAGGTGTTTATCTGGTGGCAGAGTTTCTTTTTGTGTTGTGGAAATTTTTGGCATTTTTAATGCTTTGGACTTTGTCATAGAAAAATATTGCAAACTCATTGCACTTAGATGTAGAGATTAGTTCTAGGGGCAATGAAACTGGAGGGTTAGTTAATCTGTTTACTGTGGAAAACAGAACGCGAGAATCGTTTCTGCAGTTTGCAATGATTTTAGAGAAGTACTTCTCCCTTGCTCCACGCAAAATCTGGTTGAACACACAAAGTACTTCTTTGTAAACCTCAAAATGAACCTGGAGCTTTGACTTGCGCCATTTCTGTTCGGCTTTTCGGCACTCCCTTTTCTGTGCCCTGACCGAATCTTCACTTCTCCAAGGTGCCTTTTGCCTATTGTTAACCATTTTAACCTTGACAGGAGCAATAGTATCCAAAACATTTAAGACCCTTGATGTGTAAGAGTCCAACAGATTATCAACAAAAGCTCACGATAGAAGCTACCAAGCTCTTCCACGTGTTCCCTATTTAAATAAAGTTACGTGAAGTGTTTTCATGCGAAGTATATTTACACAGAAATGTAGCATGTCGATTTTATAAGCAAATAAAAAGGGGGACTATATTGTGAGGCGTAATGATACGAGGAGTAAAACGTCCGCGCAGTAACTCCTAAAGGTTATTGATGGAAGTGAGCGGGGAAGTCTTTAGGAGTTACTACGCGGACGCTGTGCTCCTCGTATCATTACGCCTCACAATATAGTCCCCCTTTTTATTTGCTTATAAAATCGACATGCTACATTTCTGTGTAAATATACTTCGCATGAAAACACTTCACGTAACTTTATTTAAATAGGGAACACGTGGAAGAGCTTGGTAGCTTCTATCGTGAGCTTTTTCGGAGCTATGTGGGAGAGGCTGCGTATGTGCTCCGTTTGCGTGACAGAGCGCGCGGACAAAGACCAGACGGGGATATATTAACTCGACTAAAGTGAGCTAAGAACATATCTTGGTATGTAAAAACGGTGGCCTATTCCTTTAACGTGGTGGGGTTGTTTGAGCGAATGATCCGAGGAGCTCTGTTGTCTGGGGCTTTATGCCCCTGGTATTGTCTAACATGGCAAACAGGTCCGAGGTGACGGGTCAGACGAAGAGCAGTTCAAAAGATCTCTATGGACAGTATCACAACAAGGACCGTGACGTCGCCCGGCATGGCGCAGCCGGGGCCCCACCCTGGAGCCAGACCTGGGGTTGGAGCCCGAACGCGAGCGTCTGGTGGCCGGGTCTCTGCCCACGAGGCCCGGCCGGGCACAGCACGAAGGGATGACGTGGGCCCGCCCTCCTGTGGACCCACCACCCGCAGAGGGATCCATAGGGGTCGGGTGCGGAGAGGACTGGGTGGCAGTCAGAGGCAGGTGCCTCGACGACCTGGTCCACATGCACAGCTTCTGGCGTTCGGGACATGGAACGTCACCTCGCTGGGGGGGAGGAGCCTGAGCTTGTGCGGGAGGTTGAGAGATACCGGCTAGATATAGTCGGGCTCACCTCCACGCACAGCTTGGGTTCCGGATCCCAACTGGCTGGACCCTCCATGTTTCTGGAGTTGCCCGCGGGGAGAGGCGGCGGGCTGGGGTGGGTTTGCTCATATCCCCCCAGCTCAGCCGCCACGTGTTGGAGTTCACCCCGATGGACGAGAGGGTCACGTCCCTACGCCTTCGGGTCGGGGACAGGTCTCTCACCGTTGTTTCGGCCTACGGGCCCAACATCGGTGCAGAGTACCCGGCCTTCTTGGAGTCCCTGGGAGGGGTACTAGATAGTGCTCCGACTGGGGACTCCATTGTTCTGCTGGGGGACTTCAACGCCCACGTGGGTAACGACAGTGAGACCTGGGAGGGGGTGATTGGGAAGAACGGCCTCCCCAATCTGAACCCGAGTGGTGTTCTGTTATTGGACTTCTGTGCTAGTCGCGGTTTGTCCATAACGAACACCATGTTCCAGCACAAGGGTGTCCATAAGTGCACGTGGCACCAGGACACCCTAGGCAGGAGGTCGATGATCGACTTTGTAGTTGTGTCATCTGACCTCCGGCCGCGTGTCTCGGACACTCGGGTGAAGAGAGGGGCTGAGCTGTCAACCGATCACCACCTGGTGGTGAGCTGGATCCGCTGGCAGGGGAGGAAGCCGGTCAGACCTGGCAGGCCCAGGCGTGTTGTGAGGGTCTGCTGGGAACGTCTGGTGGATCCCTCTGTCAGTGGGGTCTTCAACTCCCACCTCCGGAAGAGCTTCACCCAGATTCCGGGGGAGGCGGGGGACATGGAGTCCGAGTGGACTCTGTTCTCCTCCTCCATTGTCGATGCGGCTGCTCGTAGTTGTGGCCGTAAGGTCTCTGGTGCCTGTCGCGGCGGCAATCCCCGAACCCGGTGGTGGCGCCCGGAAGTAAGGGATGCCGTCAAGCTGAAGAAGGAGTCCTACCTGGCCTTGTTGGCTTGTGGGACTCCTGAGGCAGCTGAGAGGTACCGGCAGGCCAAGCGTGCTGCAGCTCGTGCGGTCACAGAGGCAAAAACTCGTGTCTGAGAGGAGTTCGGGGAGGCCATGGAGGAAGACTATCGGTCGGCCTCGAAGAGATTCTGGTAAACCATCCGGCGCCTCAGGAGGGGGAAGCAGTGCTTCACCAACACTGTTTACAGTGCGGGTGGGGGGCTGCTGACCTCGACTGGGGATGTCGTCGGACGGTGGAAGGAGTACTTCGAGGACCTCCTCAATCCCGTCGTCACGTCTTCCAATGAGGAAGCAGAGGCTGGGGACTCGGAGGTGGGCTCGCCCATCACCGGGGCTGAAGTCACCGAGGTGGTGAGAAAGCTCCTCGGTGGCTCCGGGGGTGGATGAGATTCGCCCTGAGTACCTTAAGTCTCTGGATGTTGTAGGACTGTCTTGGCTGACACGTCTCTGCAAAGCTCTCGATTTACCGATCGATCTACGTTCCCACCCTCACCTATGGTCATGAGATTTGGGTCATGACCGAAAGGACAAGATCGCGAATACAAGCGGCCGAAATGAGTTTCCTTCGCAGGGTGTCTGGGCGCACCCTTCGAGATCGGGTGAGGAGCTCAGAGTAGAGTCGCTGCTCCTTCACGTCGAAAGGAGCCAGCTGAGGTGGCTCGGGCTTCTGTTTCGGATGCCTCCTGGTCGCCTCCCGCGGGAGGTGTTCCAGGCATGTCCTAGTGGGACAAGGCCTCGTGGAAGACCCAGGACACGGTGGTGGGACTATGTCTCCGAGCTGGCCTGGTGTGGCCTCGGGGTCAGAACAGCCTCGGGGTCAGAACAGCTGGAGGAGGTCGGCGTCCCCCCAGAACAGCTGGAGGAGGTGTGTGTGGATCAGGAAGTTTGGGCATCTCTGCTGAGACTGCTGCCCCTGCGACCCGGCCCCGGATAAAGCGGAACAAAATGGATGGATGTCTATTAATGGATCCCCATTAGTATTTACCTTACAATACTAAAGATTATTCTTCCTGGGGTGCATGAAATGCTACATTTAAAATATTACAAAAACTCATTTTTGAAACACTGTTTTTAATATGTGGTGACCAAGATAAGGTTGAATGAATTATTACCCCCTGATCTGCAGGTTAAGACCAGATCCATATGAGGAAACTAAGTGCATCGTGTTCAGTGTGACTGCACAGTAAAGGCCAGTCTAACTCAACACTTGGCTCTATTTGTTTGCTTCCTTTTTTTAAATGATTGAATGCCTGTCAAAGGTTAATTTCTGCCTCTAGTGGAACAGACAAAGATTATATCTTATCATTCAGGACTGTCAGATCGTGAGCATCCTGAGCCGTGTTTGAGCTGATCTCACACAGAGACAGTGAACTGACCTGAGAGTCTGCAGGCGACAGTCTGTTCCTTCCAGAAAACCACACAGCTGAGTCACTCCCAACTCAGACAGACTCGTATGCTCAAGAGCCAGTTCAGTGAGATGTGAGGGGTTGGACTTCAGAGCTGAGACCAGAGAGGAACAGTCGACCTCGGGCTGAGAATACCGCGTCAAACTGGGAAAAAAATAAAAAATATGCAATTAAAGTCCAAAGATAATACTGACAAAAGCCATTTCAAACCGGATTAGGATTACCAAGGGGTAAAACTGAAAACAAACTCTGACCTGAGAGAGTTTACAGACTCTGACCTGAGAGAGGAGAGTTTACAGACTCTGACCTGAGAGAGGAGAGTTTACAGACTCTGACCTGAGAGGAGAGTTTACAGACTCTGACCTGAGAGAGGAGAGTTTACAGACTCTGACCTGAGAGGAGAGTTTACAGACTCTGACCTGAGAGGAGAGTTTACAGACTCTGACCTGAGAGAGGAGAGTTTACAGACTCTGACCTGAGAGGAGAGTTTACAGACTCTGACCTGAGAGAGGAGAGTTTACAGACTCTGACCTGAGAGGAGAGTTTACAGACTCTGACCTGAGAGGAGAGTTTACAGACTCTGACCTGAGAGGAGAGTTTACAGACTCTGACCTGAGAGAGGAGAGTTTACAGACTCTGACCTGAGAGAAGAGAGTTTACAGACTCTGACCTGAGAGAGGAGAGTTTACAGACTCTGACCTGAGAGGAGAGAGTTTACAGAGAGGAGAGTTTACAGACTCTGACCTGAGAGAGGAGAGTTTACAGACTCTGACCTGAGAGAGGAGAGTTTACAGACTCTGACCTGAGAGAGGAGAGTTTACAGACTCTGACCTGAGAGGAGAGTTTACAGACTCTGACCTGAGAGGAGAGTTTACAGACTCTGACCTGAGAGAGGAGAGTTTACAGACTCTGACCTGAGAGGAGAGAGTTTACAGACTCTGACCTGAGAGGAGAGTTTACAGACTCTGACCTGAGAGGAGAGTTTACAGACTCTGACCTGAGAGAGGAGAGTTGACAGTTCGGACTCTTCAGGCCGTCACACAGCACAGACACTGATTCTTCGCTCAGATCACTGACAATTATCTCCAGCTCTCTGAGATGGGAGGGGCTGGAGCTCAGCGCTGAAGCCACCATTTCACAGTGAATCTCTGCGAGGTCACAGTTTTCAATCCTGTAAAAGAGTCACATGTGTTTGAAGCTTCATAAACCTTAACTCTGATCTGTCTGTGACTGAGGACTCACACAGCCTTCCTGCAGTTCCTCACAGCTGGGACCAGTCTTTTGTTTTCGTGATGATACGTTGTATACGTGTTGTACTTGTTAAACTCCAGCTCCTCCAGAACCTGCTCTGACATCTGCATCATGTCGGCCAGAGCCGAGCACTGGATCTCAGACAGTTCCTCCCTATATCCATATCCAGACTTCAGGAAGTCCTGGATCTGCTGCTGCACGGTCTGGTCCTTCAGCTCCGTCAGACAGTGGAAGATGTTGATGCTTCTGTCAGGAGAGGAATCATATGTGTTCATCTCTTTAAGGTTTTGAATGACTTTGGTGATTTCTGATTGGTGGATTGGACTCAGCAGAGCTCCTAAAAGTGTGTGGTTGGACTCCAGACTGAGGCCATGAAGGAACCGCACAAACAGGTCCAGACGGCCGGTTGGACTCTGCAGGGACTTTAGAAGACATCGCCTGAGGAACTCGCTTGGACTCGAGATGGTTTCTTCACCTGCACCAGGACACTCTTCCTCCTCATGGTCTTCCTCGCTGCTGTCGCTGAAGCGGAGAAACTCCCTGACCACCTCCTGGTTGTTCTGAAAGCAGTGGTGAAGGTAAACGGCTGCCAGAAACTCCTGCACGCTCAGGTGGATGAAGCAGTAGACTGACTGGTTGAAGACACTCTCTCGTTTGAAGATCTCAGTGCAGAGTCCGGAGTAGACCGAGGCCTCGCTCAGGTCCAGACCCACCTGCTCCAGGTCTTCTTGGTAGAACATGATGTTTCCTGTCTGCAGATGCTCAAAGGCCAGTCTCCCCAGCTTCAGGAGCAGCTCTGTGTCGGCCTCTGTCAGCCCCCAGGTCTCAGACCTGACCTCTGTTTGTGTCTGTTTGTACTTCCTCTTCCTGTGCGTCTGCACCAACAGGAAGTGTGCGTACATGTCTGTGAGGGTCTGGGGCAGTGGTCCGCTCTGATGGCTTCTCAACACGTGGTCCAGGACTGTGGAGGTGATCCAGCAGAAGACTGGGATCTGGCTCATGTTGTGGAGGCTGTGGGAGGTTCTGAGGTGGGACAGGACTGTTTGAAGCTGCTCTTCATTTGAGAACCTCTTCCTGAAGTACTGCTCCTTCTGTGGGTCAGTGATGAAGCCCCTGACCTCCGTGACCCTGTGCACGCACTGCTCTGGGATCTGATGGGCCGCCGCTGGGCGGGAGGTGATCCATATAAGGGCGTGAGGAAGCAGAGCGCCTCTGATGAGGTTCACCAACAGTACGCCCACCTCTGACCTCTGTGTGACCTCAGAGATGAGCTCACAGCTGAAGTCCAGAGACAGTCTGCTCTCGTGGAGGCCATCAAAGATGAACAGGAGTTTACAGACGGACAGAGTCTGTGACAACGACACAGAAGAGGATTAAGAACAATACATTTCAGCTACATCATTGTGTCTCCACAGTCTCTGGATTTATCCCACTAAATATTATTATTTCAACCATCATTAGTTTGTAAAGGTCTGGATGTCACGATCTGATATTCAGTATTAAGAACTGAGGTATCTGAGAGCATCAGACTGGATTCAATAACTGGACAGGATTTCTGGGCTGCCTGGGGCCGCACGGTGCCCGGTTTGAGAACCTCAGGATCTCTGGGCGGCACGGTGGCGCAGTGGTTAGTGCTCTCGCTTCACAACTAGAAGGTCCAGGGTTCGATTCCCACCTGGACGGGGCCTTTCTGTGGAGTTTGCATGTTCTCCCCGTGTCTGTGTAGGTTTCCTCCGGGCACTCCGGTTTCCCCTACCACTAAAAACATGTACAATAGGCCAGGATGAATGATGTGTGTATGGAGGTGGTCACAGGGACCAGAAGCGCTTCCGTCAGTCTCCCCCAGGGGAAACTGAAGCTACAAACGTAGTTTACACCACTGAGTATGGAGTGAATGTACAAGTGTCTCATGTAAAGCCCTTTGTGACCATGTCTGTGAAAGGCGCTATATAAATAAAGATCTTCTTCTTCTTCTTCTCGCCTGGAAATGTCCAGAGTCACCGCCGCAGCAGCGATAGAGTCTGTTCAGACTGAGAATCAACTACATTTCCAGAGCGGAAACAGGAAGCAGAGAGAACCAATCAGCAAAGGGCAGCATTAGCAGCATTAGCAGCATTAGCAGCATTAGCAGCATTAGCAGCATTAGCAGCATTAGCAGCATTAGCGGTTCTGTGTTTATATTCAGACAGGATCATGGATCTCAAACTCACCTACTGTGTTTGTGTTTTTGGTCATTTGTCGGCGTTTAGAAGAAAGGTCTCGCTCTCGTGGGCCTGTCGATTGTTACTGAGGGACTTCTTCCAAACAGAGAGACGCTGCTCACGACCAACATGTGACAAATAAACTAATCTGATTCATGGATCCGTTGGCAGGAGCAGAAAACGAGGGCGTCCTGCCCAGACCGTGTATAATGAGATCATTCTGGAGGCTCCAGGATCAGCTCTGCTGTTTGCAGATGATGTTGTTCTGCTTTGGGCGGTTTGGATGGAGCGTGAGATGGATAGATGGGCGCGGCGTCAGCAGTGATGCGTCGCTGTATCGACCTGTCGTGGTGAAGACGGAGCTGAGTCCATCTAAGTTCTGACCCTCACCTTTGGTCATGAGATCTGGGACTGACTGAAAGATCACGGATACAGGCGGCCTAAATCAGTCTTTGACTGTCCAAGTGCTCCTGAGGTATTATTACGCCTTATAATATAGTGCCCAATTTCATCTGCTTAGAAAATCCACATTTTTAGTCTTGTGTGACTTTACTCAGATGGTGTAACTCAGGGGTCGACAACCCACAACATCAAAGGAGGCATTTGGGACCATTTCAAACCAAACCAAAGTCTCAAAGAGCCACAATCATGTTAACGCTCAACCCACCGACAAACTGATGATATACAGAGCCTCTCGAAAGTATTCATACCCCTTGAACTTTTGCACATTTTGTCATGTTTACAGCCCTAAACATAAAGATTTTATTTTGATTTTTTTACTGAACGTTCACACACAAATAACAGACAACTGTGAAGTGAAAGCAAAATGATACATGATTCTGTTATTTTTCAAAAAATAGAAAACTGAAAAGTGGGGCGTGCATAAGTATTCACACAGCATTTTCTGAGTGCATTAAATTGCCTTTATAACATTCCTCATGACTCCAGAATGTTCACTCCTTGGCCTAACGGTTAAATAGAGGCACCTGTGTGTAATCTACTCTCAGTATAATTTCAGCTGTTCTTTTAGGCCCTCAGAGCTGTGGTCGGAGTGTGTTGGTCACTGAACAGCATAATGAAGGTCAAGGAGCACCAGAGAGGTCAGGGATAAAGCTGTGGAGAAGTTTAAAGCAGTGTTAAGTTATACAAAGATTTCCCAAGATTTAAACATCTCCCGGAGCAACTGTTCAATCCATCATTCAGAAATGGAAAGAGTAAAGCACCACTGCCAACTTACCAAGACACGGCTGTTCACCTAAACTAACAAACTGAACAAGGAGACACTGGTCAGAAAGGCAACCAAGTGCCCCAAGATAACTCTGGAGGAGCTGTGAAGTCCTGCTGCTGAGCTGGGGAATCTGTACATGGGACAACTATAAGTCGTATCTACACAAATCTGGCCTTCATGGACGAGTGGAAGAAGAAAGCCATTATTGAAAGGAGGCCATAAAAAATCCCGTTTGAAGTTTGCTAGAAGTCATATGGAGGACACAGCTCCATGTGGAAGAAGGAGCTTTGGTCAGATGAGATAAACGTTATGGAGCAAACCTGACACTGCTCATGGTCCTGAGTGCACCATCCCCAGTGTCAAATATACGGGGGGAGCATCATGCTGTGGGGCTGCTTTTCCTCAGCGGGGACTGGGGAGACTGTAAGAATAGTTGGGAAGATGGATGGAGCCAAATACAGAGACATTTTGGAGGAAAACCTGCTGGAGTCACAAGAGAACTGAGGCTGGGGCGGAGATTCACCTTCAGCAGGACAATGACCCGAAACACAAAGATAAATCTACAATGGAATGGTTCAATAAAAACATATTAATGTGTTAGAATGGCCCAGTCAAAGTCCTGACCTAAATCCTATTGAAAATCTGTGGAATAATCTGAAAACTGCTGTTCACAAACGCTCTCCTTCTAATGTGACAGAGCTGGAGTTGTTTTGTAAAGAGGAATGGGCTAAAATGTCAGTCTCTACATGAGCTAATCTTGTAGAGTCAGAACCCAAAAGACTTGCTGCTGTTATTACAGTAAAAGGGGGTTCCACAAAGTATTAATTCATCTGTATGATACTTATGCACGCCCCACTTTTCACTTTTCTATTTTTTGAAAAATAACAGAATCATGTATCATTTTGCTTTCACTTCACAGTTGTCGGTTACTTGTGTGTGAACGTTCAGTAAAAAAATCAAAATAAAATCTTTATGTTTAGGGTTGTAAACATGACAAAATGTGCAAAAGTTCAGGGTGTATGAATACTTTCGAGAGGCACTGTAAGTATATATATATGTTCTTAAAAAATACACAAATTCCTTCACAATATTGATTGAAATGATTAATTATGTTTTGTTTGTTTTATGCAAAACTTTTTTGCGATATTAAAATCATTGATAATTTATCTTATTGATTCGGTTCTTTATCGTTTCTCTTGTCAATGCTATAAAAGTCGGCTATAAGTTCTAATATGTGCTTCTTGTGTTCTTTATTTAAAGAGACGAGATGCATTTTATGCTCACTACTGCCACCTCAGGTCTTATGCGTAACTGCAGGTTCTATATTAAAGGTCCTATATCCTGCAAAATCGACTTTTTGGAGCTTTTAGCCATGTTGTTTTGCTATTTCCTTATCAAAAACACCCCCAGAGTGGTTTGCGGCTTCATTCACGCAGCTCTCAGTAATCCTCCTGAATCCTGCTCTCTGAGGCTCCGCCCTCCTGCTCTCTGAGGCTCCGCCCTCTCCTGGTGAACGACTGACCTGCTCAGTTGTTTCGTCACAGCGGAACAGAAGTGCTCGACGTCTGTAATGTAATGTCTTACAGCCTGATTTTAATTTGTAAAACAGCGTTTTCATTATTTCTGTTGCAAGAAATAAATAAATAAATAAAGGAAAAGGAAAAAAAAATAAAAAATAAAAAGGATGTGCCCGAGGTGCTTCCAGGTCAGCTGTGGCCAAAACAAACACATCCCTGAGCGTCTGAACAGATCAGTCATGTTTGCGCTGCAGCTGAAGATGGAGCTCGTTATAACTGGACACACCTGTTCTTTATTCTTACCTAACGATCATGTCACGGAGAAAAAGAAGCGCGTTTAGCTACGAGGACGAGGAGTTTATTCAACCTTTTTCAAGAAGAGGCCACTCCCGTCAGAAGTTGTTTTTTTCTCCGGGATTCAGCGACTTTCACCAAAATATTGTTTTTCTGTGACTGTCTCTGATGGATGTTTGTGAACCTTCAACAGAATCAAAGTGGATTAACTTTTATAACCAACGCGAGTCCCACAATGTAAACAGCGATGGAGCAGAGGGTGAGTCAGTCCAAACGTGTGTTAGCATATTAGCATGTGTGTTAGCATATTAGCATGTGTGTTAGCATATTAGCTTGTGTGTTAGCATATTAGCATGTGTGTTAGCATATTAGCATGTGTGTTAGCATATTAGCATGTGTGTTAGCATATTAGCATGTGTGTTAGCATATTAGCTTGTGTGTTAGCATATTAGCATGTGTGTTAGCATATTAGCATGTGTGTTAGCATATTAGCATGTGTGTTAGCATATTAGCATGTGTGTTAGCCATTTATGAAGCTGTGTTGCAGATGACAACTCCGTATAACTGTATCGTGAAGTAACTGTTTATTTATATTACGGTAAAGTATGTGCGGAGAGAGGGGGCGGAGTTAACTGAGAGAGGGGGCGGAGTTAACTGAATCGAAGCGTTGTGTCTTCCGGGTTTGAAAAATACCTCCAGAAAACACTTATATTTATCACAAAAATGAGGCTCCATAGTGGTAGAGGTACAATATATCATATAAATGCCTATACTTAACTTTGGAATGGCTAAAATAGCAGATATAGCTCCTTTAAGCTGGTGCATGACGGCACTTCTGACACACAGTAACAACTATTTGAGTGACAGTTCACTGTGTGTTTAAAAATACACAAAGACGACAATGAGCAGAACAAACAGATCCAAGTATTGACGACATGAAAAGACCAGGCCTGAGCTCAAACCACGGCCCGTTTAAAACCCCTATTGTACCTGTTTTATACATGTCTGCATTATTATTTAGGTTTGTTCTAATGTAAAGTTCCTGTTTCTGTGTTTAAAGGCAATAAAGTCAGATAATAATGTTTTAAAGTGAATCCTCTGTGGGACGTTTGTGTTGTTCTGATGAACATTAAAAAGCTCCTCCCACTGAGCCACGGCTCTGCCTGGTCCTCAAGTCTCACCTGTGGAGTCAGCGCTGGATGGAACACTTGGATCAGCTCCGTCAGACTGTAGCGCCCCCTTCTGACCAGGTTCATCTCTCTGAAGGACAGTGGCACCACCAGCTGCAGCTCCTGGTTCTCTGAGCCCTGGGCCCAGTCCAGACAGAACTTCAGGACGGAGAAGGTCTTCCCCACTCCAGCCACGCCCACAGTCAGCACGGCTCTGATGGGTTCCTCCGGCTCCTGTGGTTCCTCCTGCACCTGTGGTACCACCCACTGCTGCTCCTGTGGTACCACCCACTCCTGTGGCTCCTCCTGCTGATCCTGTGGTTCCTCCTCCTGTGGTTCCTCCTGTGGTTCCTCCTGTGGTTCCTCCTGTGGTTCCTCCTGTGGTTCCTCCTGCTGTTCCAGAGCCAGAGTTCTAAAGAAGTCCTGAAACCTGATGTGGACCTCGTGTCTCCACAGACTCCTCCTCTCAGGCTGGGCTCTGCGTTCTTCACTGGGGCAGTTTGTGATGTACATCTCAGTGAAGATGCTGTTCAGAAGAGTTCCATCTCCTGTCACTCTCTCACATCTGCTGCTCAGACTCTGCTTATGCTCCTCCAGGACCTTCTGCAGACCTTCACCTGGACACAGATGGAGCAGGTTAGAGCGGTTTGAAGATACGGTTTGTAGCCCCTCCCCCAGGTGAGTGAAGCCCCTCCCCTCATGTCTAATATTGTGTTGAAGTTGTTTGTGACTCTGAGGGAAAGGTGTTTGTCGGCTTTAGTTTCCTCATAAACTGACCTGCAGTGGAGCGAAGGAGCTGCTCAGCCTCTTCATCCTGGAGACGCTTTTCTCTGTGGACACAACATTTCACCACATTTATCAAACTGTTCCCACAGAGACTCGGCTCATGAATGACTCCATTACAGGGCGGACCGGCCACATCTGGAAGAGCACAGAGGGGCCACCAGTCCCGCCTCCACCGAGCTTTACCCAAATCTAAACGCTGAAAAGAAAAGCATCAAAATAGCGAGAAAAAGAGGATGAAAACAAAACAAAAACATGAGAAAAAACGGACAAAAAATGATAGAAAAATAATTTAAAAAAAACAACAAAAATGTGGCGACGTGACAAAAAGTTTCCGTCACTTTTGTAGGTCTTAGCTTTCAAATGAGGCGTTACATTGTTGGTCTCCAGTCGAGAAGCTTTTAGATTTGGGTAAAGCCCAGTATTAAAAAAACATGAATCTAAAAGGAATTCCGTGGAGTTTGGTGCACCACAAGGTTCAATTTTGGGACCATTATTATTTATTATTTATATGAATGATTTTGCTTCTGTTTCTACGACCGCCTTTCCCGCTCTTTTTGCTGATGATGCCGATCAAAAAAATAATGATAAAAAGCCGAACTGGGGAAAATGCACTCGTTAATGTTAAGGCGGGGGGTCAGAGGTTAACCTCTTAACTCCCACCTGAACGAGCACATTTTCTCCAGTTTGGCTTTACCCTAATCAAAAAGCACCAAAACAGCCACAAAGAAATTAGAGGAAAACAAGGATGTAAACGCAACAAAAATGTGACAAAAATGCAACAAAAATGTGATTAAAATGTGAAAAAAATTCAACAAAAACTCAACAAAAATGTGATTAAAATGTGAAAAAAATTCAACAAAAACTCAACAAAAATTCAACAAAAATGTGACGAAAATGTGACAAAAATGCAACAAAAATTCTACCAAAAATGTACAAAAATTCAACAAAAATGTGACGAAAATTCAACAAAAATTCAACAAAAAGTGACAAAAATGCAACAAAAATTCAACAAAAATGCAACAAAAATTCAACAAAAAGTGACAAAAATGTGACGAAAATTCAACAAAAAAGTGACAAAAATTCAACCAAAATTCAACCAAAATTCAACAAAAACTGAACAAAAATGTGACAAAAATGTGACAAAAATTCAACAAAAATGCAACAAAAATGTGACAAAAATGTGACAAAAATGCAACAAAAATTCAACAAAAATACAACAAAAAATCAACAAAAATTCTACAAAAATGTGACAAAAATTCAACAAAAATTCAACAAAAATTCAACAAAAAAGAAAAAAACAAAACAAAACAAACATACAAAAGGTGACACAACACAGCAACAACGTGAGGAAAAAGGTCAGTTTTGTGGGTCTTAGCTTTCAAATGAGGTGTTACACAGCCAAAAGGGTGGTTCAGGCGGGGGGTAAGAGGTTAAAATATGTACTTGTGGAAGTGTCACATTTACGCTGATTTGGGCCAGGCTGGTCAGAGTCCAGGGCTGTTCTTCAGTCCCGTCTCCATTAGTGATTACAGATCTCATGTTCTATTGTTGTTCTGCTCTAGAGCGACACCTGTCTCTCTGTCGCTCACACTGCACACATTTAGATCTTTGTCCCCGTGACTACATGGTCCAGTCCTGCAGAGTCTAGGTCCATGTTGGAGATGTTCTGAGTAGGACCATCTCTGTGAAGCTCAAAGACTCTTCATCAGATCAACATCCTGCTTCTACTGCAGCAAAGTGAGATCCTAATAAACTACAGTCTCCAACATGAAGAGGATCACTCAGCACTTCTTATGAGGAGCCGCTGACATTTGGGGGAAACATCCAAAATAGAACATTGTCATTATGAGCAGCCTGTAAATCCAAAGCTTTATGATCTAGAACAGTTTTGATAATTGTTCCTGGAAACATTTTCAGTGGAAATGACACAGACCAAAGTTTAGTCCTTTACATGTTTCCATGGCTGAGTTAAAGCTCTTTAAAAGTGCTCACAAACACTAAAATCACCCACGAGCAGAAAAGCTGGTCACAACTCTGTGTTTTGTAAAGAGTGTTTTCATTATTTTGGATGTATTGGGAGTGAGAGCAAATAACGGAGCATTTCTTTCATTAAACATGTTAGAAACTCCTCTAAATGTGAGCTGACCTGGAGGCTGTGGCTGAAACTGAATGAGCCCAGAGGAAGTTTTCACTTCAGCCTGAATCCTTTTGGAAAATAAAGTTTAAAAGAGAAATGCCTGACCTTGTCACAGTGCTGCCCCCTGGAGGTTCTTCTGAGGTGAAACCTGAGGTTCTGTCTTCAGCCATTTGTGCGGCTCCGGCTCCACCTGCTGGAGAGGAATGACCAATGAGCCAATAGTAGGCTAATGCTAATGCTAATGCTAATGCTAGCTAGCACATGCTGTACCCACGGAAACGACATTTCTTGTAGATATTGATTAAATAAGTTAGAACAGAAACATACTTGGATTCACACATTAAACATTGGTAACAGGAATAACGTGACATATTCTCCTTATAGACCAGGGGGGCCCAAACTTTTTGTCTCCGAGGGCAAAATGAAAAAGTGCCTGTGGGTCGCGGGCCAAACACGGCGATGTCAAGCGTGAAACATATAACTGCAAATAATAAAAGTTACTTTATTTTCTTTTTTGGTACACCTTTGCATTTCATTCAATCTATGCAATTAACCTCTTAACTCCCGTCTGAGGATCTTTTTCCTCACGTCATCAGATTTTTTTTTCCATCATTATTTTGTCATTTTTTTTCACATTTTTGCCACTTTTTCATCAATTTTTTCGTCACTTTTTTGTCACATTTCCATCATTGTTTTCGTCTCAGTTTTGTTGCTATTATCACAGCTTTTTTCCAGAAGCTTTTGGATTGGGGTAAAGCCAAACTGGAGAAAATGTGCTCGGTTCAGGTGGGAGTTAAGGGGTTAAACATGCTACAAAAGCTTAGTTTTAGTAGAACAAAATCAATTATTGTGTATAGAGCAAAATGGAAACAACAGCACCACCTGTACCTGCAGTACCTACAGTGACTTTAGCTCATTCACTTCTTTAAGTCAAAGAAAATGCCATATTATATCATTTTGAAAGTGTCAGTTCAGCATAAATTCTTTTATAAGTCATATAGATATATGTCAACGATTTTTGCAAAAAAAAGTTAGAAAAATGGGAAAGTTGATGCTACGACACTGTGATTGATAAATATCAAGACACCACAACAGTGTTTCCTTAACTTTGCGAAAGGAGTGAAACAGCGCCCCCAATTTGACGCTGGTGGACAAAAAGTGAACTGCATCCATATTTGCCATTGAGAATGAACGGGAGAGAGAGTTATTAACCAGATGCGGCGCAAAAGTAGGTCAGCCTCTGGCGGGCCAACCTAATTGTTCCGGCGGGCCAAATTTGGCCCGCGGGCCCCACTTTGGGCACCCCTGTTATAGACGATTATAGACTCCTCCCCCAGGCTGATGATGTCATTCTCCTCGTGTCCGCAGCGGTGCCTCATGGGAAATGTAGTTCTAACGTGTTTAATTAACCAGTGGGCCGCATGTAATATAAAGAAGAAATCATCTCGCGGGCCACGTTTGGCCCCCAGGCCGCGAGTCTGAGACGCCTGATTTACAATAATAACGAGATCTATTAGTGGACGATGTAATTAAGGGATTGTTTTGTAGTTTTAGCTACAATTTACACATTTATACTTTATTTAAGATGTCCCTGCCTGTGATTTTTCATCTTTAATTATATATACACATATATATACAATACACACAGTATAAATATATATATATATATATACACAGTATATTGTTGTTTCAAGTGTATTGTTGTAAATTGTTTCAAAACTATTAAATATGACCTCCTAAAACAATGTAAATAAAGTTCTGTAACAGCTCCAGCTGTGCCGCCATTTTGTGCCTGTTTCTTTCCTGGAGCATAAATGGCGGAATGACCCACAGAGCTGTGAGCAAACAGTGCTTTAAGTCAAAGTCCGTCTGTCTTTTCCTGCGTCACAAACACATTAAAGCTGTTTCTGCTTTGACTCCACTTTCACACACTTTAAATGTTAAATGGACTCCAGTGTAGCAGAGCCTGGAGCATCATTATAAATCACAACAACAATATACTCACGTGTCCAAAGTTTCCCCACAGGAATCAAAGAGTTCATGAAAGGGCCAAACAAAAGCCCAAACTCACAGGTTTAGCTCCACTTTTCCTAAATGGAGTCGATATTAGAGATGACAAAATAAAAGCTCCAATAAACACATTAGAAATGCATTTCAAGGCAGCGTCTTGCCCGAGGACACAACAACAGTGCGCATTTGTGGGAGCTGGGATTCGAGCCGCTCCACCTGCGCCACCGTCACCCCGTAAACTGCAGCCTCACCTGAAGCAGCGTCATGACGTCAGCAAACAGGAAGCAGAGGGAACCAATCAGCGAAGGGCCGTCAGTGGGATTTGACGTTAATATTCCAGACTCACCTTCTGCAGATGTGTTTCTGCTCATTGACCGCGGGCTCGACCAAAGCCTGGGCCCCCCCGGCGCCGCCCGGAGATCGTGATCCAGGGACTTCCGCATCCCGAGCGTGACGCGGCTCACGGAGAACACGTGACCGCAAATACACCACTCTGATTGGACCATCCGCAGCAGCAGCTCCTGCACAGATAGAGTTTAAACATACAGAGGATCAAACTCTTATAATATTGTTTCCAAATCAAACTCCCAAATTTAAAATAGGAGAATTAAGCATTACAGACAAAACATGTGACAACAAATCTCTAAATAAAGCTTTCAAAGAACAGATCTGTCATAATGATGGAAGATCAAACTTAAAATATTACAAAATCCAATAATCTCATAAAAACATTGGACATTTACAAAATGGCCGATCACACCCAAAGTAAAAGAAATGCAATTTAAAACTCTTAATAATTACTGTCCATCTGCAGAGACACTAAGGGGTAGATTTGGTTTTGAAGTCGACTCTTGTGATTTTTGTCATGAAAATCCAGAACAAACAGAACATCTGTTCTTCTCTTGCCCAGTGAGTGGAAAGTTCTGGCAGGACGTCCAGCTGGCTGAATAATAAAACTAATGATCTTGAGCAATTTACAATTGAAGATATTCTTATCTATAACTCCAAACTGACAAGGGACATTTCACTTTTAATTAACCTAATAATCATTATGGGTAAAAACCACATTCACAAAAACAAATGGAAAAAACAGCTGCCAAATGTAGCTGTTTTAAAAATGAATTTTGTAAGTTTTTATCCTCCTTGAATTTTGTAAAAAGATCCAACCAAACTGTGGAGGCGATTTGCAAAGTGTTTTTGAACCTGTAACACATTGTCATTTATCTGAGAACAATGCCTTATTTTATTTTACTTTATTTTACTTGCCTTGCCTGTTTTTATTTGCTGTCTCCACCAGATTTTGTCATAAACGTTTAATTATTAAAAAAAAAAAAAGGAAAAATATATCTGATATCTATGTGTAAAATCTGTTAATAAAAATATCCCCCCCCCCCAAAAAAAAAAAAAAAAGAAAAGAGGATCAAACTCAGCTGGATCTGCAGACGCCACAGCTTTTTACATTTACTCAAGTCACTTTTCAAAGTACTTTTCTCAGACAGTACTTTTTACTTCTACTGGAGTAACATTAAAAGGAAGTATCTGTTTCTTACTGGAGTCAATGTTTCAGTGACAAATAAAAGAGATGTGTGATTTTTGAACACTTTGGTTTCTCTTCTTTTCTGTCAAACTGAATCAGACTCTGACTCTCTCTCCTCTACTGGAAACTCCCTCAGTCACAGGAGCAGGAATGTGCTGGTCTCTGGCGCCCTCTAGTGGCCGCAGAGCGCAGCTGCAGCGCCTCGGCTCAGATCTTTAACAATGGCCGCTGGCTGCCCTGCTTTTTGACCACAAACGTGGGGGCCGCCATTGCTCCGCCGTTGCTGCAGTACCTCCATATCGCCGCTAGGCCCCCATTGAAAAGCATTGGACTTTAGACACGTTAAAAACTACTTTAAAGCCTGGTTTCAATTGTTTCAACACTAGACTAGGCTAGATCTTCCTCCTGAGATAACGCTGGGTTAATAACAATATATGAAACCAGGCTGGTTTTCGTAATATGATTTTTTGAAATCTCGTATTTAACGAGGCTCGGACTGTTAGCATTGGAGCAGCGCGAGCTACACGTCACGCAAGGGCCGAGTCTACGGTGAAAATCCCGCCCGTATGTCCTTTTTAGGAACATGCTTCGTCAGAGCTGGGGAGGGGGAGCCTGTAAATCCGCCATGAATTGCCCCACGGCCGTGGTCATTCTGGTAAACGGGGAGGAGTGAACATAAGACGTCCATTATTTTCTACAGTCTATGATCTTTAATCAGGTTTTTTTTTTTTTTTTTTTTCATTTATGGAGCACATTCAACAATTCAATGTACATTTACACAACATGATCAATCAGTTTGAAGCTTCACACTAAATTTTCCATGAATAATTACTGCGTCATTAATCTTACGTAACTTGAGATTGATCACAGGTATATGTGACCCCTCGGAGTTTGACCCAGACTCAGGGCCGTGCTGAGGGCGCTGCAGCTCCCCCTGGTGGAGAGTTTGTGAACGGCAGGTAATATTAACCCCTTAACTCCCACCTGAACCGAGCACATTTTCTCCAGCTTTACCCCAATCCAAAAGCTTCTGGAAAAAAGGTGTGAAAATAGCAACAAAACTGAGACGAAAACATTGATGGAAATGTGACAAAAAAGTTACAAAAAATGACAAAAATTTTACAAAAAAGTGAGAAAAAATTGACGAAAAAATGCGAATAATTTGACGAAAAAGTGACCAAAAAACTACAGAAAGTGACAAAAAATCTACCAAAAATTGACAAAAGTGCGAAAAATTTGATGAAAAATTGAGGAAAAAATGGACAATAAAGTGATAAGAATTTGACAAAAAAACGCAAAAAAATTGACAAAAAATGTACAAAAAAGTGAGAAAAATTTGACGAAAAAATGCGAATAATTTGACCAAAAAGTGACCAAAAAAACTACAAAAAATTGACAAAAAAAGTGAGAAAAAATGGACAATAAAGTGATAAGAATTTGACAAAAATACGCAAATAATTTGACAAAAAAGTGAGAAAAATTTGCTGAAAAATTGAGGAAAAAATAGACGAAAAAGTGACAAGAATTTGACAAAAAAAAATGTGAATAATTTGACGAAAAAGTGACAAAAAATGTACAAAAAATTACAAAAAATGGACAAAAATTTGACAAAAAAGTCACAAAAATTTGACAAACATGAGACGACTGCCCGACAAAAAAAGTGCTGAAAAAAAATCTGACGTGAGGAAAAAGATCAGTTTAGTTTTGTAGGTCTTTCAAATGAGGCGTTACACTGGCCTACAGGATTTGGGTAAAGCTGAACTGGAGAAAATGCTCTGGGTTCAGGCGGGAGTTAAGAGGTTAATAAATAGGTAAATTTTGTCCCTCAGCGCCCCCTAACTAAAACATCTTCCCCTGGCTCTGTACATTGGAGTTTGTTTTATTAGTGCATTCAAGGTTGAACCTATGTTTGAAACCATTGACCTCCAGTATTGCACCATCGCTGTCCATCAAACGGACTGTTTCCCAAATACCTTTACCTTACAACAAATGAACTGATATAACTGAAAATGACTAATATTACACTCCCCATGAATTACATACCTGTAATCACACACAGACAGACAGGTGATTACAGGTGGTCTGATTCTCTCTTCTGCCCCTAAACGCACCAGATACAAGAGGATTATTTACAAAGTATTAACTGTACATTGTGGAGCGATGGCAGTGACTCCCCTGACAAACTGACAACGACTGACAACATCTAAACTTGACCAAATGACAATATAAATCCTACAAAATTCGAATAATCACTTAAAACATAGATTTAGCAGTGTTATGTTACAGATAAAACACATTAAACTGATATGAAGTTGAGTAAAATTTCCAAAATGATCACAGAGCCAAACCAGGTACAGACCGTTGTCACATCACACAGCGGTCAAAGGGGCGGAGCTAAGTGCGTAGCCATGGAAACCACCTCTTCCAGGTAAACACACTCCAAATAACAGGGCGTTAAAGCTGGTTTTAATAATCGGATACATTTGACCTGGTTCACTTATGTCTTGTTTTGTAGAGATGACAATGACACATCTGGAAACAGCAGCAACAGCAGCCGCGTAATTCAACTCTGGTTTAGTTCATGTAGTTAAGCTTCAGGCTGAGGTTTTGCCTTTGCACAAACTACAGTGTTCACACTGAGGCACCAAGTCAATGTACTTTAGGGATTCACATTCCCCAAGAACAAGAAAAAAATATATATTTATATATATACACACACAATTCCACAAAGATGATTTACCATTTCTTCTCCTTATAAGAGTTAACTGTTTTAGCTTTAAGCTTTCTTTTAAACAGAATTAATGATGAACTGGGCTTAAAGCAACAGTCCACCGTTTTTACATACTGAGATATGTTCTTACCTGAGCTGTGACGAGTTCTTTAGGACCTGTCTGATCTTCAGTCACGTAAACACAGCGCAGACGGCGTTAGCATTTAGCCTCTCCCTCTCTCCTCTATAGTGTTAGCATTTAGCCTCTCCCTCTCTCCTCTATAGTGTTAGCATTTAGCCTCTCCCTCTCTCCTCTATAGTGTTAGCATTTAGCCTCTCCCTCTCTCCTCTATAGTGTTAGCATTTAGCCTCTCCCTCTCTCCTCTATAGTGTTAGCATTTAGCCTCTCCCTCTCTCCTCTATAGCATTAGCATTTAGCGTCTCCCTCTCTCCTCTATAGCGTTAGCATTTAGCCTCTCCCTCTCTCCTCTATAGTGTTAGCATTTAGCCTCTCCCTCTCTCCTCTATAGCATTAGCATTTAGCCTCTCCCTCTCTCCTCTATAGCTCCAAAACAGGTCAAGATAGAAGCTACCAAGCTCTTCCACGTTTTCCCTATTTAAATATGGTTACGTGAAGTGTTACACTACAAAGTATAATTACACACAATTAAACAATGTGGATTTTCTAAGCGGATAAAGGGGAACTATATTGTAAGGCGTAATAATACCAGGAGTAATTTGGCATCCGCACAGTAAAGTGAAGATTACTGCGCGGATGTTTAATTGTGTGAAATTATACTTTGTAGTGGAACACTTCACGTAACCATATTTAAATCGGGAAAACGTGGAAGAGCTTGGTAGCTTCTATCTTGACCTGTTTTGGAGCTATAGAGGAGAGAGGGAGAGGCTAAATGCTAACGCCGTCTGCGCTGTGTTTACGTGACTGAAGATCAGACAGGTCCTAAAGAACTCGTCACAGCTCAGGTAAGAACATATCTCAGTGTGGAGAAACGCTGGCCTGTTCCTTTAATATAGAAGGTGCAGTTACACGTCTGACCTGAGGTGGCAGTAATGAGTATAAAATGACTAACTTGCATCTAGCCCCTTTCAGGCGGGGGGTCAGAGGTTCACATGTGTATTTGTGGAAGTGTCGCATTTAAGCTAATTTGGGCCAGGCTGACCAGAGTCCAGGGCTGCTTTTCAGTCCGTGTCCGGCCCTGCACTTACCGCTGTAGAGTCTGTGTCTGCACGTTTATGAACTCTCTGAGCTGAGCTGCTGTAGAACAGTCAGTGTGCGCTCTGTGAATGAAGACACGTCACCCACTCCGGTAAATTAGGTATAAATTTATTTGGCCGAGCGAGTCCACGGCCTCAGAATCTGCATTTGTACAACACCATCATCATCATCTTCATCACCGATTCTCCCGCACAAACACTGTACACGTGGAAACCCCGCGGGAACACTGTACATTTACAACATATTTAAAATAAACTCTGGATAATATGAGGAAACACCTGTTCACGCCTTGTTCTGAGTCAGAGACATAATACACGGGCTTCCCCTCAGCAGGAGCATCGACCTCTGGAGGAAACCGGTCACAACAGCGGTAATAACAGCGGTAATAACAGCGGTAATAACAGCGGTCACAACAGCGGTAATAACAGCGGTAATAACAGCCGTAATAACAGCCGTAATAACAGCCGTAATAACAGCCGTAATAACAGCCGGAATAACAGCGGTAATAACAGCGGTAATAACAGCGGTAATAACAGCGGTAATAACAGCCGTAATAACAGCGGTAATAACAGCGGTAATAACAGCGGTAATAACAGCCGTAATAACAGCGGTAATAACAGCGGTAATAACAGCCGTAATAACAGCGGTAATAACAGCGGTAATAACAGCCGTAATAACAGCCGTAATAACAGCCGTAATAACAGCCGTAATAACAGCCGTAATAACAGCCGTAATAACAGCCGTAATAACAGCCGTAATAACAGCCGTATTAAAGGAACAGGCCAGCGTTTTTCCACACTGAGATATGTTCTTACCTGAGCTGTGACGAGTTCTTTAGGACCTGTCTGATCTTCAGTCACGTAAACACAGCGCAGACGGCGTTAGCATTTAGCCTCTCCCTCTCTCCTCTATAGCTCCAAAACAGGTCAAGATAGAAGCTACCAAGCTCTTAATAATAATACCAGGAGTAGTTTGGCATCTGCACAGTAAAGTGAAGATTACTGCGCGGATTTCAAACTACTCCTGGTATTATTACGCCTTACAATATAGTTCCCCCTTTTATCCCCCTTGTTTAATTGTGTGTAATTATACTTTGTAGTGGAACACTTCACGTAACCATATTTAAATAGGGAAAACGTGGAAGAGCTTGGTAGCTTCTATCTTGACCTGTTTTGGAGCTATAGAGGAGAGAGGGAGAGGCTAAATGCTAACGCCGTCTGCGCTGTGTTTACGTGACTGAAGATCAGACAGGTCCTAAAGAACTCGTCACAGCTCAGGTAAGAACATATCTCATTGTGTAAAAACGCTGGCCTGTTCCTTTAACAGCCGTAACAACAACCATAACAACAGCTGTAATAACTGCCGTAATAACAGTAGTAGTAGTAGTAGTAGTAGTAGTAGTAGTAGTAGTAGTAGAGGTATCAGTAGTAACAATCGTCTGTGTTCATAAAACTCTGTGGGAGAAACATCGTTTTAAAGAAATCTCATCTTTAGACAAAGTCATTTAAAGGAACAGACAGTTTTTCAGACTGAGACATGTTCTTACCTGAGCTTAGACGAGTTGATGTGTACCTGTCTGGTGTTTGTGTGTGCGCTCAGTCACGCTAATACACGAAAGCCGTTGTTATCAGTTAGCCTCTCCCAGCATGTTCCTCTAGCTCTGAAGTTAGAAGTGACCGAGCTCTTCCACGCACAAAGACCAGACAGGTACACATCAACTCGTCTAAGCTCAGGTAAGAACAGGTACACATCAACTCGTCTAAGCTCAGGTAAGAACATGTCTCAGTCTGGAAAACGGCGCCTGTTCCTTTAAAGGCGAGACGCTCCGGGTGAAAAGTCAAAAACATGAAGTTACTGAGAGACTTTCTTTCTTGCTCCTCTTTTCTCCAGTGTCAGACATTACAGTCTGATCGAGAAGTTATTCATTATCACTTATCGACTATTTTATGAACTGTAATGAAATAACATTTAACACTGTTTACAGTTTTGTTTTGTTGCTTTAATGTTTGTAGAGAATTACTGGACTTTCCTTCACTAAATGTCGTGGGGTTTACGATACTATAAACATCTCACATAAACGGATCTGATCATTACACCTGGAGCAGTTAATATGTTGGATCTTTAACAGCATTTCATGAACTACAATACTTTATTTTATTATATTAGATGATCCACTCATAGTTTCTGTTAGCATTACGTTAGCATAATGCTGTTAGCCGTGGCATTGTGTCGTGATCAGAAATACATTTGTGGAGGTTCAAACTAACGTTGGGATTCTCTTGGTTCTTAGGTTCAAAATGACTCACAGTTGTGTTTTTAAACCCGTGAGAGCCAAATCTGTTATCGGGTATTTTAGCCGATACCCGATATCGTAGTTTTCCAAGTATCGGCGTCTGTACCAGACACAACATCACTTCAGGAAACGTCCATGCTTCACCTGCAGCGTCTCGCCTTAAAAACTGTTTTTTGTTCCATGTTTGGGGTGAAATGTTCCAACACTGAGTGGTCGATGACTGTCCTCGCTCTCGAGGTCCGTGGGCGACACCACGGCCTCGAGAACGTGAGCCTGTGGAGGGTTTTCAGTGTCCACACTTTCCCTTTGACACCACAATAAACTATGTCATTTCCAGCAGAAGAAGAAGTCCTCACACTCCATGGTGGAGATGTTCTACCTCCCGAAGATGCTCTCGCACTCGATGAGGATCAGCTCCACGATCTGGTTCTGGTAGACCATGTGCACGGCCATGTTCCAGGTCTCAGTCTCAGGTCGCAGCAGCGTGGGCCCGAACACGATGGCCACGCTCTGGATGGTCATGCGGTTATCATCTCCGTGGTCCACCACTCTGTGGAGACAACAGAAGAACATAAAGACGAGGTACACCACTCTGTGGAGACAACAGAAGAACATAAAGACGAGGTCCACCACTCTGTGGAGACAACAGAAGATCATAAAGACGAGGTCCACCACTCTGTGGAGAAACAGAAGATCATAAAGACGAGGTCCACCACTCTGTGGAGACAACAGAAGAACATAAAGACGAGGTCCACCACTCTGTGGAGACAACAGAAGATCATAAAGACGAGGTCCACCACTCTGTGGAAACAACAGAAGATCATAAAGACGAGGTCCACCACTCTGTGGAGACAACAGAAGATCATAAAGACGAGGTCCACCACTCTGTGGAGAAACAGAAGATCATAAAGACGAGGTCCACCACTCTGTGGAAACAACAGAAGATCATAAAGACGAGGTCCACCACTCTGTGCGGCGTCTGAAGAGCGTCTGCGTGGTGTGTTTACCTGCGCAGGTGTCTGAAGAGCGTCTGTGTGGTGTGTTTACCTGCGCAGGTGTCTGAAGAGCGTCTGCGTGGTGTGTTTACCTGCGCAGGTGTCTGAAGAGCGTCTGCGTGGTGTGTTTACCTGCGCAGGTGTCTGAAGAGCGTCTGTGTGGTGTGTTTACCTGCGCAGGTGTCTGAAGAGCGTCTGCGTGGTGTGTTTACCTGCGCAGGTGTCTGAAGAGCGTCTGCGTGGTGTGTTTACCTGCGCAGGTGTCTGAAGAGCGTCTGCGTGGTGTGTTTACCTGCGCAGGTGTCTGAAGAGCGTCTGCGTGGTGTGTTTACCTGCGCAGATGTCTGAAGAGTGTCTGCATGGTGTGTTTACCTGCGCAGGTGTCTGAAGAGCGTCTGCATGGTGTGTTTACCTGCGCAGGTGTCTGAAGAGCGTCTGCATGGTGTCGTGGTTTTCCTCGGGCAGCTGTAGGACCAGGTCTTTGATGGACTGAACTCTCTGTCTGTAATCAGGAGACTCTGGAGCAAAAACAAAAGAGAAACTGTAATTTTCATTGTGCACTGAGAGGAGACTTCTTTGACTTCTACGACTTCTACGGCTTCTTCTATGACTTCTATGACTTCTATGACTTCTATGACTTCTATGGCTTCTTCTATGACTTCTATGACTTCTATGGCTTCTATGGCTTCTTCTATGACTTCTATGGCTTCTTCTATGACTTCAATGACTTCTATGACTTCTATGTCTTCTATGACTTCTATGGCTTCTTCTATGACTTCTATGACTTCTTCTATGACTTCAATGACTTCTATGGCTTCTTCTATGACTTCTATGACTTCTATGACTTCTATGGCTTCTTCTATGACTTCTATGACTTCTATGACTTCTTCTATGTCTTCTATGACTTCTATGACTTCTATGGCTTCTTCTATGACTTCTATGACTTCTATGTCTTCTATGACTTCTATGACTTCTATGGCCTCTATGGCTTCTTCTATGACTTCTATGACTTCTATGTCTTCTATGACTTCTATGACTTCTATGTCTTCTATGACTTCTATGACTTCTATGGCTTCTATGGCTTCTTCTATGACTTCAATGTCTTCTATGGCTTCTATGGCTTCTTCTATGTCTTCTATGACTTCTATGACTTCTATGACTTCTATGACTTCTATGACTTCAATGACTTCTATGACTTCTATGACTTCTATGACTTCTATGACTTCTTCTATGACTTCAATGACTTCTATGGCTTCTTCTATGGCTTCTATGGCTTCTTCTATGACTTCTATGACTTCTATGACTTCTATGACTTCTATGGCTTCTATGGCTTCTATGGCTTCTATGGCTTCTTCTATGACTTCTATGACTTCTATGACTTCTATGACTTCTATGACTTCTATGACTTCTATGACTTCTATGACTTCTATGACTTCTTCTATGTCTTCTATGACTTCTATGACTTCTATGGCTTCTATGGCTTCTATGGCTTCTTCTATGACTTCTATGACTTCTATGGCTTCTTCTATGACTTCTATGACTTCTATGTCTTCTATGACTTCTATGACTTCTATGGCTTCTATGGCTTCTTCTATGACTTCTATGACTTCTATGTCTTCTATGACTTCTATGACTTCTATGTCTTCTATGACTTCTATGACTTCTATGGCTTCTATGGCTTCTTCTATGACTTCAATGTCTTCTATGGCTTCTATGGCTTCTTCTATGTCTTCTATGACTTCTATGACTTCAATGACTTCAATGACTTCTATGACTTCTATGACTTCTATGACTTCTATGACTTCTTCTATGACTTCTTCTATGACTTCAATGACTTCTATGGCTTCTTCTATGGCTTCTATGGCTTCTTCTATGACTTCTATGACTTCTATGACTTCTATGACTTCTATGGCTTCTATGGCTTCTTCTATGACTTCTATGACTTCTATGACTTCTATGACTTCTATGACTTCTATGACTTCTTCTATGTCTTCTATGACTTCTATGGCTTCTTCTATGACTTCTATGGCTTCTTCTATGACTTCTATGACTTCTATGTCTTCTATGAATTCTATGACTTCTATGACTTCTATGTCTTCTATGGCTTCTATGGCTTCTTCTATGACTTCTATGACTTCTATGACTTCTATGTCTTCTATGACTTCTATGACTTCTATGTCTTCTATGACTTCTATGACTTCTATGACTTCTATGACTTCTATGACTTCTATGGCTTCTATGGCTTCTTCTATGTCTTCTATGACTTCTATGACTTCTATGACTTCTATGGCTTCTATGGCTTCTATGGCTTCTATGGCTTCTATGGCTTCTATGGCTTCTATGGCTTCTTCTATGACTTCAATGTCTTCTATGGCTTCTATGGCTTCTTCTATGTCTTCTATGACTTCTATGACTTCTATGACTTCTATGACTTCTATGACTTCTATGACTTCTATGTCTTCTATGACTTCTATGACTTCTATGTCTTCTATGGCTTCTATGGCTTCTTCTATGACTTCTATGACTTCTATGGCTTCTTCTATGACTACTATGACTTCTATGGCTTCTATGGCTTCTTCTATGACTTCTATGACTTCTATGACTTCTATGACTTCTATGTCTTCTATGACTTCTATAACTTCTATGACTTCTATGACTTCTATGACTTCTATGACTTCTATGTCTTCTATGACTTCTATGACTTCTATGTCTTCTATGTCTTCTATGACTTCTATGTCTTCTATGTCTTCTATGGCTTCTATGGCTTCTATGGCTTCTATGACTTCTATGGCTTCTTCTATGGCTTCTATGACTTCTATGACTTCTATGGCTTCTCCTATGGCTTCTATGGCTTCTATGACTTCTATGGCTTCTTCTATGGCTTCTATGACTTCTATGTCTTTTATGTCTTCTATGGCTTCTATGACTTCTATGTCTTCTATGACTTCTATGTCTTCTAGGACTTCTATGACCTCTATGTCTTCTATGACTTCTATGTCTTCTATGACTTCTTCTATGGCTTCTATGACTTCTATGACTTCTATGGCTTCTATGGCTTCTATGGCTTCTATGACTTCTATGACCTCTATGTCTTCTATGACTTCTATGTCTTCTAGGACTTCTATGACCTCTATGTCTTCTATGACTTCTATGTCTTCTATGACCTCTATGTCTTCTATGACTTCTATGTCTTCTATGTCTTCTATGACCTCTATGACTTCTATGACTTCTATGGCTTCTTCTATGACTTCTATGACTTCTATGGCTTCTATGGCTTCTATGGCTTCTATGGCTTCTATGGCTTCTATGGCTTCTATGGCTTCTATGGCTTCTATGGCTTCTTCTATGACTTCTATGGCTTTTCTATGTCTTCTATGACCTCTATGACTTCTATGACTTCTATGGCTTTTCTATGTCTTCTATGACTTCTATGACTTCTATGTCTTCTTCTATGACTTCTATGTCTTCTATGACTTCTATGACTTCTATGACTTCTATGGCTTTTCTATGTCTTCTATGACTTCTATGTCTTCTTCTATGACTTCTATAACTTCTATGACTTCTATGACTTCTATGGCTTTTCTATGTCTTCTATGTCTTCTATAACCTCTATGACTTCTATGACTTCTATGGCTTTTCTATGTCTTCTTCTATGACTTCTATGGCTTCTATGTCTTCTATGACTTCTATGACTACAATGGCTTCTATGGCTTCTATGTCTTCTATGACTTCTATGGCTTTTCTATGTCTTCTATGACTTCTATGACTACAATGGCTTCTATGGCTTCTTCTATGTCTTCTATGTCTTCTATGGCTTCTTCTATGTCTTCTATGACTACAATGGCTTCTATGGCTTCTTCTATGTCTTCTATGTCTTCTATGGCTTCTATGTCTTCTATGACTTCTATGGCTTTTCTATGTCTTCTATGACTTCTATGACTTCTATGACTTCTATGGCTTCTATGGCTTCTATGGCTTCTATGGCTTCTATGACTTCTATGGCTTCTTCTATGGCTTCTATGACTTCTATGACTTCTATGGCTTCTCCTATGGCTTCTATGGCTTCTATGACTTCTATGGCTTCTTCTATGGCTTCTATGACTTCTATGTCTTCTATGGCTTCTATGACTTCTATGACTTCTATGTCTTCTATGACTTCTATGTCTTCTAGGACTTCTATGACCTCTATGTCTTCTATGACTTCTATGTCTTCTATGACTTCTTCTATGGCTTCTATGACTTCTATGACTTCTATGGCTTCTATGGCTTCTATGGCTTCTATGACTTCTATGACCTCTATGTCTTCTATGACTTCTATGTCTTCTAGGACTTCTATGACCTCTATGTCTTCTATGACTTCTATGTCTTCTATGACCTCTATGTCTTCTATGACTTCTATGTCTTCTAGGACTTCTATGACCTCTATGTCTTCTATGACTTCTATGTCTTCTATGACTTCTATGTCTTCTTCTATGTCTTCTATGACCTCTATGTCTTCTATGACTTCTATGTCTTCTATGACTTCTATGTCTTCTTCTATGTCTTCTATGTCTTCTATGACTTCTATGACTTCTATGGCTTCTTCTATGTCTTCTATGTCTTCTATGTCTTCTATGTCTTCTATGTCTTCTATGACTTCTATGACTTCTATGACTTCTATGGCTTCTTCTACGACTTCTATGACTTCTATGACTTCTATGTCTTCTATGACTTCTATGACTTCTATGACTTCTATGACTTCTATGACTTCTATGACTTCTATGACTTCTATGTCTTCTATGACTTCTATGACTTCTATGGCTTCTTCTATGACTTCTATGTCTTCTATGTCTTCTATGTCTTCTATGACCTCTATGACTTCTATGACTTCTATGGCTTCTTCTATGACTTCTATGACTTCTATGGCTTCTATGGCTTCTATGGCTTCTATGGCTTCTATGGCTTCTATGGCTTCTATGGCTTCTATGGCTTCTTCTATGACTTCTATGGCTTTTCTATGTCTTCTATGACCTCTATGACTTCTATGACTTCTATGGCTTTTCTATGTCTTCTATGACTTCTATGACTTCTATGTCTTCTTCTATGACTTCTATGACTTCTATGACTTCTATGGCTTTTCTATGTCTTCTATGACTTCTATGTCTTCTTCTATGACTTCTATAACTTCTATGACTTCTATGACTTCTATGGCTTTTCTATGTCTTCTATGACTTCTATGTCTTCTATAACCTCTATGACTTCTATGACTTCTATGGCTTTTCTATGTCTTCTTCTATGACTTCTATGGCTTCTATGTCTTCTATGACTTCTATGACTACAATGGCTTCTATGGCTTCTATGTCTTCTATGACTTCTATGGCTTTTCTATGTCTTCTATGACTTCTATGACTACAATGGCTTCTATGGCTTCTTCTATGTCTTCTATGTCTTCTATGGCTTCTTCTATGTCTTCTATGACTACAATGGCTTCTATGGCTTCTTCTATGTCTTCTATGTCTTCTATGGCTTCTATGTCTTCTATGACTTCTATGGCTTTTCTATGTCTTCTATGACTTCTATGACTTCTATGACTTCTATGGCTTCTATGGCTTCTATGGCTTCTATGGCTTCTATGGCTTCTATGGCTTCTATGGCTTCTATGGCTTCTATGGCTTCTATGGCTTCTTCTATGACTTCTATGGCTTTTCTATGTCTTCTATGACCTCTATGACTTCTATGACTTCTATGGCTTTTCTATGTCTTCTATGACTTCTATGACTTCTATGTCTTCTTCTATGACTTCTATGTCTTCTATGACTTCTATGACTTCTATGACTTCTATGGCTTTTCTATGTCTTCTATGACTTCTATGTCTTCTTCTATGACTTCTATAACTTCTATGACTTCTATGACTTCTATGGCTTTTCTATGTCTTCTATGACTTCTATGTCTTCTATAACCTCTATGTCTTCTATGACTTCTATGGCTTTTCTATGTCTTCTTCTATGACTTCTATGGCTTTTCTATGTCTTCTATGACTTCTATGACTACAATGGCTTCTATGGCTTCTTCTATGTCTTCTATGTCTTCTATGGCTTCTTCTATGTCTTCTATGACTACAATGGCTTCTATGGCTTCTTCTATGTCTTCTATGGCTTCTTCTATGTCTTCTATGTCTTCTATGTCTTCTATGACTTCTATTACTTCTATGGCTTCTTCTATGGCTTCTATGGCTTAATCTATGACTTCTATGGCTTCTTCTATGTCTTCTATGACTTCTATGACTTCTATGACTTCTATGACTTCTATGACTTCTATGACTTCTATGACTTCTATGACTTCTATGACTTCTATGACTTCTATGGCTTCTTCTATGACTTCTATGGCTTCTTCTATGACTTCTATGGCTTCTTCTATGGCTTCTTCTATGGCTTCTTCTATGGCTTCTTCTATGGCTTCTATGGCTTCTATGTCTTCTATGTCTTCTATGACTTCTATGTCTTCTATGTCTTCTATGTCTTCTATGTCTTCTATGTCTTCTATGTCTTCTATGTCTTCTATGACTTCTATGACTTCTATGGCTTCTATGGCTTCTATGTCTTCTATGTCTTCTATGACTTCTATGACTTCTATGACTTCTATGACTTCTATGGCTTCTATGTCTTCTATGACTTCTATGGCTTTTCTATGTCTTCTATGACTTCTATGACTACAATGGCTTCTATGGCTTCTTCTATGTCTTCTATGACTTCTATGGCTTTTCTATGTCTTCTATGACTTCTATGACTACAATGGCTTCTATGGCTTCTTCTATGTCTTCTATGACTTCAATGGCTTCTATGTCTTCTTCTATGTCTTCTATGTCTTCTATGACTACAATGGCTTCTATGGCTTCTTCTATGTCTTCTATGTCTTCTATGGCTTCTTCTATGTCTTCTATGGCTTCTTCTATGTCTTCTATGACTTCTATGACTTCTATGACTTCTATGACTTCTATGACTTCTATGACTTCTATGACTTCTTCTATGACTTCTATGACTTCTATGGCTTCTATGGCTTTTCTATGTCTTCTATGACTTCTATGACTTCTATGACTACAATGGCTTCTATGGCTTCTTCTATGTCTTCTATGACTTCTATGGCTTTTCTATGTCTTCCATGACTTCTACGACTTCTATAATTTCTATGACTTCTATGGCTTCTATGTCTTCTTCTATGACTTCTATGGCTTCTATGTCTTCTTCTATGACTTCTATGGCTTCTTTGGCTTCTATGGCTTCTATGGCTTCTTCTATGACTTCTATGACTTCTATGACTTCTATGGCTTCTTCTATGACTTCTATGGCTTCTTCTATGGCTTCTTCTATGGCTTCTATGGCTTCTATGGCTTCTATGACTTCTATGACTTCTATGACTTCTATGACTTCTATGGCTTCTTCTATGACTTCTATGACTTCTATGGCTTCTTCTATGTCTTCTATGTCTTCTATGACTTCTATGACTTCTATGTCTTCTATGTCTTCTATGACTTCTATGTCTTCTATGTCTTCTATGTCTTCTATGTCTTCTATGACTTCTATGGCTTCTATGTCTTCTATGTCTTCTATGACTTCTATGACTTCTATGACTTCTTCTATGTCTTCTATGACTTCTATGACTTCTATGACCTCTATGACTTCTATGACTTCTATGACTTCTATGACTTCTTCTATGACTTCTATGACTTCTATGACTTCTATGGCTTCTATGGCTTTTCTATGTCTTCTATGACTTCTATGACTTCTATGACTACAATGGCTTCTATGACTTCTTCTATGACTTCTATGACTTCTATGGCTTCTATGGCTTTTCTATGTCTTCTATGACTTCTATGACTTCTATGACTACAATGGCTTCTATGGCTTCTTCTATGTCTTCTATGTCTTCTATGACTTCTATGGCTTTTCTATGTCTTCCATGACTTCTACGACTTCTATAATTTCTATGACTTCTATGGCTTCTATGTCTTCTTCTATGACTTCTATGGCTTCTATGTCTTCTTCTATGACTTCTATGTCTTCTTTGGCTTCTATGGCTTCTATGGCTTCTTCTATGACTTCTATGACTTCTATGACTTCTATGGCTTCTTCTATGACTTCTATGGCTTCTTCTATGGCTTCTTCTATGGCTTCTATGGCTTCTATGGCTTCTATGACTTCTATGACTTCTATGACTTCTATGGCTTCTTCTATGACTTCTATGACTTCTATGGCTTCTTCTATGTCTTCTATGTCTTCTATGACTTCTATGACTTCTATGACTTCTATGTCTTCTATGTCTTCTATGTCTTTTATGACTTTTATGACTTCTATGTCTTCTATGTCTTCTATGTCTTCTATGTCTTCTATGTCTTCTATGTCTTCTATGTCTTCTATGACTTCTATGGCTTCTATGTCTTCTATGTCTTCTATGACTTCTATGACTTCTATGACTTCTTCTATGTCTTCTATGACTTCTATGACTACAATGGCTTCTATGGCTTCTTCTATGTCTTCTATGACTTCAATGGCTTCTATGTCTTCTTCTATGTCTTCTATGGCTTCTTCTATGTCTTCTATGTCTTCTATGTCTTCTATGTCTTCTATGACTTCTATGACTTCTATGACTTCTATGACTTCTATGGCTTTTCTATGTCTTCTATGACCTCTATGACTTCTATGACTTCTATGGCTTTTCTATGTCTTCTATGACTTCTATGACTTCTATGTCTTCTTCTATGACTTCTATGTCTTCTATGACTTCTATGACTTCTATGACTTCTATGGCTTTTCTATGTCTTCTATGACTTCTATGTCTTCTTCTATGACTTCTATAACTTCTATGACTTCTATGACTTCTATGGCTTTTCTATGTCTTCTATGACTTCTATGTCTTCTATAACCTCTATGACTTCTATGACTTCTATGGCTTTTCTATGTCTTCTTCTATGACTTCTATGGCTTCTATGTCTTCTATGACTTCTATGACTACAATGGCTTCTATGGCTTCTATGTCTTCTATGACTTCTATGGCTTTTCTATGTCTTCTATGACTTCTATGACTACAATGGCTTCTATGGCTTCTTCTATGTCTTCTATGTCTTCTATGGCTTCTTCTATGTCTTCTATGACTACAATGGCTTCTATGGCTTCTTCTATGTCTTCTATGTCTTCTATGGCTTCTATGTCTTCTATGACTTCTATGGCTTTTCTATGTCTTCTATGACTTCTATGACTTCTATGACTTCTATGGCTTCTATGGCTTCTATGGCTTCTATGGCTTCTATGGCTTCTATGGCTTCTATGGCTTCTATGGCTTCTTCTATGACTTCTATGGCTTTTCTATGTCTTCTATGACCTCTATGACTTCTATGACTTCTATGGCTTTTCTATGTCTTCTATGACTTCTATGACTTCTATGTCTTCTTCTATGACTTCTATGTCTTCTATGACTTCTATGACTTCTATGACTTCTATGGCTTTTCTATGTCTTCTATGACTTCTATGTCTTCTTCTATGACTTCTATAACTTCTATGACTTCTATGACTTCTATGGCTTTTCTATGTCTTCTATGACTTCTATGTCTTCTATAACCTCTATGTCTTCTATGACTTCTATGGCTTTTCTATGTCTTCTTCTATGACTTCTATGGCTTTTCTATGTCTTCTATGACTTCTATGACTACAATGGCTTCTATGGCTTCTTCTATGTCTTCTATGTCTTCTATGGCTTCTTCTATGTCTTCTATGACTACAATGGCTTCTATGGCTTCTTCTATGTCTTCTATGGCTTCTTCTATGTCTTCTATGTCTTCTATGTCTTCTATGACTTCTATTACTTCTATGGCTTCTTCTATGGCTTCTATGGCTTAATCTATGACTTCTATGGCTTCTTCTATGTCTTCTATGACTTCTATGACTTCTATGACTTCTATGACTTCTATGACTTCTATGACTTCTATGACTTCTATGACTTCTATGACTTCTATGGCTTCTTCTATGACTTCTATGGCTTCTTCTATGACTTCTATGGCTTCTTCTATGGCTTCTATGGCTTCTTCTATGGCTTCTTCTATGGCTTCTATGGCTTCTATGTCTTCTATGTCTTCTATGACTTCTATGTCTTCTATGTCTTCTATGTCTTCTATGTCTTCTATGTCTTCTATGTCTTCTATGTCTTCTATGTCTTCTATGTCTTCTATGACTTCTATGACTTCTATGGCTTCTATGGCTTCTATGTCTTCTATGTCTTCTATGACTTCTATGACTTCTATGACTTCTATGACTTCTATGGCTTCTATGTCTTCTATGACTTCTATGGCTTTTCTATGTCTTCTATGACTTCTATGACTACAATGGCTTCTATGGCTTCTTCTATGTCTTCTATGACTTCTATGGCTTTTCTATGTCTTCTATGACTTCTATGACTACAATGGCTTCTATGGCTTCTTCTATGTCTTCTATGACTTCAATGGCTTCTATGTCTTCTTCTATGTCTTCTATGTCTTCTATGACTACAATGGCTTCTATGGCTTCTTCTATGTCTTCTATGTCTTCTATGGCTTCTTCTATGTCTTCTATGGCTTCTTCTATGTCTTCTATGACTTCTATGACTTCTATGACTTCTATGACTTCTATGACTTCTATGACTTCTATGACTTCTTCTATGACTTCTATGACTTCTATGGCTTCTATGGCTTTTCTATGTCTTCTATGACTTCTATGACTTCTATGACTACAATGGCTTCTATGGCTTCTTCTATGTCTTCTATGACTTCTATGGCTTTTCTATGTCTTCCATGACTTCTACGACTTCTATAATTTCTATGACTTCTATGGCTTCTATGTCTTCTTCTATGACTTCTATGGCTTCTATGTCTTCTTCTATGACTTCTATGGCTTCTTTGGCTTCTATGGCTTCTATGGCTTCTTCTATGACTTCTATGACTTCTATGACTTCTATGGCTTCTTCTATGACTTCTATGGCTTCTTCTATGGCTTCTTCTATGGCTTCTATGGCTTCTATGGCTTCTATGACTTCTATGACTTCTATGACTTCTATGACTTCTATGGCTTCTTCTATGACTTCTATGACTTCTATGGCTTCTTCTATGTCTTCTATGTCTTCTATGACTTCTATGACTTCTATGTCTTCTATGTCTTCTATGACTTCTATGTCTTCTATGTCTTCTATGTCTTCTATGTCTTCTATGTCTTCTATGACTTCTATGACTTCTATGACTTCTTCTATGTCTTCTATGACTTCTATGACTTCTATGACCTCTATGACTTCTATGACTTCTATGACTTCTTCTATGACTTCTATGACTTCTATGGCTTCTATGGCTTTTCTATGTCTTCTATGACTTCTATGACTTCTATGACTACAATGGCTTCTATGACTTCTTCTATGACTTCTATGACTTCTATGGCTTCTATGGCTTTTCTATGTCTTCTATGACTTCTATGACTTCTATGACTACAATGGCTTCTATGGCTTCTTCTATGTCTTCTATGTCTTCTATGACTTCTATGGCTTTTCTATGTCTTCCATGACTTCTACGACTTCTATAATTTCTATGACTTCTATGGCTTCTATGTCTTCTTCTATGACTTCTATGGCTTCTATGTCTTCTTCTATGACTTCTATGGCTTCTTTGGCTTCTATGGCTTCTATGGCTTCTTCTATGACTTCTATGACTTCTATGACTTCTATGGCTTCTTCTATGACTTCTATGGCTTCTTCTATGGCTTCTTCTATGGCTTCTATGGCTTCTATGGCTTCTATGACTTCTATGACTTCTATGACTTCTATGACTTCTATGGCTTCTTCTATGACTTCTATGACTTCTATGGCTTCTTCTATGTCTTCTATGTCTTCTATGACTTCTATGACTTCTATGACTTCTATGTCTTCTATGTCTTCTATGTCTTTTATGACTTTTATGACTTTTATGACTTCTATGTCTTCTATGTCTTCTATGTCTTCTATGTCTTCTATGTCTTCTATGACTTCTATGGCTTCTATGTCTTCTATGTCTTCTATGACTTCTATGACTTCTATGACTTCTTCTATGTCTTCTATGACTTCTATGACTACAATGGCTTCTATGGCTTCTTCTATGTCTTCTATGACTTCAATGGCTTCTATGTCTTCTTCTATGTCTTCTATGGCTTCTTCTATGTCTTCTATGTCTTCTATGTCTTCTATGACTTCTATGACTTCTATGACTTCTATGACTTCTATGACTTCTATGACTTCTATGACTTTTATGACTTCTTCTATGTCTTCTATGACTTCTATGACTTCTTCTATGTCTTCTATGACTTCTATGACTTCTATGACTTCTTCTATGACTTCTATGACTTCTATGACTTCTATGGCTTTTCTATGTCTTCTATGACTTCTACGACTTCTATAATTTCTATGACTTCTATGGCTTCTATGACTTCCATGACTTCTTCTATGGCTTCTATGACCTCTATGGCTTCCATGGCTTCCATGGCGTCCGAGGAGACCTCTCTGAATGTCATTACCATAAGTGTAAAACATTTGAATGTTTCTTGAGCAGAACTCACTGATGGCGTTGACGAAGTCGTGGAACAGGCTGTAGGGGAAGAGCGGCTCCGGAAGGTCCCGGAAAAACATCTTCAGAGCTCCGGTCGTCACGTGGATGTCCTCCCACTTACTGTCGGACAGGTTCACCCGCTCATCTGCAACACACGCGATTATTACAGTCTGACACACGCAATTATTACAGTCTGAAACACACGCGATTATTACAGTCTGACACACGCAATTATTACAGTCTGAAACACACGCGATTATTACAGTCTAAAACACACGCGATTATTACAGTCTAAAACACACGCGATTATTACAGTCTAAAACACACGCGATTACTACAGTGTCAGTGAACGTACCGTGGTTGACGGCGAAGCGTAGTTTCTGGATCACGGCCAGGTTCCCGCTGACTCTGTACAAACCGTCAATGCTCAGACCTGCAAAGGATCATGGGAAACTGTTATAATGTTAAATGTTTCTTTAACAAGTTTACACTTAAAGGTCATGTCAGATACTTGTGTTTCTAAAGTTTTTAAAGCCCATAATCGTCGTTCTGTCTCCCAGTGTTTCTAACGCTGGAGCTGCTCACGCCGTGTCCAACCTGGAAGTCACTTTTAAAGAAAATGATTCCTGTTGTTGCCAGCAGGAGGAGCTCTTTCATCATTATTACCATAGCTCCAAAGTAATGTTTTTAAGTCTATTTTTGAGCTCCATCTGCATGTCCACTTCAAGCTGAGGCTGTTCCAGAGTCTCCGAGCCGAGTCTCTGGTTTTACTCCAGACTCACTGACTGGACGATCTCAGGGTTCGACCTGGATCAGAAGAAGCTCTGAAAGGTTCATTCAAACATTTGAAAACCATCAACAGAATCTTCTCTCTAATCCTGAAGCCGACAGGAAGCCGTGAGAGTCATGTGCTCCTCAAAGGGTCCAGAGCAGTGACATCACAGGAGATTCCAAAAACCACACAGAGTCCTTCAGCTTTGTCCAGCTCTTCACTTCCTGTGAGCATGAACAGAACTGGAACACTGTCTGTGCCTGCGTTTCCCTTGTATTTGTCTGATTTTATTATATTAAACTTCTACCTGGATGATGTGAGGACAATCTTTGTTTAATTATATTTCCCCATTTCTTGACGTTGGAGAAAGACTTGATATTGTAAAATCACAGATCTTCTAAACAGTGATTTCAATACGATCGTGTAGACCAGGGGTAGGCAACGTCAGGCCTGGGGGCCAAATCCGGCCCTCCAGCACAGAACCTCGGGCCCCCAAGGTGATTTAGAGAAATATTATTGTGCAAATAAGAGATGAAACACCTGTTAAAGTGCTCTTAAAATGCGAGAGTCAGTATTTTAAAAATGTCATGTGAGAACATCTCGCTTGGTCATATATAATGATAAACAGTGATTCTCAACTAGTGGGTCGGGACCCAAAAGTGGGTCACGGAACCATTTTCAGTGGGTCGCGAGTCTACAGGGAACTTTTATTCAGTATTTTACATCTGAAAGTGCATTGCATGGAAACACTAACTGTGTTAAAACCCATGTTATTGGTTGTTAATTTCAGTCTTAAAGGAACAGGCACCGTTTTCCAGACTGAGCTCTGTTCTTACCGGAGCTTAGACGAGTTGATGTGTACCTGTCTGGTCTTTGTGCGTGCGCTCAGTCACGCAAAACGACCAAAGATGTTGTTAGCATTTGGCCTCTCCCAGTATATTCCTATGGCTCCAAACGGGGTGAAGTTGGAAGCTTTTCCACGGACACACAGACAGGTACGGATCAACTCGTCTAAGCTCAGGTAAGAACAGATCTCAGTCTGGAGAAACGGTGGCCTGTTCCTTTAAGGGGAGATCTACTGCTTGTTCACCAAAAATGTGTGTGGAAAATACAATATTTTACACGATACATGACAAAACTACAGTTTTATTTGGGTCCTCGGCTCGTCATCCGAGGGTAATGTTGGGTCCCAAAGAGAAAAAAGGTTCGGCCCTTGGGTGTTTTGGCCACGATGAAACTCGGCCCTCCATGACACAAACTGCCCTCCCCTGGTGTAGACGATGCATCGCTCACTTCTACGTCGATGACAAACGTATGAAGCTGGAGCGAACACTAATGTGCGTGAGGAGCTGGGCTGAAACCCAGATGTTCTGTGGATGTTCCTCCGTGTGGGGGGAGGAGCCACTCACCGTCGGTCTCCACGTGTTCGATGCACATTCTGACGAATCTCGGCACCGTGGAGTTTTCTCTGTGACACAGGGCGGACAGACTGCAGCCAAACACCTGGTCTGCAGACGGACAGAGGTCAGAGGTCAGAGGACAGAGGTCAGAGGTCGGGTTAGGGTTGGGTTAGGTCACTTTATTTGTACCGTTAGTCTTGCAATTCTGAGGAAAACGAGTCAAACATTAAAACACGATATGAAGATGAACATCACGCACATATTTAAATGTAAATAAGAAACTTCAGACGTGTCTTCTAAAGGTCAGCACACACTACACGACTTTTCTAGTCTTAACGATTGTATATAGAATGGGGGGTCCACACTACACGACAGGATTCAGGTCGATTATAGAACGTCTGGGGGTTCACACTTAACGACTGAGAATCGTCAGAGCGACTCACGATTCTGACAAACAGCTGATGTTTTATAACACAGCGCGTCTGTCGTCTCTACGGCTTCAAAACTGACCCCAGATCAGCAAAGACAGGCCTGTGTTTGTGAGCGCGGGATAACGTGTGTGTCCCGATTGGTCAACAGTGTCAACAATGTCACAACACCGCAGTGCTAGCTTACTGCTACTACCAAGCTTCAACTGGGCTATAGTTCTGTCACATGGAGATAAAAGTTGGCGACAGGAAGAAGCGGGACGTGTTTCAGTGGATTTAATAAGAAAAGGAGACGGGCGTCAGCTTCGAGATGGAGGAGACAGCGGAGGAGGCGGAGGAGACAGCGGGGAGGCTAGCCGCCGTTAGCCACCGTTAGCCCCCGTTAGCCCCCGTTAGCCGCCGTTAGCAGCGAGGTGAAGCTAAACAGTTCGTCTCCAAACTCAGTAAGAGCCGCTAAACTCTGCTCGTGGTTGAAATGTAGCTGGAAAAGGTGTTTGTGGTGAACTTTTGGTGAAATAAAGTTGTGCTGTTTCGTGTGTGGGGCTGTGGCCGTGAAATGAGTCGTTTGTGCCGCTGGTTTAACAGAGAAGTGAAAAAAGGAGGCGCGGCGGTGTTTTCCTGTCTTTATATCTCTCTGTCATTCACATTTGTGTCGGTAAAATCACCCACGTTTCTCCCGTGCGTCCGAAATCTGGCTTAAAAATCAAACATGTTTGATTTCCTACGACTGGAGTCTAGTCGCGTCTTTCTACCGCCCACACTACACGACCCCCCCACACTACACGACCCCCCCACATTACACGACCCCCCCACACTACACGACCCCCCCGCACTACACGACCCCCCCCACACTACACGACCCCCCCACACTACACGACCCCCCCACACTGCACGACCCGACTCTGTGTGACCGCCTTCGACGAGACGCGACTCGATTAGACTCGGCACGACTGAGAATTAGAGCAAAATCGGGCATAAAAGTCGTGTAGTGTGAGCTGAGCTTTACTCCTCAGGGCGAGTTCAGCTTATTCACACACGACAAGGACAAAGTAACTTCAAACTAAAGTCCGTCCTGCTCCCCCTGCTGGAGGAACGCGACGTTAAACGGAGCAGTGTTAACTGTGTCGACTAAAATGTTCAGTCTTAACTTTAGTCAAAGTGATATTTTTGTGACTAAAATTGGACTAAAACTAAATTAAAAGTTTCTCATGAGACTAAAACTGTGACTAAAATGTCCAGATATTTGAGTCGACTAAAATCAGACTAAATAAAAATGAAAAGGAGAGACTAAAATCATCCAAACTTGTATTGAGCGTCTGAAAGAGCCTCAGATCATGTTTAAAGGATCAGCTCTGAGCTTTGTTCATGTGGAGCAGAAACATGAAGCAGAGGAACAACATTAAACATGATTATAATGAATATTATCAATGCAAAGTCCAATAAACTAGTCTTAATTTTAGTCGACTAAAACTAGACTAAAATTGAATCGTTTTTTTGACTAAATCTTGACTAAAATTAAATAACATTTTAGTAAAAAGACTAAAACTAGAATAAAACATGTTGTCAAAATTAACACTGAAACGGAGATGACGATGGATAAAGTTCATCTACAGGGGGCGCCATCGAGCAGCCTTCAAAGTTCACTCAAAGTCAGAACTCACGGAGGCTTTTTCCAAACTGGAGTGACTTCCTGGATAAATCTCCAGCTCAAAGCGATAAAGCGTCGTGCAGAGAGTTTGGGCTGTGTGTGACTCTGTGACCATGTGACGTACAGATGAGGTGGACGAGGTGGTTACCTTTGATGTAGCCCTTGTCCCGCACGGCCTGCAGGGTGGGGCGCCTCGTCAGGAACCTCTTCAGCCGGTGTCGGGTTTTCTTGTTCTCAGACACGTCCAGACTGCTGCTGCTCTTCACCACTGAGGAGAAACACGTCATGTATGAGCGTCGCTGACAGAGGTTCCGCTAGACTTTTTTTTTGTCGGCCACTTTGGTCGGCTGGGTTGTAAAATGTCGGCCATTCACAGGAATTACCGGCCATTAAAAACATATCTACATTATGAACGTGGCTTATTATCAATAACAATCTACATTTAGACAGAGCCACACGAGTGCTTTAGTTGGTCCAAAAGAGGCTGTTGCTAATGAAAAAATGACGTGAGAAAATGCAGCTAAAATCCAAATATAAAGTGCGCGTGGATTGATTGAGAGCAGCAGGTTCACGCGGACCAAGCCTCATCTGCACTTTAACTCAGACAGAGAGTACCCGATATCTACGACCCTCCTTATCCAGGTCTGACCATCAGCTGCTCAGCGAGGCGTCTGCGCAGACTGACCGAGGCGTCTGCGCAGACTGACCGAGGCGTCTGCGCAGACTGACCGAGGGAAGTTTAATGGATTTAGGAATTTTGAAGCTGCTTCACACAAGGGCTCCTATGGTAAAATATAACTTGACCTGTTAATATGTTTTTGATTGAAATAGCTTCTGATTTCAGTAAATATGACCTCCTAATGCTACAAATTCAACAAATGACCATTTTCAGTTAATTACAAGCTTTAAAATGTATCAAAACGATGAGTTACATAATAACTTGGAACAGTGGATTTTGAGGATTTTACTATATTTATTTTTGAAAAACATACAGTTTTCACTGGGAGATGTTTTCCACCACATTTAAATGATCCTTTACCAGTTAAAGACTTGAAAATGATGCTGACTCTCATTTGAGTTGACAATTTAGAAAATCTTAGAAAAATGTCATTTGCATAATAATTTGGAACGCAGTGTAGATAAAAGTAAAAGTACCTGTAGTTTTCTTGGAAAATGTGACGAAGCACGAAGAGAAAATCCTTTCATTTCCAGCGTGACGACGGCGCTTCAACTGCACTTTGTAAAACGGGCTTTTTGATAAAAACATTGAACCTTCTTTAATATTTGGGGCTTTGTTATGTCAGTCACTGACCCAGGTGACAGGATGTACTTGATAGATTTTTCTATATTCTCTCTTTTTTACTGTCGGCCAATTTGGCCGATGGAAATTATTTTTACCGGCCATTTGCTTTGCAAAAGCCGGCTACAGCCGGCTAACGGAAACCCTGGTCTCTGACATGTATGAGCGTCTCTGACATGTATGAGAGTCTGACATGTATGAGCGTCTCTGACATGTATGAGCGTCACTGACCTCGGTCTCTCCTGGACTCGCGCTGCTCTCGGTCGATCTTGTCGTCTCGTCCCGGGGACTCGGGCAGGTCGTCCTCCAGCCCCTCGTCCGACTCCCAGGCCTGAAACAAAACACAGAACCAGAACATACATGTGTCACTGACCAGAACATACATGTGTCACCGACCCCTGAGGATCCTCCAGACACAGACCAGAACATACATGTGTCACTGACCCCTGAGGATCCTCCAGACACAGACCAGAACATACATGTGTCACGGCCCCTGAGGATCCTCCAGACACAGACCAGAACATACATGTGTCACTGACCCCTGAGGATCCTCCAGACACAGACCAGAACATACATGTGTCACGGCCTCTGAGGATCCTCCAGACACAGACCAGAACATACATGTGTCACTGACCCCTGAGAATCCTCCAGACACAGACCAGAACATACATGTGTCACGGCCTCTGAGGATCCTCCAGACACAGAACCAGAACATACATGTGTCACCGACCCCTGAGAATCCTCCAGACACAGACCAGAACATACATGTGTCACGGCCTCTGAGGATCCTCCAGACACAGACCAGAACATACATGTGTCACGGCCTCTGAGGATCCTCCAGACACAGAACCAGAACATACATGTGTCACCGACCCCTGAGGATCCTCCAGACACAGACCAGAACATACATGTGTCACCGACCCCTGAGGATCCTCCAGACACAGACCAGAACATACATGTGTCACAGACCAGAACATACATGTGTCACCGACCCCTGAGGATCCTCCAGACACAGACCAGAACATACATGTGTCACCGACCCCTGAGGATCCTCCAGACACAGACCAGAACATACATGTGTCACCGACCCCTGAGGATCCTCCAGACACAGACCAGAACATACATGTGTCACGGCCTCTGAGGATCCTCCAGACACAGACCAGAACATACATGTGTCACGGCCTCTGAGGATCCTCCAGACACAGACCAGAACATACATGTGTCACGGCCTCTGAGGATCCTCCAGACACAGAACCAGAACATACATGTGTCACCGACCCCTGAGGATCCTCCAGACACAGACCAGAACATACATGTGTCACCGACCCCTGAGGATCCTCCAGACACAGACCAGAACATACATGTGTCACAGACCAGAACATACATGTGTCACCGACCCCTGAGGATCCTCCAGACACAGACCAGAACATACATGTGTCACCGACCCCTGAGGATCCTCCAGACACAGACCAGAACATACATGTGTCACCGACCCCTGAGGATCCTCCAGACACAGACCAGAACATACATGTGTCACCGACCCCTGAGGATCCTCCAGACACAGACCAGAACATACATGTGTCACAGACCAGAACATACATGTGTCACCGACCCCTGAGGATCCTCCAGACACAGACCAGAACATACATGTGTCACTGACCCCTGAGAATCCTCCAGACACAGAACCAGAACATACATGTGTCACCGACCCCTGAGGATCCTCCAGACACAGACCAGAACATACATGTGTCACCGACCCCTGAGGATCCTCCAGACACAGACCAGAACATACATGCAGTTCCTCAGGCTCCTCTGGTACTCACGTGTGTGCTGATGGAGTCCTGCAGCGCCTGGAGCCAGTCCTGGACCAGGGCCTCGTTGTCGGCCTGGATCAGCAGCTCCGTGCCCTGCCGCGTCTTCAGCTGAAAGCAGGAGAAGAGCTTTAAACCTCTGGAACCCCCTTGGCTCACGTTCCTCAGGCTGAGGGCCGCACCTCCACCACGTGCTTCTTGCTGGAGCGATCTTTCGGAGCCCAGTCCACGGCGGCTCCTCTCAGGTCCACGGTCAGCTCCGGCTTGGACTGGCCTCCGAACTGCACACGGAACAAACACAGCTGTTTACAGACGCCGCGGAGCAAAGTCCTTCAGAAGAACCACATGTCCCTGATCGAGAGGGAAGCCCAGTCCTGCACAACGCGGAGTCGGACCCGTTCTTCCAGACTGAGATGTTCTCACCTTAGACGAGTTCATGTGGACCTGCCTGGTCTTCACGCTTGTCCTCAGTCACGTAAACACAGACGGCGTTAGCATTTAGCCTCTGCTCCTCTGTAGCTCCAAACCAGGTGAAGACAGAAGCTACCGAGCTCTAACACGTTTCCCTATTCAACCCCTTAACTCCCGCCTGAACCGAGCACATGTTCTCCAGTTCGGCTTTACCCCAATCCAAAAGCTTCTGGAAAAAAGGTGTGAAAATAGCAACAAAACTGAGATGAAAACAATGATGGAAAAGTGACAAAAAAGAATACAAAAATGTGACAAAAAAATGACAAAAATGTGACAAAAAAAATATAAAAATGTGACAAAAAAAATACAAAAATTTGACAAAAAATGACAAAAATGTGACAAAAAAATGACAAAAATGTGACAAAAAAATGACAAAAATGTGACAAAAAAATTACAAAAATGTGACAAAAAAATACAAAAATTTGACAAAAAAAATATAAAAATGTGACAAAAAAATACAAAAATTTGACAAAAAAAATATAAAAATGTGACAAAAAAAATACAAAAAATTGACAAAAATGTGACAAAAAATGACAAAAATGTGACAAAAAAATGACAAAAATGTGACAAAAAAATGACAAAAATGTGACAAAAAAATGACAAAAATGTGACAAAAAAATGACAAAAATGTGACAAAAAAAATATAAAAATGTGACAAAAAAAATGACAAAAATGTGACAAAAAAAATGACAAAAATGTGACAAAAAAATTACAAAAATGTGACAAAAAAATGACAAAAATGTGACAAAAAAATGACAAAAATGTGACAAAAAAATGACAAAAATGTGACAAAAAAAATATAAAAATGTGACAAAAAAAATACAAAAATGTGACAAAAAAATTACAAAAATGTGACAAAAAAATGACAAAAATGTGACAAAAAAATGACAAAAATGTGACAAAAATGTGACAAAAAAATGACAAAAATGTGACAAAAAAATGACAAAAATGTGACAAAAAAATGACAAAAATGTGACAAAAAAATGACAAAAATGTGACAAAAAAATGACAAAAATGTGACAAAAAAAATATAAAAATGTGACAAAAAAATACAAAAATTTGACAAAAAATATAAAAATGTGACAAAAAAAACGACAAAAATGTGACAAAAAAATATAAAAATGTGACAAAAAAAATGACAAAAATGTGACAAAAAAATACAAAAATTTGACAAAAAATGACAAAAATGTGACAAAAAAAATATAAAAATGTGACAAAAAATATATAAAAATGTGACAAAAAAATACAAAAATGTGACAAAAAAATACAAAAATGTGACAAAAAATGACAAAAATGTGACAAAAAAATGACAAAAATGTGACAAAAAAATGGCAAAAATGTGACAAAAAAATGACAAAAATGTGACAAAAAAATGACAAAAATGTGACAAAAAATATATAAAAATGTGACAAAAAAATGACAAAAATGTGACAAAAAAATTACAAAAATGTGACAAAAAAATGACAAAAATGTGACAAAAAAATGACAAAAATTTGACAAAAAATATAAAAATGTGACAAAAAAAACGACAAAAATGTGACAAAAAAATATAAAAATGTGACAAAAAAAATGACAAAAATGTGACAAAAAAATACAAAAATTTGACAAAAAATGACAAAAATGTGACAAAAAAAATATAAAAATGTGACAAAAAAAATATAAAAATGTGACAAAAAAATACAAAAATGTGAAAAAAAAATACAAAAATGTGACAAAAAATGACAAAAATGTGACAAAAAAATGACAAAAATGTGACAAAAAAATGACAAAAATGTGACAAAAAAATAACAAAAATGTGACAAAAAATATATAAAAATGTGACAAAAAAATGACAAAAATGTGACAAAAAATATATAAAAATGTGACAAAAAAATGACAAAAATGTGACAAAAAATATATAAAAATGTGACAAAAAAATGACAAAAATGTGACAAAAAAATGACAAAAATGTGACAAAAAAATGACAAAAATGTGACAAAAAAATGACAAAAATGTGACAAAAAAATGACAAAAATGTGACAAAAAAATATAAAAATGTGACAAAAAAAATGACAAAAATGTGACAAAAAAATACAAAAATTTGACAAAAAATGACAAAAATGTGACAAAAAAAATATAAAAATGTGACAAAAAATATATAAAAATGTGACAAAAAAATACAAAAATGTGACAAAAAAATACAAAAATGTGACAAAAAATGACAAAAATGTGACAAAAAAATGACAAAAATGTGACAAAAAAATGACAAAAATGTGACAAAAAAATAACAAAAATGTGACAAAAAATATATAAAAATGTGACAAAAAAATGACAAAAATTTGACAAAAAAATATAAAAATGTGACAAAAAATGACAAAAATTTGACAAAAAAATATAAAAATGTGACAAAAAATTACAAAAATTTGACAAAAAATATATAAAAATGTGACAAAAAATGACAAAAAATGTGACAAAAAAAATATAAAAATGTGACAAAAAATGACAAAAAATTTGACAAAAAAATATAAAAATGTGACAAAAAAAATGTGACAAAAAAAATATAAAAATGTGACAAAAAAAATATAAAAATTTGACAAAAAAATGACAAAAATGTGACAAAAAAATGACAAAAATGTGACAAAAAAAATACAAAAATTTGACAAAAAAATATAAAAATGTGACAAAAAAATTACAAAAAAGTGACAATAAATGACAAAAATGTGACAAAAAAAATACAAAAATTTGACAAAAAAATATAAAAATGTGACAAAAAAATGACAAAGAAGTTACAAAAATGAGTTGAATACCCAACAAAAAAATGATGGAAAAAAAATGTGATGACGTGAGGAAAAAGATCCTCTCGGTTCAGGCGGGAGTTAAGAGGTTAAAAGCAATAAGTAAAAATTTAAAATCAATTCTGAATGTCACTGGTAACCAGTGCAGGGAGGCTAAGATTGGGGTAATGTGGTTGTATCTGTTGGTGCCGCTCCAGAGCCTGGCTGCAGCGTTTTGGAGCATCTGGAGGCGGTTCAGGGTTTTTTACCAACACCAGACATGAGGGCGTGGCAGTAATCGAGGGCATGGATGACTTTTTCCAAGTCTGTATGGGAAAGGAAATGCTCAATTTTTGCGATATTTTGGATTTGGATGAAACAGGATTGAACTATTTCAGTGATTTGCTCATCAAACCTGAGGGTTGAGTGGAAGAACACTCCTCAGGTGTGAGCACAGGGTTTAACTGAGGTGGAAAAGTGACCAAGTTTATCAATGTCGTCTATGATCGAAGCAGTGGGACCAAACACAACGATTTCAGCTTTTCATTCATTCAGCTGTAGGAAATTTTGCATCATCCAACTCTTGATGTCAGAAGATGTAGAAGTTACCGAGCTCCTCCACCTTTTCAAATACACAACATTAAACAATGTGGGTTTTCTAAGTGGATGAAAAAGGGGAACTATATTGTAAGGCGTAATAATACCAGGAGTAGCCATATGTCCTGTATTCTGGAAGAGCACAGAGGGGCCACTGGGGCTCTAGGGCCACCGGTCTGGCCTCTCACTTTACCTCACCCTCACCCCCGGGCATAACCGAGCTTTACCCAAATCTAAAAACTTAAAAGAAAAGCATCCAAAAATCAAAAAATGTGCTGGAAAAGCAACAAAAAAGTGAGAAAAACACAACAAAACGTGACGACAGAGCGATGAAAAAACAGCATGAAAAAAAAGAAAAACAAAAGACGAAAACACAACGAATAAGTGACAAAAAAGTGACAAAAAAAAAGCCAAAAAGCCACAAAAAGTAATGAAAAAAATGCAGCGACAACGTGACAAAAAGTCACAGTGATACCGTGTTGCTCTCCAGTTAAGGGGAGACACTACAGGCAAAACTAAATTTTTTCAGTTTTCAGGTTTTGGGCCAAATCTGTCTCTGAACATATAAACTTTCACCCGGAAACAGAAAATATGCCTAATCTTCACAATAACATGTTTAAATATTGCGCTGATTCAATGTTCCCCCATAGACTTATATGGGACAACACAATTTCAAGGGCCTTTTTCTCAAACACATGTTTCTGTCATTGTGGCGACACTATGTCCACGTCAGTCGGACCTAAAGACTTAACAACTATTTGGAAGATTTTTTCAGAGGGATTTTTTATTATTTAATCCCTAAGCCCCATTTACTGAGTTTTGAATGTCAAAAAATGAGGCGAAAACTAAATTTTTACACATTTTTCCACTAAAAAACAGCTTATTTTAAAACTAAACAAGAAATCCACAATCCGCTCTGAGAAAGTCTTGGAAACTCATTCATCAATAAAATGAAACCATACATTTGAATGTAGCTCTGTCTGTTATTCAGATTTCGTCGCCGAAAAGATGGGAAATTTGGGGCATTTTTAGGCATAAAACACCTTGTTCTTGAAAAGATAAAATGACAGAAAACTTGCCATGTATTTTTTTCTCACATTTATGCCAGTGATCGACAGCAACAGTTTAACATTGATATCTGTAAATATACATTTTTTCCCCATTCACCGGCAGCGTCTCGCCTTAAGAAGCCTTTAGATTTGGGTAAAGCCGAACTGGAGAAAATGCTCTGGGTGAAGGCGGGGGGTCAGAGGTTCACATGTGTATTTGTGGAAGTGTCACATTTACGCTCATTTAGGCCAGGCTGTTTTTCAGTCCCAGTCCCGGCCCTGAGTGTCTGCGCTACTACTCCTAGAGCTACAGAGGAGCAGAGGCTACATGCTAACGCCGTCTGTGTTTACGTGACTGAGGACACGCGTGAAGACCAGGCAGGTCCACATGAACTCGTCTAAGGTAAGAACATCTCAGTCTGGAAACACACTGGCCTGTTCCTTTAAGCCGCGATGTCCCGCAGCCATTCGTTTCAAAGGCAGGAGATCCGGTCACACACCAGGATGAAGCTGAGGAGACTCACCCAGCTGCTGCCCCCTGCCTGTCCTTTGGTGAACAGCAGCGTGGAGCCCTGGAGAACCGTCCACGACGACGTCCAGTTTTTCCTGCAGAGACAAACCTCTGAATCAGTCCTTCAAACTCTGCCTTAGGGCTGCTCGATTATTGAAAAAATAATAATCACGATTATTTTTGTCATAATTGAAATCACGATTATTCAAACGATTATTTGTTGCCTTTAAAAAAATCCAATTTAAAAAAGTGACAAAAATCCATCGAAAAAGTGACAAAAATCCATGAAAAAAACCACAAAAATCCAGCCAAAAAGTGACAAAAATCCATCAAAAAAAGACAAAAATCCATAAAAAAGTGACAAAAATTCATTAAAAAAAATGACAAAAATCCATCAAAAAAAGACAAAAATCCATTAAAAAAATGACAAAAATCCATCAAAAAAGTGACAAAAATCCATGAAAAAAATCACAAAAATCCAGCCAAAAAGTGACAAAAATCCATCAAAAAAAGACAAAAATCCATAAAAAAGTGACAAAAATCCATTAAAAAAATGACAAAAATCCATTAAAAAAATGGCAAAAATCCATTAAAAAAAAGACAAAAATCCATGAAAAAGTGACAAAAATCCATCAAAAAAATCACAAAAATCCCTAAAAAAGTGACAAAAATCCAGCAAAAAAAAGACAAAAATCCATAAAAAAGTGACAAAAATCCATTAAAAAAAAAATGACAAAAATCCATTAAAAAAAATGACAAAAATCCATCAAAAAGTGACAAAAATCCATAAAAAAAAAAGACAAAAATCCATCAAAAAAAAGACAAAAATCCATAAAAAAGTGACAAAAATCCAGCAAAAAAAGACAAAAATCCATAAAAAAGTGACAAAAATCCATCGAAAAAGTGACAAAAATCCATTAAAAAAAATGACAAAAATCCATAAAAAAGTGACAAAAATCCATTAAAAAAAAATGACAAAAATCCATCAAAAAAAGACAAAAATCCATCAAAAAGTGACAAAAATACATCAAAAAAAGACAAAAATCCATAAAAAAGTGACAAAAATCCATGGAAAAAAATCACATAAATCCAGCAAAAAAGTGACAAAAATCCAAACATTAAAAATTTGAAAAAAAAATTAAAAAATTGAAAAAAGAAATTATAATCGATTTTTTGCGATTATGCTAATTTTGTAATCGTTTACTGTTGTAATCGAAATCGTAATCGAATTTCGATTAATTGCACAGCCCTACTCTGCCTGCAGATGTTCACCACAGCTGTAGCCTCAGGAAGTGCTTTTGTTTCGTACCTGACTTTCTTCCCGTGCTCCGTGATCTTCGTCATGTTCAGGACTCCACATTTCTCCGACGGCTGCAGAAGATTCAAAACAATAAATAAATCACAAAGCACTGCAGGAAAGGAAAGAGTTCTGAATGAGAAGATGCAGAAAAGGTCAAACCGCCACCGACAAACACCTCACTGTGGAAACAGAAGGAGATAAAACCCGAGAGCACCATCAGAGCTTCTACACAGATACTATGGGCCTGAGGCGGAGAACGGGAGAACGTGATACTAACAGAGGAGGGCGGCTTTGGAGATGATGGAGACTCTGGACCAGGTTCCACCCAGAGACCGGCCACAGAATCCTGCAAAAGGAGACGGGTTAGACTGAAGCCTGAGGAGACTGAGACTGAAGCCTGAGGAGACTTAGACTAAAGCCTGAGGAGACTTGGACTGAAGCCTGAGGAGACTTGGACTGAAACCTGAGGAGACTTGGACTGAAGCCTGAGGAGACTTGGACTGAAGCCTGAGGAGACTTGGACTGAAGCCTGAGGAGACTTGGACTGAAGCCTGGGGAGACTGAGACTGAAGCCTGAGGAGACTGAGACTGAAGCCTGGGGAGACTGAGACTGAAGCCTGAGGAGACTGAGACTGAAGCCTGGGGAGACTTGGACTGAAGCCTGAGGAGACTGAGACTGAAGCCTGGGGAGACTGAGACTGAAGCCTGAGGAGACTGAGACTGAAGCCTGGGGAGACTGAGACTGAAGCCTGAGGAGACTGAGACTGAAGCCTGGGGAGACTTGGACTGAAGCCTGAGGAGACTGAGACTGAAGCCTGGGGAGACTGAGACTGAAGCCTGAGGAGACTTGGACTGAAGCCTGAGGAGACTGAGACTGAAGCCTGGGGAGACTTAGACTGAAGCCTGAGGAGACTGAGACTGAAGCCTGAGGAGACTTGGACTGAAACCTGAGGAGACTGAGACTGAAGCCTGGGGAGACTTGGACTGAAACCTGAGGAGACTTGGACTGAAGCCTGAGGAGACTTGGACTGAAGCCTGAGGAGACTTGGACTGAAACCTGAGGAGACTTGGACTGAAACCTGAGGAGACTGAGACTGAAGCCTGGGGAGACTTGGACTGAAACCTGAGGAGACTTGGACTGAAGCCTGAGGAGACTTGGACTGAAGCCTGAGGAGACTTGGACTGAAGCCTGAGGAGACTTGGACTGAAGCCTGAGGAGACTGAGACTGAAGCCTGGGGAGACTGAGACTGAAGCCTGAGGAGACTGAGACTGAAGCCTGGGGAGACTGAGACTGAAGCCTGAGGAGACTGAGACTGAAGCCTGGGGAGACTTGGACTGAAGCCTGAGGAGACTGAGACTGAAGCCTGGGGAGACTGAGACTGAAGCCTGGGGAGACTGAGACTGAAGCCTGGGGAGACTGAGACTGAAGCCTGGGGAGACTGAGACTGAAGCCTGGGGAGACTGAGACTGAAGCCTGAGGAGACTGAGACTGAAGCCTGGGGAGACTTGGACTGAAGCCTGAGGAGACTTGGACTGAAGCCTGAGGAGACTTAGACTGAAGCCTGAGGAGACTTAGACTGAAGCCTGAGGAGACTTAGACTGAAGCCTGAGGAGACTTGGACTGAAGCCTGAGGAGACTTAGACTGAAGCCTGAGGAGACTGAGACTGAAGCCTGAGGAGACTTAGACTAAAGCCTGAGGAGACTTAGACTGAAGCCTGAGGAGACTTGGACTGAAGTCTGGGGAGACTTGGACTGAAGCCTGAGGAGACTTAGACTGAAGCCTGAGGAGACTTGGACTGAAGCCTGAGGAGACTGAGACTGAAGCCTGAGGAGACTTAGACTGAAGCCTGAGGAGACTGAGACTGAAGCCTGAGGAGACTTAGACTGAAGCCTGAGGAGACTTAGACTGAAGCCTGAGGAGACTTAGACTGAAGCCTGAGGAGACTTGGACTGAAGCCTGAGGAGACTTAGACTGAAGCCTGAGGAGACTTAGACTGAAGCCTGAGGAGACTTAGACTGAAGCCTGAGGAGACTTAGACTGAAGCCTGAGGAGACTTAGACTGAAGCCTGAGGAGACTTGGACTGAAGCCTGAGGAGACTTGGACTGAAGCCTGAGGAGACTTAGACTGAAGCCTGAGGAGACTTGGACTGAAGTCTGAGGAGACTTAGACTGAAGCCTGAGGAGACTTGGACTGAAGTCTGGGGAGACTTGGACTGAAGCCTGAGGAGACTTGGACTGAAGCCTGAGGAGACTTAGACTGAAGCCTGAGGAGACTTGGACTGAAGTCTGGGGAGACTTGGACTGAAGCCTGAGGAGACTTAGACTGAAGCCTGAGGAGACTTGGACTGAAGCCTGAGGAGACTGAGACTGAAGCCTGAGGAGACTTAGACTGAAGCCTGAGGAGACTGAGACTGAAGCCTGAGGAGACTTAGACTGAAGCCTGAGGAGACTTAGACTGAAGCCTGAGGAGACTTAGACTGAAGCCTGAGGAGACTTGGACTGAAGCCTGAGGAGACTTAGACTGAAGCCTGAGGAGACTTAGACTGAAGCCTGAGGAGACTTAGACTGAAGCCTGAGGAGACTTAGACTGAAGCCTGAGGAGACTTAGACTGAAGCCTGAGGAGACTGAGACTGAAGCCTGAGGAGACTTGGACTGAAGCCTGAGGAGACTGAGACTGAAGCCTGAGGAGACTTAGACTGAAGCCTGAGGAGACTTAGACTGAAGCCTGAGGAGACTTAGACTGAAGCCTGAGGAGACTGAGACTGAAGCCTGAGGAGACTTAGACTGAAGCCTGAGGAGACTTAGACTGAAGCCTGAGGAGACTTAGACTGAAGCCTGGGGAGACTGAGACTGAAGCCTGGGGAGACTGAGACTGAAGCCTGGGGAGACTTAGACTGAAGCCTGAGGAGACTTAGACTGAAGCCTGAGGAGACTTAGACTGAAGCCTGAGGAGACTGAGACTGAAGCCTGGGGAGACTGAGACTGAAGCCTGGGGAGACTTAGACTGAAGCCTGAGGAGACTTGGACTGAAGCCTGAGGAGACTTAGACTGAAGCCTGAGGAGACTTAGACTGAAGCCTGAGGAGACTGAGACTGAAGCCTGGGGAGACTTAGACTGAAGCCTGAGGAGACTTGGACTGAAGCCTGAGGAGACTTGGACTGAAGCCTGAGGAGACTTAGACTGAAGCCTGAGGAGACTTGGACTGAAGCCTGAGGAGACTTAGACTGAAGCCTGAGGAGACTTGGACTGAAGCCTGGGGAGACTGAGACTGAAGCCTGAGGAGACTTGGACTGAAGTCTGAGGAGACTTGGACTGAAGCCTGAGGAGACTTGGACTGAAGCCTGAGGAGACTTAGACTGAAGCCTGAGGAGACTTGGACTGAAGCCTGGGGAGACTTGGACTGAAGCCTGAGGAGACTTGGACTGAAGCCTGGGGAGACTGAGACTGAAGCCTGAGGAGACTTGGACTGAAGTCTGAGGAGACTTGGACTGAAGCCTGAGGAGACTTGGACTGAAGCCTGAGGAGACTTAGACTGAAGCCTGAGGAGACTTAGACTGAAGCCTGAGGAGACTTAGACTGAAGCCTGAGGAGACTTGGACTGAAGCCTGAGGAGACTTGGACTGAAGCCTGAGGAGACTTAGACTGAAGCCTGAGGAGACTTGGACTGAAGCCTGAGGAGACTTGGACTGAAGCCTGAGGAGACTTAGACTGAAGCCTGAGGAGACTTGGACTGAAGCCTGAGGAGACTTAGACTGAAGCCTGAGGAGACTTGGACTGAAGCCTGGGGAGACTGAGACTGAAGCCTGAGGAGACTTGGACTGAAGTCTGAGGAGACTTGGACTGAAGCCTGAGGAGACTTGGACTGAAGCCTGAGGAGACTTAGACTGAAGCCTGAGGAGACTTGGACTGAAGCCTGGGGAGACTTGGACTGAAGCCTGAGGAGACTTGGACTGAAGCCTGAGGAGACTTGGACTGAAGCCTGGGGAGACTGAGACTGAAGCCTGAGGAGACTTGGACTGAAGTCTGAGGAGACTTGGACTGAAGCCTGAGGAGACTTAGACTGAAGCCTGAGGAGACTTAGACTGAAGCCTGAGGAGACTTAGACTGAAGCCTGAGGAGACTTCACACAAAACAAAGATCTGCAGAGGATCAGGAGGACACGTGTGCAGACCATCACGCTACATTAACCTCAGTCATGGGATACTCTTAGTTTTGACTTCAATTACTGAAGGCCTCGTCACTCCGGGCCCTCGTCACTCCGGGCCCTCGTCACTCCGGGCCCTCGTCACTCCGGGCCCTCGTCACTCCGGGCCCTCGTCACTCCGGGCCCTCGTCGCACAGGGTTTAAATACTAAGAGCCGACATGCGTTTGTGAAGTTTAAACCTTCATGTTGAGGAGCAGATGAGTAAGTCGAGAACATTGATCCTATAATCTTACCTAACATAAATAACAGGTCTTTATCTCTTTAAACACATAAACCATGAGAGTTTAATCAATGAGGGATAAAAACACCTCATGTTCATCAAAATGACACAGACAATAAGAGACAATGAAGAGGAAAACGTCTTTGTGTTTGGATTCAGAGGCAGAAAGAGGATCGGCTTCTGACTGTGAATGAGTCTTTATTACTGTTGAGTCAGAGAGAGCTCCGCCCACAAACACAAAACTGACCTGGACGTGAGGCACAGGCTGTGTCCGAATGTCCACACTAGTCCCTAACCCCTCATTCACTACAGAGGCCCGCACTATATAGTCACTATATAGTTACTATATAGGGAATAGTGTGGACATTCGGACACAGCCACAGTTTGTCAGAAAACGTCGTCAGTTTGAGTCCGTGATTCACATTTGATTTTTTGATTCAAAAATGCAGCCGATTCATGGACTTTTATACAAACCTCCAGTTTCATTTAACACAAAAACATCTGACCGTGATTCAGATTGTGATTCCGTTATGATTATGGTCAAAGATCAGAGTCTTCATGATCGATCACAGAATCACAGAGGAAAAAGATCAATTTAGTTTTGTAGGTCTTTCTACAGGATTTGGGTAAAGCTGAACTGGAGAAAATGCTCTCGGTTGAGGCGGGAGTTAAGGGGTTAAGCCTTGTCCTGTGGAGGTTTCGATCAGATGCCCCTCAGACCCGTCTCCATTGGCCTCATGCAGATCATGTGATCAGCGCTGCCTTCAGGGGAAACACGGCGAAAACACGGCAGGAACACGGCGGGAACACGACAGAAACACGGCGGAAACACGGCGGGAACACGGCGGGAACATGGTGAAAACACGACAGAAACACGGCGGAAACACGACAGAAACACGGCGGAAACACGGCGGGAACACGGCGGAAACACGGCGGGAACACGGCGGGAACATGGTGAAAACACGGCAGGAACACGGCGGGAACACGACAGAAACACGGCAGGAACATGGTGAAAACACGGCGGAAAAACGGCAAAAACACGGCGGAAACACAGCAGGAACTCGGCGGAAACACGGCAAAAACACGGCGGAAACACGGCGGAAACACGGCGGAAACCCGGCAGAAACACGGCAGAAACACGGCAGGAACTCGGCGGAAACACAGCGGAAACACGGCGGAAACCCGGCGGTGCGTTCACTGACTTCTCTGAGGGAGGGGCTCGGCTGACGGTGGGCGGAGCCCCAGCGCAGACTCTGGGATTTAAGGAGGCGCTGAAACGACACGGAGGATTTAAACACATCAGACTATTTAACCCTTTAACCCCCGCCTTAACAGAGCACATTTTCTTAATTTCAGCTTTAGCCTTTACCCAAATGTAAAAGGTTTTTTTCCCTCGTGTTTCTGTCTCTTTTTTCTTTGCGTTTTTGTCACTTTTTTATTGTGTTTTTGTTGCTCTTCCAGCATGTTTTTGTTGTTTCTTTGTTGCTTTTTGGTCGCTCTTTTCTGACTTTTTCATCACTTTCGAATTGTCTTTTTTGTCGCTTGTTTATTGTGTTTTTGTTTTGCTTTTTCTGGGTCACTTTTTTACTTGTATTTTTAACGTTTTCGTCGTTTTTTGGGGTAAAGCCGAACTGGAGAAAATGTGCTCGGTTCAGGTGGGAGTTCAGAGGTTAAGAGAACAGCTGCTACAAAACTGCTGGTGCCTCTGGAGTCTCCCGAACATGAAGGTGTGGGACCCTCCAGAGGCTGCAGTTGTGCATAAACCTTCTCTCCGGCCTCCCCTAGACTGTTACTGAAGCTGAAGCAGAAACACACGACTTCTCTGGCACAAAAAGAAGAGCCGTGTTTTCCCGAACAAGATCATCGAACCATGTCCTGCTGTGAAGAAAACCTCTGCATCACTGGCTGCTATGGGCATAACAGGAGATGATGTGGACCCCCTCCTCCCCTGAGCCCCAGTGAGAACCTCATGATGTGGACCCCCTCCTCCCCTGAGCCCCAGTGAGAACCTCATGATGTGGACCCCCTCCTCCCCTGAGCCCCAGTGAGAACCTCATGATGTGGACCCCCTCCTCCCCTGAGCCCCAGTGAGAACCTCATGATGTGGACCCCCTCCTCCCCTGAGCCCCAGTGAGAACCTCATGATGTGGACCCCCTCCTCCCCTGAGCCCCAGTGAGAACCTCATGATGTGGACCCCCTCCTCCCCTGAGCCCCAGTGAGAACCTCATGATGTGGGCCCCCTCCTCCCCTGAGCCCCAGTGAGAACCTCATGATGTGGACCCCCTCCTCCCCTGAGCCCCAGTGAGAACCTCATGATGTGGGCCCCCTCCTCCCCTGAGCCCCAGTGAGAACCTCATGATGTGGACCCCCTCCTCCCCTGAGCCCCAGTGAGAACCTCATGATGTGGGCCCCCTCCTCCCCTGAGCCCCAGTGAGAACCTCATGATGTGGACCCCCCTCCTCCCCTGAGCCCCAGTGAGAACCTCATGATGTGGACCCCCTCCTCCCCTGAGCCCCAGTGAGAACCTCATGATGTGGACCCCCTCCTCCCCTGAGCCCCAGTGAGAACCTCATGATGTGGACCCCCTCCTCCCCTGAGCCCCAGTGAGAACCTCATGATGTGGACCCCCTCCTCCCCTCAGCCCCAGTGAGAACCTCATGATGTGGACCCCCTCCTCCCCTGAGCCCCAGTGAGAACCTCATGATGTGGACCCCCTCCTCCCCTGAGCCCCAGTGAGAACCTCTGGAGCAGAACATCTGTGAGGGTGGGACCGACCTTCTCCTGAGGGTCTGGGATGTGAGTGCTGTGTCTCCACTTGGTCAGCACGATGGGCTCCGCCGAGCGCCGGTCCAGGCTCCGCGTTTTGGCGCCCTCTGCTGTCAGGTGCGGAGCGGAGCTGTTCAGCTGCGGGCGACAAACAGCGGGTTTTTAGGGTCGTTTCTCCAGCACTGCCTGAAACCTGCGGAGCCGTACCTTCGGCAGCTCCCACTCCGACCTGGAGCCGTCGGAGCTGTAGAAGTACGGCCTGCCCTGGTCGTCCACCGTCTTCAGCCACTGACCAGAGAGGAGGTCAGAGAGACGGGCGGTCAGAGAGACGGAGGTCAGAGAGACGGGCGGTCAGAGAGACGGCGTCACGCGAGCGAGGGAAACACACAGGAAGTTATCGAAGGGAAATGTCGTCAGGAAAGTCGACAAACGCTCATAAACATTTATCAGGAAGAACCAGATAAAGCTGCAGGTTAGCTTTAGCGAGAAGCTCTTCAGAGAAAAAAAGTAGCAGAGGTGGGAGTGAGTCACTAAATGCAAGTCTCGAGTCAAGTCCAGGTCAATCGGTCATGGGCTCAAGTCAAGTCAAGTCAAGTCAAGTCAAGTCAAGTCAAGTCAAGTCAAGTCTTGCTTAAGCCGGCGAGTCGCCTCAAGTCACAAACGCCGGCGTGTTGACTTTTCAAAATGTGTTTCATCTTGAAAATAACAAGTGCTTTCTCAGGATTTAGCGATTTTGAAAATTTAGGCTGAAAATCAAACTTTTTAAAATCTCATGGATTTGGATTTAAAGTCTAATTAATATTTAAACACCAACAAATTCCAACTATATATATTTCAAATGTGTCTGTGTACAAAATTGCCGGGACAGCATTTTAAGGAAGGGGGCCGGGGGGGGGGGGGCGACTTAAAAAAAATGAAACAGAGTCTTTTAAACATGAGCTGATTTTCCTTGTAGTGTGAAATATAAATATAAAATAATATTTTATTTTTGTTAGTTTCTGGCAGTTCTTCTGTCAGTGGTTCCCCTGTGCTGCCCCGGCCCCTGTATACTCGGATTCGCCCCTGTAGCCTTCAGTCCCGCTGTCACTGGGCTGTGGCGGATGCGTAATATAGTCACTAAATGCTGTAAACTTTGTGTGAATGAATTAAAACATCGAAAAGTCCCAAGATTCCTGTCATTAATCAGCTCTTACATGGTGGTTCTGGAGGCTCCGTCTGCGCTGTAGGTCCAGCCCATTGTTTTAAAGGTCCTATATCTGCTATTTTAGCCATTCCAAAGTTAAGTATAGGCATTTATATGATATATTGTACCTCTACCATTATGGAGCCTCATTTTTGTGATAAATATAAGTGTTTTCTGGAGGTATTTTTCAAACCCGGAAGACACAACGCTTCGATTCAGTTAACTCCGCCCCCTCTCTCCGCGCATACAACTTTACCGTAATATAAATAAACAACAATAAGTGAAGTTACTTCACGATGCAGTTATTGCTGGGTTGCAGGTTCTAGAATGTGATGATGTCATCGGGCCCAGCGGGGGGCAGGAGCCCGTTTTTCCTATTAACAGCATTACACTTTCACAAGTCGTAGCTCAAAAGAAAATATATGAATTAGAAAAATGATCATTAATATCAGTCACTGGCTCCATGATCTCTCTGTACAAGACCGAAAATTTCCTCAAAGACAAAATAATTTTTCCTCCATACAATAGCATTGGCCTTTAGAATGCTGTGATGTCACCTGCAACCCAGCAATACAGAGTTGACATCTGCAACACAGCTTCATAAATGGCTAACACACATGCTAATATGCTAACACACAAGCTAACCCGCGTTTGGACTGACTCACCCTCTGCTCCATCGTTGTTTACATTATGGGACTCGCGTTGGTTATAAAAGTTAATCCACTTTGGTTCTGGCGAAGGTTCACCAAACATCCATCAGAGACAGTCACAGAAAAACACCATTTTGGTGATAGTCGCTGAATCCCGGAGAAAAAAACAGCTGAGTGGCCTCTTCCTGAAAAGGGTTGAATATAAACTCCTCGTCCTCGTAGCCAAACACGCTTCTTTTTCTCCGTGACATTATCGTTAGTTAAGAATAAAAAACAGGTGTGTCCAGAGTAGGTAACGAGCTCCATCTTCAGCTGCAGCGCAAACATGACTGATCTGTTCAGACCATAGAAAGACGCGATGTGTTTGTTTTGGCCTCAGCTGACCTGGAAGCACCTTTGTTTCTCTCTTACGACAGAAATAATGAAAAAGCTGTTTTACAAATTAAAATCAGGCCGTAAGCATAGAATTAAGACATTACATTACAGACGTCGAGCACTTCCGTTCCGCTGTTACGACACAACTGAACACTCACTCGTTCACGAGGAGAGGGAGGAGCAGCTGCTCAGAGAGCAGGATTCAGGAGGATTACTGAGAGCTGCGTGAATGAAGCCACAAACCACTCTGGGGGTGTTTTTGATAAGGAAATAGCATAACAACATGGCTAAAAGCTCCAAAAAGTCGATTTTGCATGATATAGGACCTTTAAATGTTTTCCTGTAAATCTCCTCCTCTTCACTGTCTTTACAAAACTTTTAATGCATCCAAAGAAACACGTGGTATTTCCTCCTGTCTTTAAACGCTGCATTGATCAGACGCTCCAAACCGAACACGCATGTGGATAATCACCATAATGTAAACAAAGATGCACCGCTTGATCTTTCGACAGTTTCACTCAAATATATAAAAACTATAAAGTCTCAGCGAGTCATTGAGAGTCACTGGCCTCAAGTCCAAGTTAAGTCTCGAGTCACAAACAGCAAGTCCCAAGTCAAGTCTTTTTGCAGCTCTGGCAGTAGTTGTAGTTGTAGTTGTAGTTGTAGTAGTAGTAGAAGTTGTAGTTGGCGCCGCTGGCGTCACTCACAAAGTGGGCGTGTCCAAACTCCTCAGTTTCCTGTGACCGGCTGCACTGAGCGTCTGCCGGAGCCCAGGGGGCGCTGTGGTCCTCAGAGAGAGAGGCCAGAGGGAAGAGAGAGAGAGACACAGACGTCTGCGGAACAACAGCAGAAGAAGAAGAAGAAGAAGATCGTCACCACTGATGGTGCAGGGGTGACGATCTTACTAAAGGAGGATCAAATTCAAGAAGTAAAATCAGGTCGAGCTCCTTTAATCTGAAATAATCCAGGTGACCCGGCGAGCTGCTCAGGCCCCGGGCTCTGCACTGATCTGAGGTTTGAAATATTATTATCTCTGCTGAGTATTAGACACAAGTGAAAGATCAGATCAGGAAGTGGATTCAGAGAACAGAGCGGACCAGCAGAGGGCGCCACAGCCACAGGGAGAAAACAAGGAGAAGCAGAAGGAGGATTTCTCAGGAGAAGAGAATGTGTGACAAGAAAGCAACGAAAACATGATATAAAAAAACGACGATAACGTGATGACAAGATGAGGAGATCACTTGAAGGTCTTAGCTTTCAAATGAGGGATTACACTGTAAGATTTGAGGAAAACTGAACTGTAGCTAACCCCTTAACTTCCGCCTGAACCGAGCACATTTTCTCCAGTTTGGAGAAATCCAAAAGCTTCTGGAAAAACGCTGTGAAAATAGCAACAAAACTGAGACGAAAACAATGATGGAAATGTGAGAAAAAAGTGACAAAAAATTGACGAAAAAGGACAAAAATTTGATACAAATTCTACCAAAAAAATTACAAAAATTACAAAAAAATTACAAAAAAATTACAAAAAAATTGAAAAAAAATTGATTAAAAAAAATGACAAAAAATGACAAAAAATTGACAAAAAAAAGACAAAAAATATTTTAAAAAATGACAAAAAAATTGATTAAAAAATGACAAAAAATGACAAAAAAAAAGACAAAAAATTGACAAAAAATTGCTTTAAAAAAATGACAAAAATTGACAAAAAAGTTACAAAAATGAGCAGAAAACCCAACAAAAAAAAAATATCTGCTGACGTGAGGAGAAAGATCCCCTCGGTTCAGGCGGGAGTTAAGAGGTTAAAGTGGGGGTTCGAGGTTAAATGACTCACATCAGCGCCTGGCTCCGCCCTCTCTCCGCCTGGCTCCGCCCTCTCTCCGCCCGGCTCCGCCCCCTGCTCGCGGCCTCGCGGTGGCTTCCAGCTGCGCTCCAGAGTGACGCGGTTCACGTAGTACGGGCGTCCGCTCGGGTCGCGGCGAAGATCCCAGTCGCTCAACTTCAGCTCCTGCAGAGCGGCGTCGGAGCCGCTGTGGCCGAGCGACGGGAGGCTCTGAGGGGGAGGAGTCACGTTATTACCCCAGACACCATCATGTTATTCTGTCACTCCCTCATTAAAAACATGGCTGAAGTGTTGCCTTGGCACATTCACGTATTTGTGAGTAATCTGTAAAAACTCTGACGGCGGCCATTTTAGGGATAGGTTTGCCTGAGTCCTCCTAGGAACGCCCCCACCTCCTGGAGACGCCTCCGAGCTTTGGTCACCAGCCGAGTAACCGACCACTGCTCCTCAGCAGAACCCCCTCCCCACTGATGCCACAGACAGCGTGTGGAGGGGGCGTGTCTAAAGGCTCAGAGGTTCTTAAAGAGACAGAGGCCTATTTCAAGACATTCACTACAGCCATTTTGAGAGAGACATTTTATACAAGGCAGTTATTCTAATTTACTGCATTTACAGACCAGCAGAAGGTTTGTCATCATTGTAGTGAGATATAGACTGGTGCTATGGGACTGACAAAAGCAGAACACCCCCTCTTTAACCTCTTAACTCCCGCCTGAACCAAGAGGATCTTTTTCCTTACGTCCTTCCCATCACATTTTGTTGGGTATTCAACTCATTTTTGTAACTTTCTTGTCACATTTTTGTCATTTTTTTCATCACATTTTTGTCAATTTTTTATCAATTTTTGGTAATTTTTTCGTCAGTTTTTTATCACATTTGTCATATTTTTGTGTCATTTTTTTGTAATTTATTGTAATTTTTTTGTAATTTCTTTTGTCATTTTTTGTCAAATTTTTATCAATTTTTTGTAATTTTTGTCCATTTTTGTCAAAAAATTTTTTTTCATTTTTTTGGTCAAATTTTTGTATTTTTTTGTTAAATTTTTATCACATTTTTGTAATTTTTTGTCACATTTTTGTAATTTTTTTGTCACATTTTTGTCACTTTTCCATCATTGTTTTCGTCTCATTTTATACAAGGCAGTTATTCTAATTTACTGCATTTACAGACCAACAGAAGGTTTGTCATCATTGTAGTGAGATATAGACTGGTGCTGTGGGACTGAAGAAAGCAGAACACCCCCTCTTTAATATAGAAGCTGCAGTTACACGTATGACCTGAGGTGGCAGGAGTGAGTATAACTTGCATCTCGCCCCTTTAACAGAGAGACACAGTTACGCTCATGTCCACTTTTACATGAGACACCACAGTCTGCAGAGTGATCCTCATGAGGAGGTCTGAGGACGGCAGCTCGCTCAGCTTCAGTGGCCAAGGACTAAGTGAAGAGTCCCAACAGCACAGCGGCCGACTCCCCTCCAGCGTCCGAGTGCACTGGTGTGAGAGTGAGAGTGAGGGGGTGAGTGAGAGTGAGAGTGAGGGGGTGAGTGGCTCCTTCAGTGCCTAAAGCCGCTGAATAAATGTGACCATGTGACCACTTCGCTCTCTCAGAGGTTCAAAGAGCTTCTTCCCCCAGACTCTAAGGACCAGGTCTTTGTTACATGTTATAGCTCAGATGGTTTATCACAGTATAAGTTAAAGAGGGGGTGTTCTGCTTTAAAGAGGGGGTGTTCTGCTTTAAAGAGGGGGTGTTCTGCTTTTTCCAGTCCCATAGCACCAGTCTATATCTCACTACAATGATGACAAACCTTCTGTTGGTCTGTAAATGCAGTAAATTAGAATAACTGCCTTGTATAAAATGAGACGAAAACAATGATGGAAAAGTGACAAAAAAGTGACGAAAAATTGACAAAAATGTGATAAAAATTTAACAAAAAACAAAAAAAAATTGACAAAAAAACAAAAAAAAATGGCAAAAAAATGACAAAAATTTGATAAAAAATTACGAAAAAATTACAAAAAAAAATGGCAAAAATATGACAAATGTGATAAAAAATTGACGAAAAAATTACAAAAAATTGATTAAAAAAATGACAAAAATTGACGAAAAATTTCAAAAAATTACAAAAATGTGACGAAAAAAAAAAAAGACAAGAAAGTTACAAAAATGAGTTGAATACCCAACAAAAAAATGATGGGAAGGACGTAAGGAAAAAGATCCTCTCGGTTCAGGCGGGAGTTAAGGGGTTAAAGAGGGGGTATTCTGCTTTTTTCAGTCCCATAGCACCAGTCTATATCACACTACAATGATGACAAACCTTCTGCTGGTCTGTAAATGCAGTAAATTAGAATAACTGCCTTGTATAAAATGTCTCTCTCAAAATGGCTGTAGTGAATGTCTTGAAATAGGCCTCTGTCTCTTTAAGAACCTCTGAGCCTTTAGACACGCCCCCTCCACACTCTGTCTGTGGCATCAGTGGGGAGGGGCTTCTGCTGAGGAGCAGTGGTTGGTTACTCGGCTCGGAGGCGTCTCCAGGAGGTGGGGGCGTTCCTAGGAGGACTCAGGCAAACCTATCCCTAAAATGGCCGCCATCAGAGTTTTTACAGATTACTCAGAAATACGTGAATGTGCCAAGGCAACACTTCAGGCATGTTTTTAATGAGGGAACGACAGAATAACATGATGGAAAGCTTGAAGAACTCCAATACCCCCCCTTTAAAACCATCCCCCACTTTACTACAATGTTTGATTCATGTTTTTACAAGAAGCCCAGAAACCAGAGAGAATCCCTGAGGCCGAGCTTCTGTTCCTGCCGGGTCTGTTTGTGAAGAGCTCGGATCAGACCTGCTCCTCCACATTCTCTCACGCTGAAGCTTTACCTTTCCTCACACACGCCAACATTCCACTGTCATCCCCCACAGAAGCATCACGGAGAGACTGCAGGACAAACAGGAAGTGCCTGTACATGTATGTGCCTGTACATGTGTGTGCGTGTACATGTATGTGCCTGTACATGTATGTGCGTGTGTAGGGTGCATCAAATTAACATGGTGAAATTTTAATTCCATTCATTGAAATCCATTGAGATTTAGGGGAACCAACGAACACATGAACTTCTGTAAAATATTAAAAAATGCGCAATTTTGAGTCTATTTTCCAAAAGGTTGACCCAGAAAGGTAAAATAAGGTTCCATTTTTACAGAATCATGTTCTATAGAGTAAGTCAAGCAACATTAGTGTGTCTGTCCAGCTCATAGACAGATGAATGGAGGACAATGGGACATCCTGGCACGGCCTGTGAACCTTCCTTGTGGGTTTGATCCACACCTACATTTGAGTGTTTCTAGGTTGTCTGGCCTTTATAAAGTTTGTCTAAAATCTGTTTTATATGTTGTGTAATTCTGGTCCAAACACGTAATGGAAATCACGGACAGACACGTTAGATCCAAAACAACATGTTTTGGACGCCATGTTGGAATGGATGATGCTTCACAGTTTTCTATGTCTCTAATTGACTTTATTGTTTCCATAGATATAATATACAAGAGATCCTGGTGTTCCATTCAGCCCCACTCACAGTTTACCTGAAGCCTGTTCCTTAAAAGGGCAAACAGGCCCTGAAAAGGCTTCTTTTAGTGCTGATGTACAAAACCAGCGTGGTTAGAAATATGTCACCCAGCGTTGTCACATGGGTCATAGCGAGTTATAGAAAAATATAAATCTTTGTTAGGCTTTTAAGCTGTTCTAGGGAGGTGTGAAGTCCCAAACAGAATCCTGTTTCCCACCCCTGGTCACCAGAGGGTGGTAAACAGCAGTGTCAGCTCCATGAGGGCCATAAGAAGGGCTTTCCTCGCCCATTCAATTGTGAGACACTTAAAAGGACAAACCCTAGTGGAAAATCCATCCATCCATTTTCTTCCACTTTATCTGGAGCCGGGTCGTGGAGTCAAAAGACAGAGAAGAGATGCCCAGACTCCCCGATCCACACAGACTCCCCGATCCACCCAGACCTCCTCCAAGGTGACACCAGGCCAGCTCAGAGACAGTCCCTCGAGCGTGTCCTGGGTCTGGGCCTCCTCCCAATAGGACTCCCGGGTAACTGAGCTCCTCACCCTATCCCACCCTGCGACACTCAATTCGGCTGCTGCATCCGTGTTCTTGTCCTTTCGGTCATTACCCAGATCTCATGACCATAGGTGAGCGTGGGAACCTAGATCAAGAGCTCAGCTCCGTCTTCACCACAACAGTCCGATACAGCGACCACTTCACTGCTGAAGCACCTTTTTCATGGCCTCGGATTTGGAGGTGCTGATCCTCATCACGACCACTTCACACTCAGCTGCCCAGAGCACGCTGAAGGTCCTGATTTTGAGGTTCCCAAAACGAACACCCTCCGCTTGGCAAGGATGCATCACAAGCTCTGACTGCTTAACGCCGGTGATGCCGTCCTCACTGGTGATGCTCGGGCCAGAACAAAGACCAGGCTGTGACTGCTGGTCTGGCTTGGACCACTTGGTGAGGGCAGCATCTCAGCTGGATCCTGGGGCTTTGTTTGTTTGGGGCAGCTCATAAGGAGCAGTGGGCAACGGCTGAAGGATTCACCTATTATACATGTTCTTAGTGGTAGGGGAAACCGGAGAACCCGGAGGAAACCTATGCAGACACGGAGAGGGAGAACATGCAAACTCCACACAGGCCCCATCCGGGTGGGAATCGAACCCAAGACCTTCTAGCTGTGAAGCACGTACGCTAATCACTGAACCACCGTGCCGCCCGTTTGTTGTGTTGTAGAGTACCTGAGAATGAAAATGATACAAGGACAATATAGGATTGGGCATCTTATCATACCTAATATCACTATGATGTATTAAGCATAAGCCTCAAATCTAAGCTCTACAAAGTCAAATTCATCAAAACAATGAGAACCAACAACAACATCACTGTCAGAGTAACTGGACTCACAAATAAATGAATGTGAATTAAACAGCTACATTGCTACTCTTAATAAATATAAGACCTCCACACTCTGAACATGATATTTTCTCTAAATTACTGTTGATGATAAGCTCGATGGCTTTGCTAACAAATCTATGTCCGGGTTCGATTCCCACCGAGGGACTGTGTGGAGGAGGCCTGTTCTTCCCGTGTTTGCACAGGTTTCCTTCGGGGACTCCGGTTTCCCCTCCCACTAACAATGGAGGATGGGTCAAATGCAGAGAACACATTTCTCTACAGACATTGATAAAGGGAACTTAGCGTAACTTAACTTATCTAGCTAACTGTTGCTAGCAAGCTAACCTTAGATGTAGTGAGCACGAAATACCTCTAAATATGACTACATTTCACTAAAATAATTTCACTATACAAAGAAACAACTGCAGATATGGTAATTATATGTAATAAGAGTTCACATAACCAACAAAAACTTTAAAACCTTATATATTACCTCAGAGCTTTATGGTGACCGGTTAGCACCACAGAAACACATGTGACTTGGCCCCCCTAAACCTCCATGTACTGGAAATATATTTTGCATGTGTTTCCAAACTGAGATATGTTCTTACCTGAGCTGTGACGAGTTCTTTAGGACCTGTCTGATCTTCAGTCACGTAAACACAGCGCAGACGGTGTTAGCATTTAGCCTCTCCCTCTCTCCTCTATAGCTCCAAAACAGGTCAAGATAGAAGCTACCAAGCTCTTCCACAGTAGTTTGGCATCCGCGCAGTAAAGTGAAGATTACTGCGTGGATTTCGAACTACTCCTGGTATTATTACGCCTTACAATATAGTCCCCCCTTTTATCCGCTTAGAAAATCCACATTGTTTAATTGTGTGTAATTATACTTTGTAGTGGAACACTTCACGTAACCATATTTAAATAGGGAAAACGTGGAAGAGCTTGGTAGCTTCTATCTTGACCTGTTTTGGAGCAATAGAGGAGAGAGGGAGAGGCTAAATGCTAACGCCGTCTGCGCTGTGTTTACGTGACTGAAGATCAGACAGGTCCTAAAGAACTCGTCACAGCTCAGGTAAGAACATATCTCAGTGTGGAAAAACTGTGGCCTGTTCCTGAGACTGCAGGACAAACAGGAAGTGCGTGTACATGTGTGTGCGTGTACATGTGTGTGCGTGTACATGTGTGTGCGTGTACATGTATGTGTGTGTACATGTGTGTGCGTGTACATGTGTGTGCGTGTGCGTGTACATGTATGTGCGTGTACATGTGTGTGCATGTACATGTATGTGCGTGTACATGTGTGTGCGTGTACATGTATGTGCGTGTACATGTGTGTGCGTGTACATGTGTGTGCGTGTACATGTGTGTGCGTGTACATGTGTGTGCGTGTACATGTATGTGCGTGTACATGTGTGTGCGTGTACATGTGTGTGCGTGTACATGTATGTGCGTGTACATGTGTGTGCGTGTACATGTGTGTGCGTGTACATGTGTGTGCGTGTACATGTGTGTGCGTGTACATGTATGTGCGTGTACATGTGTGTGCGTGTACATGTGTGTGCGTGTACATGTGTGTGCGTGTACATGTATGTGCGTGTACATGTGTGTGCGTGTACATGTGTGTGCGTGTACATGTGTGTGCGTGTACATGTGTGTGCGTGTACATGTATGTGCGTGTACATGTGTGTGCGTGTACATGTGTGTGCGTGTACATGTGTGTGCGTGTACATGTGTGTGCGTGTACATGTGTGTGCGTGTACATGTGTGTGCGTGTGCGTGTACATGTGTGTGCATGTACATGTGTGTGACCTCTGACCTGGAGCATCTCTGTGGAGCTGGAGCTCAGCTCAGACTCCGACTCGTTCGTCCGCCGCTCGTCTCCGGAGTCGTTGCCGTGGCGACTGTCCACGTCCAGGGGCTGGCGCTGCAGGTCCGGAGAGCGCCCCCTGCTGTGCGGGCTGTGCAGAGGACTGTCCCCCCTGTGGCCCGGGGAGCGCCTGGAGTCTCCGCGGCTCACAGCGCCTCCCGCAGGCAGGTCCAGGGAGGCCGGCGGGACCCGCGCAGCCGCAGCCGCAGACGCAGACGCAGGCGCAGACGCAGACGCAGGCGCAGACGCAGACGCAGACGCAGGCGCAGCCGGGTCGCTCGGCCCCGCCCTCTCGCTCGGCCCCGCCCTCTCCGGGGGCATGAGCGGTTTACCCGGGGGCAGCGGCGGCATCAGCGCCTTCCGCACCTCCCGCACATACTGCGCCGGGACGTAGAAGGCCTTGGAGCCGTCGTCCCGCCGCACCTGCCACCAGTCCTCGTTACTCTTCTTCACCAGCAGGTAGTGCTCCCCCTGGTGGATGGAGATCAGCCGGTTCTTCGACTTGTACTCGTAATCGTACTCCACCTCGATGTACGGCTGCCCCGGAGCCAGAGGCAGGTCGGCCATGACACGCCCACAACGCCCACAACGCCGCCGGGGAACGCCAGAACATCAGCTGCAAGAGATGGTTACATGCGAAAATCCCTATTAAGTTGCATGAACGCTTTAAAATGCATAAAGTGGTTACTTTGCATAAATCATTAATATTCCATAAACTGGTCAAACTGTTGAAATGGCCTCAGTGCTTGATTGGCAGAAGCACAAATGGCTGAAAGGCGGAGTTTCCCCATTGGCTGGATTCCCACATACACACCAATGCAAAAATGTCAAACTCCTGTATAAAAAAACTGGAAAACTGCAGAAGGACAATTTTTTCTCAAAACCCACAAGTTGCAGAAGCTGAACATGCACAAAGTGCAGAACTTGCATAAAATGCAGAAAAAAGTGCAGAAAAGCCTGGATTTGCGGCAGCCCCATTATAAGTCAATGGGAAAAATCTCCGACATTTTGGCCGATTGCGGAAAAAACCGTAAGTTGCAGAAGTCCCAAAAGTAATAGCACCTTCTCCTCAACATGAGGAACAAAAGTAACAGCACCTTCTCCTCAACATGAGGAACAAAAGTAACAGCACCTTCTCCTCAACATGTGGAACGTTTTGATGCATAACTTGCATAAATTGCACAAAGCATGAAGGTGCTGAAAGCTCTAGAAAATCGGGAAAAAGATGGAAGAGGAATAATAATAAAGAACATGAAAACCAATAATTGACTGAGGAAGAATTCAGCAGTCAATCAATAATAATAATTATTGTTATTATTATTATAAATAAAAACAGATATATTGTTTACGGCCTGTTTTCAGAGTCAGATGTTTGTAAAGTTTAAGAAAGAGGTTTTTATTCCTCAGACTCGCAGGAGCAGAACAGATGTTGTTGTTGGAACATGTGACTGAGGCAGGAAACGCCGTCACTTCCTCCTGTGATTTCCAAACCTCAGCCTGGGATTCACTGAAGGAAGTGAGTGTAGTATTAGCAGTACTAGCAGTAGTAGTAGTAGTAGTAGTAGTAGTAGTAGTAGTAGTAGTAGTAGTAGTAGTAGTATAGTTTATTTGAGCAGGTCATAAAAGCCAGACTGAGACTTTACTTTTACAACAATAAACAATAAACAATAAACAAACCCTCCTCCTGAGTCTGAGTCTGATGATGTTAAAGTGTCAGTGTTTAAACTCAGTCTCATCTGTTTAAACCTGTGATAAATCTGACGCTGAACCAAAGGTCTGAACATCTGAACAGAAAAAGTAAAACAAACTTTAACTTGGTCTAAACTATTGTATTAAACATCTGTCCTGTAGCTGAGGCTGAGCTCTGGGACAGATGTGTGAGGAACTTTATGAAGTAACTCTTCCTCTTTCATTAATAATAAACTAATAAAGTCCTAAAGTCAAAGACACTGCGGGGCTGCGCGCGCGGCCCTGTGGCTGTCAGCCCGCGGCAGAGCCTGGGAGTCTGCGCCCGGAGCACAGACTTAAGAGGCTTAACTCCCCACGGTCCGCTCTGAAGCCGCTCTCAGCGCCCCCCCCCCCCCCCCGGACACGGCCGCCCTGACCCTGAAACTGCCCTGACACCGCGCTCGTGCTGCGGAGCTAAAGGCTACACCCCCCCCGCGCGCCGCCGCCGCGCCGCCGCCGCGCCTTTACGCACCTTCCCCGCTGGAATGCCGCGTGTCCCGGGTGTGTCCTGCGGGCTGGGGGGGCCTGTGGGGGGCCGGGGCTCCGGTGCTGCTGCCCCCGGGTCTCTGCGGGCCGTGGGCTCTCCTGGTCCCGGGGAAGTGTCTCCAGGTGCGGGGGGGGGGACGCGGTTTCGGCCCGTGTGGATCCTGGAGCCGCTGGAAGTTTGTTCACGCGCAGATCGTGTTTGGAGCGAGAGGAGCCGCTCGCACCGCAGACACGCGCCGCTTCCGCCTCAGGGCCACACCCCCCCGGGGGAGGGGGGCGGGTCTGAGGGGGAGCGTGTGAGGGGGGGGCGGGGGGGAGAGTCTGTGTGAGGGGGGGGGGGCAGAGGGACCTCTGTAATAAAGCCGAGTCTCTGTGGTTTAAACCAGAGCGGTTTGTCTGAGTCAGAGTGAGAGCTCTGTCTCTGTCTCTGTCTCTGTCTGAGCCGCAGGTGTTCGAGGCGCACCGGGGCACAGCGCCCCCTGCGGACACCCGGGGAACTGCAGACCCGAGGGGGCGGCACCGCGAGGCTGCGCCCCCTGCTGGAGGAGCGGGTCCAGACCGGGACCAGGGACACGGAGGCCGAGGATCATTTCCAAAACACCAAGAGCCGAAACTATATATTTAAAATATATATATATATATATTAATATATTTTAGACCGAGGGCCGAAGACACTGATTATTACGATTATTTGCCCAAAGTGAAAAATGAGCATCTTAAATGAGAGAAATGACTTAAAATCATCTAATTCTATGTTGAATTTGAATCGGAGCAAAACAAATAATAGTTTTTCACTTGAAATGACACAAAATTATCTGAATTAACAGAATAACGACTACTAGAGGTTTTATCTCGTCTCAGACCAGAACAAATCTACTCAAACCTTAGATTTAATCTCTTAATTCAAGTAGATTCATGTCATTTCTTCCTTAAAACGATTATTCTTTTTCCAGTGCACTTCCTTCAAATGCCAGTGTTGTACATAATACATGAGCTCATCGGGTGTAATGACAGTATTTCTACCTTTGTTTCTCCCATTTAACCCTAATAATGTTAAAAGTTGTCTCTGATTTGTAATAATGTTTCTCTAAATCATCTTGAGGGCCAGAGGTTCTGTGCTGGAGGGCCGGATTTGGCCCCCGGGCCTGACGTTGCCGACCCCTGAGTTTAAAGCTAATATAATATAACTCACCCTCATGAACATGATCCTGCAGGTTAGATTTGGGTAAAGCCCCTGGAGAACGATAGATTTACATAAAAAGACCCAGGACAGAGTTTTATTGTGAACATTCCAGAATCAGCAGAAAGTTTGATTAAATCATCTCAGATAAAATGTTAATTAAAATATGTGTGGAGTTCATTAGTCCCGCCCCCTGATCATCGATGTGTGGAGTTCATTAGTCCCGCCCCCTGATCATCGATGTGTGGAGTTCATTAGTCCCGCCCCCTGATCATCGATGTGTGGAGTTCATTAGTCCCGCCCCCTGATCATCGATGTGTGGAGTTCATTAGTCCCGCCCCCTGGATCGACCTGACATTAAACCATTAAACACATTTATAATTAACTTTCTGTTTTGTAAAGTGATGTTTCTTGTAACTGTAACATTTATTTTAATCACCAACATATTTTAAACATGAATTATTATATTATTAACCTCTGAACTCCCGCCTGAACCCAGAGCATTTTCTCCAGTTCAGCTTTACCCAAATCCATGTAACATCTCATTTGAAAGCTAAGACCTACAAAACTAAATGGAGCTTTTTCCTCACGTCATCAGATTTTTTCATCCCTTTTTCGATTTTTTTCGTCACTTTTTTGTCACATTTCCATCATTGTTTCCGTCTCAGTTTTGTTGCTTTTTCTCACCTTTTTTCCAGAAGCTTTTGGATTGGGGTAAAGCTGGAGAAAAAGTGCTCGGTTCAGGCGGGAGTTAAGGGGTTAAAACCTGTTCTTGATGAAAACACAAAGTCTAAATGTCTCCAGTTCTGGAACGACTCAAATGAGAAAATGTTCAAATCACAGAATCCACCAAAGACGAGTTTCAAGGTTCCTTCAGTAGAACTTCTAGATTATTATTATTATTATTATTATTATTATTATTATTATTATTATTATTATTATTATTATTATTATTATTATTATTATTATTATTATTATTATTATTATTATTATTATTATTATTATTATTATTATTATATAAGGGAAACAGGCTGAGAATGTGTTTTTATTTGACTGTTTTGAAGTTTGTTTTTCATCACATCTGCACCTCCTCAACACAACAACAATAACAAAGACTTTCACATCAGAATGAGGAGCCAGAGCCGAGGTCATGGTCATATATTTAATCACGTACATTTACAACATGCATCAGCGTCGTCCTTCGCTCAGACCTTGTGCCCGTTTAAAGGAATGATTCTCTGGGAAAAACCTTCCACCGACGTCTATTACACAGTAATAAAAACATGGCTACGCTTTGTATTAAGGACCAGATTAAGTCTTCACAGCCGCACACAGCTCCAGTTTTGGTGAAAGTCTGAGGTCCGAAGACACAGGATCATTTACATCAACGCAGTCGCCACTTCCAAAGCCAAGCGTTTTAGTTCAAGTGACTCCAATCGTTTTAGGGGGAATCGGCTCGTTGTTGCACCATGTGGCTACGCTAGTTCCTCTGAGCTGAAGCTGTGGGCGCTAGCACTTCCTGTTCCTGTTCCTTTAAGATGAGCTCAGACCAGGGAGTTCCTGTAGAAATGTTTCCATAGAGACGTTTATGTTTGTGAGGATCAGGGAGTTTGTCTTGAAGCTAGAGGCTAATTTAACCTCTATTTAACCTCTTAACTCCCGCCTGAACCGAGAGGAGCTTTTTCCTCACGTCAGCACATTTTTGTTGGATATTCAACTCGTTTTTGCAACTTTTTTGTCACATTTTTTTCATTATTTTTCGTCAATTTTTATCAAATTTTTGTCACATTTTTGTTATTTTTTTGTCAACATTTTGTCCTTTTCTGTCAATGTTTTGGGTCAAATTTGTATCACATTTTTGTCCTTTTTTTCGTCAATGTTTTATCGCATTTTTGTCACATTTTGGTCATTTTTTTTAATCACATTTTGGTCATTTTTTCATCAATTTTTCGTCACTTTTATGTCAATGTTTTCTCACATTTTTGTCATTTTTTAGTCAAATTTTTTCACATTTTTGCCCTTTTTTTTGTCACATTTTGTCATTTTTTTGTCATATTTTTGTCATTTTTTTGGTGATTTTTTTGGTCAATTTCTAGTAACATTTTTGTGACATTTTTGCCCCTTTTTCATAAATTTTTCGTCCCTTTTTTGTCCATTTTTTATCAAATTTTTGTCACATTTTTGTTGTTTTTTTGTCAAAATTTTGTCCTTTTCTGTCAATTTTTTTGGTCAAATTTTTTCACATTTTTGCCATTTTTTTTCCCTCACATTTAGTCAATTTTTTGTCATATTTTAGTAATTTTTTGGTCATTTTTTTGTGACATTCTTGTGACATTTTTGCCACTTTTTCACCAATTTTTCGTCCCTTTTTTGTCAAACTTTTCTCACTTTTTTGTCACATTTCCATCATTGTTTTCATCTCACTTTTGTCGCCATTTTCACACCTTTTCTCCAGAAGCTTTTGGATCTCGGTTCAGGCGGGAGTTAAGGGGTTAAATCATTACACAATTTGAAATAATGCCTTTTTACGTATATTCTTTCATAGCATGTTAGCCTTTAGCTTCAAAACAAACCATCAACCCTTCATGATCACAGGCGTCTCCCCTGAACTCGCCACATCAGGATTTGAACCGGGAACTCTCCGCCCACAATGTGATCCCAGGAAAAGAACGCAGACAGGAAGTGCCGGCGCTCACACCTTCAGCTCAGAGGAACTAGCGTAGCCGTTCTGCGCAGTCCGAGCCTCTGGTAGTGTTTAGCGACGCCGACACAGTTTTTCCTAGTTAAATACATTCTGCTGTACAGATACAGATAGTGTGAGTAAAAGCTTCTCCCCGTGACCCAAGGTTTTTTTTCTCTCTTTTTCCGAAGCTCTTTTACGCCAGACGTTACGGTACGGCCCGGGGAGGCGGAGTCTGAACGCCGACGTCACAGTTTCCCCCCGCACCTCCTCCTCGGGTTTTCGCAACAGCGCCACCTACGGGAAAACCCCGGGGGGGAGGTTTGGTGAAGCCGTACCGTAAGTGTGGGTGCAGAGGCGCAGCTCGTTTTCAGACTACAGTGTACATTACAGTATATTGCACTAGTGTTTTTTTCATTCTGGGGTTTAACCACATGGGAGGGGGAGGGGGGGGGGGGGGGGGGGGGGGGGTAAACGAGGGGGGGTAAAGGGGGAGGGGCAACCAAACAAAACAGAAAAATAAATCAAAAACTCAAAAATCATGAAAAAACAGAAAAAACACTCTAGAAAAAGAAAAGGTCGTTCCTACACTTAAATTAAAATACCCTTCATCCAGAACCGGCGCGTCTGATTGGCCGGTCAGAGCGCCCCCCCCCCCCGCCCCCCCGGTCCACAGCCGCTCCCGACGACCGCCACGAAAACAAACGGAAATAAAAACGGGACGAAGAGGAGGACGAGGAGGACGAGGAGACGGAGAGGGGGATGGGACAAAGTGAGTTCAGCGACCGCTCTCGACCGGACGGTTTTCCCGGAGACTCGGGCCCGAGTCGCGCCGTTTGTTTGTTTCGGCTCAAATGACTTCGTCCTGATGTGAGAGTCGAACCCGTGACCGCGCGTTTCCGGGAAAACCGTCCCGTCGCAAACGTCCTGAACCGTTTCCGTGGATAAATAAACCTGGATCCTTCGTTTGCTTTTTACAGCTGTACAACACGACAAACCTCCAAACCCGGTGATGTTCAGAGGGGGGTTATTAAAGGGGAGGAGAGTGCAGCGGCAGAGGGGCAGCTCGGACCCGGTACAGGCCGGACCCGGGACAGACCGGGACAGTCCAGACCCGGGACAGACCGGACCCGGGACAGACCGGACCCGGGACAGTCTGGACCCGGGACAGACCGGACCCGGGACACTCAGAGCCCGGGACAGACTGGGAGAGTCCGGGACAGACTGGGAGAGTCCGGGACAGACTGGGAGAGTCCGGGACAGACTGGGAGAGTCCGGGACAGACTGGGAGAGTCCGGGACAGACTGGGAGAGTCCGGGACAGACTGGGAGAGTCCGGGACACTCAGAGCCCGGGACAGACTGGGAGAGTCCGGGACACTCAGAGCCCGGGACAGACTGGGAGAGTCCGGGACAGACTGGGAGAGTCCGGGACACTGAGAGCCCGGGACAGACTGGGAGAGTCCGGGACACTCAGAGCCCGGGACAGACTGGGAGAGTCCGGGACAGACTGGGAGAGTCCGGGACACTCAGAGCCCGGGACAGACCGGGAGAGTCCGGGACACTCAGAGCCCGGGACAGACTGGGAGAGTCCGGGACAGTCAGTCAGTCTGGGACAGAGCTGCACAGACCGGGACAGTCTGGGAGAGTCTGGGACACTCAGAGCCCGGGACAGTCCGGACCCGGGACAGTCCGGACCCGGGACAGAGCTGCACAGACCGGGACAGTCTGGGAGAGTCAGCCCGGGACAGAGCTGCACAGACCGGGACTGTCTGGGAGAGTCAGCCCGGGACACTCAGAGCCAGGGACAGACCGGACCCGGGACAGTCCGGACCCGGGACAGAGCTGCACAGACCGGGACAGTCTGGGAGAGTCAGCCCGGGACAGAGCTGCACAGACCGGGACTGTCTGGGAGAGTCAGCCCGGGACACTCAGAGCCAGGGACAGACCGGACCCGGGACAGTCCGGACCCGGGACAGAGCTGCACAGACCGGGACAGTCTGGGAGAGTCAGCCCGGGACACTCAGAGCCAGGGACAGACCGGACCCGGGACAGTCCGGACCCGGGACAGAGCTGCACAGACCGGGACTGTCTGGGAGAGTCAGCCCGGGACACTCAGAGCCAGGGACAGACCGGACCCGGGACAGTCCGGACCCGGGACAGAGCTGCACAGACCGGGACAGTCTGGGGCAGTACGGGACAGTCAGTCAGTCCCGGGACAGTCAGGGACACTCAGAGCCCGGGACAGTCCGGACCCGGGACAGTCCGGACCCGGGACAGAGCTGCACAGACCGGGACAGTCTGGGGCAGTACGGGACAGTCAGTCAGTCCCGGGACAGTCAGGGACACTCAGAGCCCGGGACAGTCCGGACCCGGGACAGACCGGACCCGGGACAGACCGGACCCGGGACAGAGCTGCACAGACGCCTTCGGTGACTTGAGCGTAAGTATTTACAGAGAGCCGGCGCTGCAGGTGAATCGTCAGATCTAAATAATGGACATTTCCAGGTTTAAACGTGTGGCTTTATTTTGTGACATTTTCACAGAGATGCTCCGATACTGGGGTTTGAGTATCGGCCGATATCCGATATTCACCGATACCAAGAGACTTTCTCAAAAGTGGAAAACTTGACTCTTTTCTCCATTTTAAGATCAATGAAGTCATATTTTACTGTCATGATGTTACAGATTAATAATCGATCACATCTATTGATAAACATCTGATCATCACAAATGGATCAGTTATTTCTGAAACTAAAACACAAACACTCGTCTTCAGCAGGGGTTATTTTATTATTGTATTGGGCGACTTTAGGCGTTTCTATCGTCGTTTCTGGCCCAGCCTTGATTCAGTTTTGTTAGCATTAGCTTGCACCCGCTAGCTTTAGCATGCTATAGCTAGCGCGGCGATCAAAAACACATGAGCGAAGGTTAAAACTAACTCAGCGATTGGATTCTCCGGGTCTGAAGCTTTAAAACGATGTGCAGCATGTCCTTCACTGAGGTATCGGCTCAGTATCGGATATCGGGTTTCTCTAGTATCGGATATCGGGTTTCTCCAGTATCGGATCCTCCCTACACATCAGTAACAAAGGTTTCTCGTGTTTCTCCACCTGCAGCGTCGCCTCAGAATAAAAGAATAAAACCGTAGAAACTGAACCCAAAGCCGTGACGTTTCCGCGGCGATACATTCAGCCTGTGGGGGCGGAGCCAGACGAGGGGGGGGGGCGGCACATTCGTGAGGAGGGGGGCGGGGGCCAGGAGGGGGCGCTGTACAGTCGGGCGGTGCTTATTTATAAATATTTATAGGTAAATGATGCAGCGGAAACGGCCGACGGGAAACGGCTGATCTGACGCGGCGCCGACGCGGACCTCAGCTGAAACACAGGAAACAGGAAGTACAGCGTTACAAACAGGAAGTACAGCGTTACAAACAGGAAGTACAGCGTTACAAACAGGAAGTACAGCGTTACAAACAGGAAGTACAGCCGTTACAAACAGGAAACAGGAAGTACAGCGTTACAAACAGGAAGTACAGCCTTTACAAACAGGAAGTACAGCCTTTACAAACAGGAAGTACAGCCGTTACAAACAGGAAGTACAGCCTTTAAAAAACAGGAAGTACAGCCGCAACAAACAGGAAGTACAGCCGTTACAAACAGGAAGTACAGCCGCTACAAACAGGAAGTACAGCCGCTACAAACAGGAAGTACAGCCGTTACAAACAGGAAACAGGAAGTACAGCCGTTACAAACAGGAAGTACAGCCGTTACAAACAGGAAGTACAGCCGTTACAAACAGGAAACAGGAAGTACAGCCGTTACAAACAGGAAGTACAGCCGTTAGAAACAGGAAGTACAGCCGTTACAAACAGGAAGTACAGCCGTTAGAAACAGGAAGTACAGCCGTTACAAACAGGAAGTACAGCCGTTAGAAACAGGAAGTACAGCCGTTAGAAACAGGAAGTACAGCCGCTACAAACAGGAAGTACAGCGTTACAAACAGGAAGTACAGCCGCTACAAACAGGAAACAGGAAGTACAGCCGCTACAAACAGGAAACAGGAAGTACAGCCGCTACAAACAGGAAGTACAGCCGCTACAAACAGGAAGTACAGCCGTTACAAACAGGAAGTACAGCCGTTACAAACAGGAAACACGAGCGTTACAAACAGGAAACAGGAAGTACAGCCGTTACAAACAGGAAGTACAGCCGTTACACACAGGAAACAGGAAGTACAGCCGCTACAAACAGGAAACAGGAAGTACGGCCGTTACAAACAGGAAACAGGAAGTACAGCCGTAAGAAACAGGTTAGAAACAGGAAACAGGAAACATGGCCGTTAGAAACAGGAAACACGGCCGTTAGAAAAAAGAAACAGGAAGTACAGCCGCTACAAACAGGAAACAGGAAGTACAGCCGTAAGAAACAGGAAACACAGCCGTTAGAAACAGGAAACACAGCCGTTAGAAACAGGAAACACGGCCGTTAGAAAAAAGAAACAGGAAGTACAGCCGTTACACACAGGAAACAGGAAGTACAGCCGCTACAAACAGGAAACAGGAAGTACAGCCGCTACAAACAGGAAGTACAGCCGTTACAAACAGGAAACACGAGCGTTACAAACAGGAAACAGGAAGTACAGCCGTTACAAACAGGAAGTACAGCCGTTACACACAGGAAACAGGAAGTACAGCCGCTACAAACAGGAAACAGGAAGTACGGCCGTTACAAACAGGAAACAGGAAGTACAGCCGTAAGAAACAGGTTAGAAACAGGAAACAGGAAACACGGCCGTTAGAAAAAAGAAACAGGAAGTACAGCCGTTACACACAGGAAACAGGAAGTACAGCCGCTACAAACAGGAAACAGGAAGTACAGCCGTAAGAAACAGGAAACACAGCCGTTAGAAACAGGAAACACGGCCGTTAGAAAAAAGAAACAGGAAGTACAGCCGTTACACACAGGAAACAGGAAGTACAGCCGCTACAAACAGGAAACAGGAAGTACAGCCGCTACAAACAGTAAACAGGAAGTACAGCCGTTACAAACAGTAAACAGGAAGTACAGCCGTTACAAACAGGAAACAGGAAGTACAGCCGTAAGAAACAGGAAACACAGCCGTTAGAAACAGGAAACATGGCCGTTAGAAACAGGAAGCACGGCCGTTACAAACAGGAAGCACGGCCGCTAGAAACAGGAAACACGGCCGTTAGAAACAGGAAACAGGAAACACGGCCGTCAGAAACAGGAAACACGGCCGTTAGAAACAGGAAGCACTGGTCCAGGCTCCGGAGGTGGATCAGACTCACTTCTTGTCGGTCTTGCCTCCCCCGCGGATGGACACGCTCTGGCTGTTCTGGTAGAAGCCTCCTGCCGAGCGGTTCATGTTGAGCGGGTGAGTGGGCGAGGCCACGGGCTGCTGTCCCGGGCGGATGGGTTTGGCTGCGGGACAGAGAGGAGGGAGTCAGACTTTACCCTAACGTAACCCGTAACCCCCCCGTGACTCACCGATCTGCGCGCTGTGGCCGCGGCGGGCCATGTTCTTGGCCCTCACCGCCTCCTTAATGCGGTCCACCTCCTGCTGGTAGCGCTTGCGGTCGCGGGCGGCGTTCTCCTTGGCCTCCTTCAGAGCAGACTCCAGGGCCTTGACCCGCTCAGCCGTAGCACGAAGACGCTTCTCCAGTTTAGGAAGCTCACAGCGCAGGTCTGCATTATCACGGACCAGCTGCAAGAACATACATGTTAGAGAAACACAGGTCTGCATCATCACGGACCAGCTGCAAGAACATACATGTTAGAGAAACACAAGTCTGCATTATCACGGACCAGCTGCAAGAACATACATGTTAGAGAAACACAAGTCTGCATTATCACGGACCAGCTGTAAGAACATTACACCATGGTCTGGGTGAATACTGGATTCTGATTGGCTGGTGCATTATTTTGTAGTCCGGTAGTTAAATCACTGGGATGTCACTCCACTGTGGCGTCGCTGTAGCAACGCCTGACACAGCTGAGTCAGATAAAGGCGTAATTAGTGACTGACAGGAACGTATGAGATGGATTTAGTGTTTGCTAAATGTTTGTAGAGGAGAGTGAGCAGCTAGGTTAGCTACTGTTAATAACATATGAGCTTTACGTTTCTATTGGAAACGGTTAAGGCTATTCATCATTTTCAGGCGTACATAAAATGATCCTGCATTGAAGCATCTTTGTCTGGATTAGTAAAGTCAAACATGTTAGTTTGAGTTGGGGGGGCCCAGGTGTGAGCGACTCCACCGCAGCTGTTTCCATAAACAGTTGAGCTGGTTGAGCTAGCTAGCTTTAGCTTCAGGTTAAACCTTGTAAAAGGTAAATAACTCCTGCCCACGAGTGCCGCATATCGGTGTTTACTTCCAGGGAAAAGTGTTTCCGGGTTAGTCCTGTTGTGTTGTGATTCTGTGCTGATGTTGTGTCGTTGAGCCTGACTGAGATCCTCGTAATAGCTGCGGAGAATGACTCGCTCTGAGACCAGCCTTCAGTGACCGGCTAATAACCCACACAAAATAGTCCCGTAGTCTGGCACATTTAGTGACTTTAGTCAATGAAAAACACATTTATTATAAATGTTAGGTTTGTGGGACCCTGGTATAAGCGGATTAAACAACGAGGAGCCGCGTTAGACGTTATAATGCAGGAGGAACAACACTGTGTCGGGAGTTAGAACCGGCTAATGCGGCTCCTCGTTGTTTAATCCGCTTATACATGTTAGAATATAAAAACAACTGTGTCCAGGTGAGTCCAGGTGAGTCCAGGTGTGTCCAGGTGTGTGTGTGTGTCTCTTACCTGTTTGTGAACCTTGGTGAGTTGCTCAAGATTGTTCTCAAGAAAGGAGATCTTCTGTTTCTGTGCGGCGCTGCCCCCGGTGTCGTCCGAGTCCATCTCCGCGCTCTGAAACAGAGTGAACGTTTAGAGTCAGTGAAGTCAGGAGGAGGGCGATATATCGACGAGAGCGGAACTATCGAGTTCATCTGCAGTGTCGAGAAATGTGGGGGAAAAATAGAAACTTTGGGGAAAATACAGGAAAAACATGTTCCTTGTGGATGAGACGAACCTTCTTGACCCGCGTGGCCAGGTCCTGCACGAACAGCTTCCTCAGATTGTGCAAAGTCTGCAGCTCTTTGGCCTGAAACAGAGACGGGACATTAGAGTCTGTCCATCTGCCCCGGTGTAAAGGTTTTAAACTACCCCCAATTTCAGGCTACCCCGCGGTAATTTGAAATCAGTTTCAAGTTACCCCCTGCTTTCTTCATCCATAAGATACCTTACAGGAACCGCGGTTGGAGCTGTAACCTCAAGGACAGTGGAGTTTACGAACTTAAGCTAACCTTACCTTAGCCCTAAACTTAAGGATAGTGGAGTTTACGAGCTAAAGCTAACCTTACCTTAGCCCTAACCTTAAGGATAGTGGAGTTTACGAGCTAAAGCTAACCTTACCTTAACCCTAACCTTAAGGATAGTGGAGTTTACGAACTAAAGCTAACATTACCTTAGCCCTAACCTTAAGGATAGTGGAGTTTACGAACTAAAGCTAACCTTACCTTAACCCTAACCTTAAGGATAGTGGAGTTTACGAACTAAAGCTAACCTTACCTTAACCCTAACCTTAAGGATAGTGGAGTTTACGAACTAAAGCTAACCTTACCTTAACCCTAACCTTAAGGATAGTGGAGTTTACGAACTAAAGCTAACCTTACCTTAACCCTAACCTTAAGGATAGTGGAGTTTACGAACTAAAGCTAACCTTACCTTAACCCTAACCTTAAGGATAGTGGAGTTTACGAACTAAAGCTAACCTTACCTTAACCCTAACCTTAAGGATAGTGGAGTTTACGAACTAAAGCTAACCTTACCTTAGCCCTAACCTTAAGGATAGTGGAGTTTACGAACTAAAGCTAACCTTACCTTAGCCCTAACCTTAAGGATAGTGGAGTTTACGAGCTAAAGCTAACCTTACCTTAGCCCTAAACTTAAGGATAGTGGAGTTTACGAGCTAAAGCTAACCTTACCTTAACCCTAAACTTAAGGACAGTGGAGTTTACGAGCTAAAGCTAACCTTACCAGATGAAAAGTTACGAGAGTTGTAGCTATTATTAGCAATTAACATCCGGGCATTTTCTATTCAACACAGCCGTGCCAAACAAACAACACATATTGTGGTGGGGGTAATCTGAAATCAGGGGGGGTAGCTTGAAATCAGTTTCAGGTTACCCCTGGGGGTAATTTGAAATCGATTTCAAAGTACCGGGGGGTAAGGTTTATGGGGGTAGTTTGAAATTGCTACACCGGGGCGGCTGAGGCTCAGGACGCCGCTCACACTCACCACAGTCTCCTCCAGCCCCTTCAGGTCCTGCCGCGCCTGCTCCCTGCGGTCCTGCATCACCCTGGAACAGCAACAGGAACAAGCTGACATCACCTCAGACTCACGGCCGGCTCCATGACACATGTATTTACAAGTATGTATATCTGTATAAACGTACGTGAGCTCGTGCAGTTTGCGGCTCTTGTCCTGGTCCGTGCTCTTCAGTTTCTCGTGCTCCACTCTCAATCGCTCCTGCTCCAACATGATCTTCTGGTTCAGGCTGAAACACAGACTGAGCTTCAGACAAATCCACGTGTTTAAACATCTACATCTTCACACGCTCCATCAAACCATCAGCTTCTCTCCACAAACACAGCCTTTACCAAGGAAAGTGAGCTCCCCTTTGCTGAGCAGCTCGTCTCGGCTCATTCGTCTGGTGTGTTAGCGTGTGTTAGCGTGTGTTAGCATGTGCTAGGACTCACTGCTGCAGCTCCGTGATCAGCTTCTCCTTGTTGTCCAGCTCGTCTCGGCTCATTCGTTTGGTTTAACCTCTTAACTTCCACCTGAACCGAGAGGATCTTTTTCCTCACGTCATCACATTTTTTTTCCATCATTTTTTTGCTGGGTATTCAACTCATTTTTGTAACTTTTTTGTCAATTTTTTGTAATTTTTTAGTCAATTTTTTGTCATTTTTTGGTCAAATTTTTGTCATTTTTTTTGTCATATTTTTTTGGTCAATTTTTTTAAATCAAATTTTGGTTATTTTTTGGTCACATTTTTGTAATTTCTTTGTCACATTTTTGCCACTTTTTCATCAACTTTTCGTCACTTTTTTGTCACTTTTTTTTTCATTTTTTCGTCAATTTTTTTGTCAATTTTTTGTCACATTTTTTGTCACATTTTTTTCATTATGTCAATTTTTTTGTCATTTGTTTGTCATTTTTTGTCACATTTTTTGTCACATTTTTTCGTCATTTTTTTTTGTCAATTTTTAGTCATTTTTTGTCACATTTTTGTCATTTTTTTCGTCCATTTTTTGTCATTTTTTTGTTACATTTTTGTAATTTTTTTGTCAAATTTTTATCAATTTTTTGTCTTTTTTTTCGTCCATTTTTTGTCAATTTCTTGTGACATTTTTGCCACTTTTTCATCAAATTTTCGTCACTTTTTTGTCACATTTCCATCCTTGTTTTCGTCTCAGTTTTGTTGCCATTTTCACACCTTTTTTCCAGAAGCTTTTGGATTGGGGTAAAGCCAAACTGGAGAAAATGTGCTCGGTTCAGGTGGGGGTTAAGGGGTGTAACTCCAGTATAAAGGTGTGTTAGCGTGTGTTAGCATGTGCTAGCCTGCGTTAGCGTGTCAGACTCACTCCTGCAGCTCTGTGATCAGCTTCTCCTTGTTGTCCAGCTCGTCTCGGCTCATTTGTTTGGTTTAACTCCAGTATAAAGGTGTGTTAGCGTGTGTTAGCGTGTGCTAGCCTGCGTTAGCTTGTCAGACTCACTCCTGCAGCTCCGTGATCAGCTTCTCCTTGTTGTCCAGCTCGTCTCGGCTCATTTGTTTGGTTTAACTCCAGTATAAAGGTGTGTTAGCGTGTGTTAGCGTGTGCTAGCCTGCGTTAGCGTGTCAGACTCACTCCTGCAGCTCCGTGATCAGCTTCTCCTTGTTGTCCAGCTCGTCTCGGAGGCTGCTGATCTGCTTCTGATGAGCCTCGCGGTGGGAGTGGATCTGCTTATCCACGGCCGCCTGAGACACGGAGACAAACACTTTAAACACCTTCAAGCCGCCTCACTTCATCAAACTTTATTTAACAAACCTTGACTTCGTTGGCAGACTGGATCTCGTTCTCCTTCTCCATGGCGTGGACTTTCTCTGTTCCACAAAGCAAGAAACGTCACAAGAAATCCAAACACCAACACCTTTAACCTTTAACCTCAAGCCTTTCAACTGAACCTAAAGCATTTATCAACACTGGAGCTTATAGATGTTTCTCCTCATCCTGAGCGCTGAGTTTGTAGATGTTTCTCCTCACCCTGAGCACTGAGTTTACTGAGTTTAAAGCTGAGTTTGTTGATGTTTCTCCTCACCCTGAGCGCTGAGTTTACTGAGTTTAAAGCTGAGTTTGTAGATGTTTCTCCTCACCCTGAGCGCTGAGTTTAAAGCTGAGTTTGTAGATGTTTCTCCTCACCCTGAGCGCTGAGTTTAGAGCTGAGTTTGTAGATGTTTCTCCTCACCCTGAGCGCTGAGTTTACCGAGTTTAAAGCTGAGTTTAGAGATGTTTCTCCTCACCCTGAGCGCTGAGTTTACCGAGTTTAAAGCTGAGTTTAGAGATGTTTCTCCTCACCCTGAGCGCTGAGTTCACTGAGTTTAAAGCTGAGTTTAGTGAGTTTAAAGCTGAGTTTACTGAGTTTAAAGCCGAGTTTGTAGATGTTTCTCCTCACCCTGAGCGCTGAGTTCACCGAGTTTAAAGCTGAGTTTAGTAAGTTTAAAGCTGAGTTTACTGAGTTTAGAGCTGAGTTTGTAGATGTTTCTCCTCACCCTGAGCGCTGAGTTTGACCAGCTCCTCGTTGAGCGAGTCCACGTTCTCCTCCAGCTGACGCTTCTTCTGCTCCACGTTCTGCAGATACTCCGTCAGAGACTTGATCTTCGCCTCGTGCTTCAAACACAGAACACACAGTCAGCAACAGAACCATCCAGTCCCGGTCCTGCCCAGTCCTGGTCCAGTCTCGGTCCAGTCCCGGTCCAGTCCCGGTCCAGTCCAGTCGTACCTGTGAGACCCGTAGCTGACACGCCGCCAGCTCCTTCTCGTTCTCGTCCATCTTCTTGTTGCTCTCGGACTGAGTGCTCTCCAGCTGTTTGCAGCGTTTCACCATCGACTTCACCTCAGACTTCATCTTACTGATGTAGAGCCGAGCCACGGTGAACTCCTCGTCGATCAGACCACTGCCTCCATCGTGCTGAGGGGAGAAGAGAGAAGTGAGATTATAGCCACTTTAGCATAGGGACCTCTGATGCTAACTATCATAGCCACTTTAGCATAGGGACCTCTGATGCTAACTATCATAGCCACTTTAGCATAGGGACCTCTGATGCTAACTATCATAGCCACTTTAGCATAGGGACCTCTGATGCTAACTATCATAGCCACTTTAGCATAGGGACCTCTGATGCTAACTATCATGGCCACTTTAGCATAGGGACCTCTGATGCTAACTATCATAGCCACTTTAGCATAGGGACCTCTGGTGCTAACTATCATAGCCACTTTAGCATAGGGACCTCTGGTGCTAACTATCATGGCCACTTTAGCATAGGGACCTCTGATGCTAACTATCATAGCCACTTTAGCATAGGGACCTCTGATGCTAACTAACATAGCCACTTTAGCATAGGGACCTCTGGTGCTAACTATCATAGCCACTTTAGCATAGGGACCTCTGGTGCTAACTATCATAGCCACTTTAGCATAGGGACCTCTGATGCTAACTATCATAGCCACTTTAGCATAGGGACCTCTGATGCTAACTATCATAGCCACTTTAGCATAGGGACCTCTGATGCTAACTATCATAGCCACTTTAGCATAGGGATCTCTGATGCTAACTATCATGGCCACTTTAGCATAGGGACCTCTGATGCTAACTATCATAGCCACTTTAGCATAGGGACCTCTGGTGCTAACTATCATAGCCACTTTAGCATAGGGACCTCTGGTGCTAACTATCATGGCCACTTTAGCATAGGGACCTCTGATGCTAACTATCATAGCCACTTTAGCATAGGGACCTCTGATGCTAACTAACATAGCCACTTTAGCATAGGGACCTCTGGTGCTAACTATCATAGCCACTTTAGCATAGGGACCTCTGGTGCTAACTATCATAGCCACTTTAGCATAGGGACCTCTGATGCTAACTATCATAGCCACTTTAGCATAGGGACCTCTGGTGCTAACTATCATAGCCACTTTAGCATAGGGACCTCTGGTGCTAACTATCATAGCCACTTTAGCATAGGGACCTCTGGTGCTAACTATCATAGCCACTTTAGCATAAGGACCTCTGATGCTAACTATCATAGCCACTTTAGCATAGGGACCTCTGGTGCTAACTATCATAGCCACTTTAGCACAGGGACCTCTGGTGCTAACTATCATAGCCACTTTAGCATAGAGACCTCTGATGCTAACTATCATAGCCACTTTAGCATAGGGACCTCTGATGCTAACTAACCAGTGATTAGGAGCTATGTGCCGTCCCATAAGCCACTGCACCAAACCCCCCACCCCCCTCGCCCCCACCCTCAGTGATTGTTTGTTTGTTTGTTTGTTTATTAAGATCCCCATTAGCCATTGCCCTTGACAATGGCTAGTCTTCCTGTGATTCATGCGTAACCACTGTTGATTGACAGGAGCACATTTAGCAGCTCAGTCACATGTCAGTGTTAAAGACGAAACGGATTAAATAAAGAGTTTGTGCTTTTGTTTTCATTTAGTAGAAACTTTCGCCACATGGATCATTTGCCACTGAAACAGCTGTGAGATAAATGTTTGGATCATTTGTATTATTTTTTTTCTCCTTAAATGTCTTTGTTTGGACACTGTTGTTGTTGTTGTTGTTGTTGTTGTAAACTCTACACTAGGGGGCGACGTGCTCTTTTGTTTGGCCTGCAGTCTGCCAATAACCTTAAAGAAGACCAGCAGCTGTTGGTGATGTCACTTCCTCTTCCCCTGGGTAAGGACGGTCGGATTGGGCAAATGCTGCTGAAGCTCTAGTTCACTAACTGCACAGATCTAACAGCTGAGCCCATGAAAGGTCAAGGGTCAGGAGCTCGTGGTAGAACTCAGAGGCTTAGAGAACTTTCCTTACGGCAAATGACCTGAACCTGAATGTGGGAGTCTCACCTTGATGTCGTTGCTTCCGACCGCGAGGCCGATCTCCGCCAGGTCTTTGAGCAGAGACGACATCATCTCCGTCACCCTCTTCTTCTGGTGGTTGGACATCTCCTTCAGCTTCTGCAGCTCCGAGTCCAGGGAGGACAGCACCGACTGCAGGAGCGGAGGAGAACAGCAGGTCACACACGTGGAGCCAGGTTTAGTTTCAGAACAAGTGAAGAGTCGTCCGTCCCACTCACAGACTTCTGGTTGAGCTCTTCGCTGATCAGCTCGAACTCTTTGCTCTTGTCCTCCACCTCCTGGCTCTTCTGGTCGTAGTTGACGGCGAGCTCCTCCAGCGCCTGCAGCACCTCCTTCACCTCCTCCTTGGACGCCTCGTTCTCGGCCTGGAGGCGGTTCAGCTCGGCCTGGAGGTTCTCGTGGTCTCTGCGCGACGAGGCCAGCAGCTGAAGGAGATGTTCAGACACAGATGTTCAGACGCAGATGTTCAGACACATCACAAGTTCTTTATTTCAAACTGACTGAACCACCAGGGGGCAGCAGACGAGAGCTTTACATCTGAGCCCCTCCTGAATCCTGAGCACATTTTCTCCAGTTTGGCTTTACCCCAATCCAAAAGCTTCTGGAAAAAAGGTGTGATAATAGCGACAGAACTGAGACGGAAATAATGATGGAAATGTGACAAAAAATGGACAAAAAAATGACGAAAAATTGATGAAAAAGTGGCAAAAATGTCACACAAAAAATGTGACAAAAACTGGATAAATTGACAAAAAATGACAAAAATGTGACAAAAAAATGACAAAAAATTGATGAAAAATTACCAAAACGTGACCAAAAAAAATGGAAAAAAAGACAAAAATGTGACAAAAATGTGACAAAAAATTTACGTAAAAATGACAAAAATGTGACCAAAAAAATGACGAAAAATTGATGAAAAAGTGGCAAAAAAAGTGACAAAAACTGGATAAATTGACAAAAAATGACCAAAATGTGACAAAAAAATGACGAAAAATTGATGAAAAAGTGGCAAAAATGTCACAAGAAATTGACAAAAATGTGACCAAAAAAAGTGACAAAAATATGATAAATGTGACAAAAAATGACAAAAATGTGATAAAAAAAACGGATGAAAAAAAAGACAAAAAAGTGACGAAAAATTGACGTAAAAATGACAATAATGTGACAAAAAAATGACAAAAATGTGACGAAAAATTGACGAAAAATTGACGAAAAATTGACGTAAAAAAGACAAAAAATGTGACAAAAAAATGACAAATGTGACGAAAAATTGACGAAAAATTTACGTAAAAAAGACCAAAATGTGACAAAAAAATGACAAAAAATTGACGTAAAAAAGACAAAAATGTGACAAAAAAATGACAAATGTGACGAAAAATTGACGAAAAATTTACGTAAAAAAGACCAAAATGTGACAAAAAAATGACGAAAAATTGATGAAAAAGTGGCAAAAATGTCACAAGAAATTGACAAAAATGTGACAAAAAATGACAAAAATGTGATAAAAAAAATGGATGAAAAAAAGACCAAAATTTGACAAAAAAGTGCCACCAGGGGGCAGCAGACGAGAGCTTTACATCTGAACCCCTCCTGAATCCTGAGCACATTGTCTCCAGTTTGGCTTTACCCAAATCTAAAAGCTTCTTCTTGAAAAAAAATAGGCAACAGAGCAGCAAAAATGTGCCTGAAAAGCAACAACACTATAATAAAAAAAAAAAAAAAAAACAGGACTGAAGAGTGAAGAAGCAGCGACATAAAACGTTACAAAAAAAAGCTCTTTCTGGACTGAGAGCCGATGTTGAAAACACCCCAATATCGGTGCCGATATATCGACATGGAACTCCTCGTGGGCCTCGTGTGAACGTCTCATTCCATCGCTTTGAATTTTCAGAAAATGTGATTTTACATCAGCCGAACTGCAGATCTCCACGGTAACGCAGAGGGGGAGGGGTCAGGGGTCAGGGGTCAGCGTCGCTTTATATTCAGTGTGTGTTTGTTTTAACCCCTTAACTCCCGCCTGAACAGAGCACGTTTCTCCAGTTTGGCTTTACCCCAATCCAAAAAGAAAAAAGGTGAGAAAAAGCAACAAAACTGAGACGAAAACAATGATGGAAATGTGAGAAAAAAGTGACGAAAACATTGATGAAAAAATGACAAAAATGTGACAAAAAAATGACAAAAAATAACAAAAATGTGACAAAAAAAAGACGAAAAATTGATGAAAAATTGACAAAAATGTGACAAAAAAGTGTGACAAAAATGTGATAAAATGACAAAAAATTACCAAAATGTGACAAAAAAATTAACAAAAAAAAGGACAAAAATGTGACAAAAATAAAAAAAAAGTGATAAAAAAATGTGACCAAAAAAATGACAAAAATGTAACAAACGTGACAAAAATGTGACGAAAAAATGACGAAAAATTGATGAAAAAATGTCACAAAAAAATGTGACAAAAATGTGATAAATTGACAAAAAATGACCAAAATGCTAAAAAAAATTCACCAAAAAAAATTCACCAAAAAAGTGACAAAAATGAGTTGAATCCCCAACAAAAAAATGAAAAAAATAATAATAATCTGCTGACGTGAGGAAACAGATCCTCTCAGTTCAGGCATGAGTTAAGAGGTTAATAAGTCATAATAAGCATTAGTAATCTGTCTGGGTATGACTCAGTAGCCTGTCGAGACCAGAATGATCCCCCTCTATATTATCTTATACGGAGGGGGTTCAGTCTGGACCCCCCTCCCCCGGTGACCCCGTGCATCAGATTAGTTTGTTTGTGCCACGTGTTGTTCACGAGCAGCGTCGTCACGGGAAAACCCTCCATTACAAACTAGGAACGAAACACTGACCTCCTCCTGGTCCAGCATCTGCTGCTTGAGCTTCTCTGCGAGCTGGCTCTGCTGGTTGATCTCCTCGTCCTGGAACAGCGTGAGCGTTAGATCTCATATAAACGGTAAACACAGTCGTGACCACAGTCTGAACACGGCACCTTGTCGTCCATCTGCTTGTAGAGCTTGGCCAGCTCCACCTCACACTTGTCCTTCTCCACGTCGGTGAGCCGGACTCCCGGGATGTTGGGCGTGGAGGCCGCCTTCTCGTTCATGATGTTGTCCAGGGCCTGCACCTCCTCCTTGGCCTTCTCCTTATCGAACTGCTCCTCCAGCGGCACGCTCTCGCCTGCAGGGGGAGACACGGGCGTGAGCAGGCAGGACAGAAGAAGAATCAGAGGTCACAGCTCCAGAAAGACTTTACTGAGGACTCGAGACTTAACTGGGACTTGAGGCCACTGACTCTCAGTGAATATTTATTATTGATTTGAGTGTAACTGTTGAAAGATATTAAAATTAAAATTTAATTAAATGAAATTAAATTTAAAATTCATTGTGTACTACTACTACTAAAGTATTATTACTGTAATACTTTCACAGTGTTTAGGACTTGGACCTCCATGACCTGGACTTGTTTAGGACTTGGACCTTCATGACCTGGACTTGTTTAGGACTTGGACCTCCATGACCTGGACTTGCTGAGGACTTGGACCTCCATGACCTGGACTTGTTTAGGACTTGGACCTCCATGACCTGGACTTGCTGAGGACTTGGACCTCCATGACCTGGACTTGTTTAGGACTTGGACCTTCATGACCTGGACTTGTTTGGGACTTGGACCTCCATGACCTGGACTTGTTTAGGACTTGGACCTTCATAACCTGGACTTGGACCTTCATGACCTGGACTTGGACCTTCATGACCTGGACTTGTTTAGGACTTGGACCTCCATGACCTGACCTCCCATCCCTCAGCCCCACAGACCCACCGTTCCTCCAGCGGTTCAGCTCGTTCTCCAGCCAGGTCACGGTGTTCCTCAGGGTCTTGTTCTTCTCCTTCTCGCGCTCGTACTTCTGCTTCCACTGCTCCGCCGTCAGCTCGATGTTCACCGTCACCGTGTTCTTGATCGTCTTGGCTCTGGACAGACACACATGACATACATGACCACATGATCACCAGGATGACTCAAGTTTGATTAAGAAATGTGGGGAAAAGGGGACAATTGGGAATACAGTGGGATAAATGAGGAAAAATGTGGGGGAAAATTGGAGGGGATTTAAGAAAAACAAAATCTGGATAAAAGTGTGAAAAGTGGAGAGGACAAGTGTAATGTAAATGCAGAATGTGTGAAGCATCTGTGTCGATATCGCCCTCATCCATAATATCGTTTCCTCTGTTTAATCAACATAAACTTTGCTCTTTTGACAGGTTTATCTTTAGAAAACCTGTCTCTAATAAAGTCCCTCTTTGTATTAGTATGGGCTGGACCTGCTCTCTGAACCCTGAGCAGGTGCCACAGCTGGATCTAAGAGCCGCTGAACACACCTCTGTCCGAACATGAGCGTGGACTTGGTCTCCGCCTCGTTGTAGGACGACGGAGATGCACAGATGACGATGGTGGTGCGGCAGTTCCCTCCCAGAGAGTCCTGCAGGATCCGGGTCATCTTACTGTCTCTGTACGGGATGTAGGCCTGGAACAGAGGAGAGCAGTTACTGACAGGAGAACATCTGTATCTGCCACAGGAGGGGATCACAGGCAGGAGAACATCTGTATCTGCCACAGGAGGGGATCACAGGCAGGAGAACATCTGTACCCTCTGATACCATCGAGTTCCTCCTGTGTGTTTATGAATCTACTCTCGTTGTCCTACTTCCCACTTTTTCCCCCAGATTTAGACCCCTTAACTCCCGCCTGAACCGAGCACATTTTCTCCAGTTTGGCTTTACCCCAATCCAAAAGCTTCTGGGAAAAAGGTGTGAAAATAGCGACAAAACTGAGACGAAAACAATGATGGAAATGGGAGAAAAAAGGGAGAAAACATTGATTAAAAGTGACGAAAAATTGATGAAAAAGTGGCAAAAATGTCACAAGAAATTGACAAAAAATGGACGAAAAAATGGACGAAAAAATGACAAAGATTTGACAAAAAAAAAAAAAAATGACAAAAATGTGACAAAAACTGGGATAAAAAATTGACAAAAAAATGAAAAACATTTGACCAAAAAATGACAAAAATGTGACAAAAATCTGATTAAAAAAGACAAAAAAAGACAAAAAAAAAAGACCAAAAAAATGACAAAAAATTGATGAAAAATTGACAAAAAAATGACAGAAATGTGACAAAAATCTGATTAATAATGACAAAATGTGACAAAAAAAGACAAAAAAAAGACAAAAAAAATGACAAAAATGTGATAAAAAATTTGACCCAAAAATTTACAAAAAAAATTACAAAAAATGACAAAAATGTGACAAAATGATTAAAATTTGATTTAAAAAAAAAATGACAAAAAAAAAAGACAAAAATTTGATAAAATGTTGACCAAAAAAATCACAAAAAAAGACAAAAATGTGAGAAAAATGAGTAGAATACCCAACAAAAAAATGATGGAAAAAAATCTGACGACGTGAAGAAAAAGATCCTCTGGGTTCAGGCGGGAGTTAAGAGGTTAAACTGTCCCAGATTTGAGGCTGTGAGTTCCAGAACAAACAAAGCAGGAGTGGAGGATGGACAGGAAGCATGAAGCTGCAGAACACTGGTCCATGTTGTTCTGCGGCTCAGTCTGAAGCAGCTCTTTGTTCCTCTGATCCAGCTCAGAGCCTCAGGTGGAGCTCATGAACAAACCCTTATCTAACGCCGTGAAACCGCCGTGAAACCACCGTGAAACCACCGTGAAACCAGCGTGACATGATAAAGTCAGCGCTGTGGGCTCTGTCCCGTCCACCACAGAGAGGCAGCAGGCTGGACCAGGACCAGGAGGTCAGGAGAACACGGGCAGGGAAACCAGAGAGACCTTTGGGAAAGTGTTGGACGTGTGAAACAGTTTAAAACCCCTTAACTCCCGCCCGAACCGAGCACATTTTCTCCAGTTTGGCTTTACCCCAATCCAAAAGCTTCTGGGAAAGAGGTGAGAAAATAACGACAAAACTGAGACGAAAACAATGATGGAAATGTGACAAAAATGTGAGAAAACATTGATGAAAAAGTGACGAAAAATTGATGAAGTGGCAAAAATGTCACAAGAAATTGACGAAAAAATGACAAAGATTTGACAAAAGAAATGACAAAAAAATGGCAAAAAAGCGACAAAATTTGACAAAAATGTGATAAAAATTTGACAAAGAAACAACAAAAATGTGACTAAAAAATAACAAAAATTTAATGAAAATTTGATGAAAAAATGACAGAAATGTGATCAAAAAATGGACAAAAAAATAACAAAAAATGGACAAAAAAATGACAAAAAATTGATGAAAATTTGAAGAAAAAATGACAAAAAAATATGACAAAAATGTGACAAAATGTGATGAAAATGTGACAAAAATGTGACCAAAAAATGACAAAAAATGGATGAAAATTTGATGAAAAAATGACCAAAAAAAATGACAAAAAATTGACAAAAAAATGACAAAAAAATGACAAAAATGTAACAAAAATGTGATGAATGTGACAAAAAATAAAAAAAATGTGACAAAAAAAAAATAACAAAAATGTGACCAAAAAATGAGAAAAAATTTGATGAAAAAAAAACAAAAATTTGATAAAAATTTGAGAAAAAATTACAAAAAATTGAAAAAAATAAAATAACAATGTGACAAAAAAATTACAAAAAATTGATGAAAAAATGACAGAAATGTGACAAAAAAATTAAAAAATGTGACAAAAAATTGACAAAAAAGTAACAAAAATGAGTTGAATACCCAACACAAAAATGATGTAAAAGAATCTGCTGACTGAGACTAAAAGCTCCTCTGGGTTCAGGCGGGGGTTCAGAGGTCAAAGTGAGACGAGTAAAGCAGGACTCACGGTTCCCTCGGCCAGAGCGGAGATGACGTTTCCCAGCGACGACAGAGACTTGTTGATGTTCTTGGCCTCGTCCAGAACGGCTCCTTCAGCTCCGGTTTTACTGACCTGCAGGAGAAGAACGCTTTAATCCACCGACCAGAACCAACAACAGAAGGTGCTCAGAAGGTTCTAAACCACAGGGGGCTCAAGATAATGTAGAAGACCACAAATAAACCAACACAAAGCTAAAAGACACTTCAATCTCTCAAATCTCCCCTCCCCTACCTTCTCGCTCCCGGCCAGGTCCACCAGGTAGAGCTTCCCGCTGAGCTTCTGCTCCGTCTGAGTGTTCTCCTGCTTCACGTTGATGAGGAAGATGCTGTGGCTGCGGGAGCTGTGCTCGTTCATGTCTGAGGAGAGAGCAGAGTCAGGGTTAGTCCAGGGAAGTCCTCGTTCCTCATGTCGGTCTGAGAAAGATCTGCTCTCACTTGTGACGGCCACGTGTCTGTTGGACTTCCCCTCGTCGATGGTGTCCATGACCTCGTCCGGGCTGCAGACGAACCTCTCTGTGCAGCCCTGGAACAGAAGGAGGCTCAGAGACGCTCCTCAGATTCAGACCCCCCAGGAACCACAGACCCCACAGACTCCACAGACCCCTCAGATCCCAGTCAGACCCCACAGATCCCAGTCAGACCCCACAGATCCCAGTCAGACCCCACAGATCCCAGTCAGACCCCACAGATCCCAGTCAGACCCCACAGATCCCAGTCAGACCCCTCAGATCCCAGTCAGACCCCTCAGATCCCAGTCAGACCCCACAGATCCCAGTCAGACCCCTCAGATCCCAGTCAGACCCCTCAGATCCCAGTCAGACCCCACAGACCCCGGTCAGACCCCACAGATCCCAGTCAGACCCCACAGACCCCTCAGACCCCACAGACCCCACAGACCCCACAGACCCCGGTCAGACCCCACAGATCCCAGTCAGACCCCACAGACCCCGGTCAGACCCCACAGACCCCACAGGAACCACAGACCCCACAGACCCCGGCCAGGCCTCGGTCAGACCCCGGTCAGACGCTCACCTTCACGTACGGCACGCGGTTCTTGTCCTCGTGAACGGACAGGTTTGTCTTGGACACTGGAACAAAAACACAGACATTAGAGTCAGAGAGAACTTTAGTTTCTCCCGGTACTTTCAGACTCCTGTACTACAGCAGAACTAGAACTACAGAACCGAAGAGAACACGAAAACCTCAGCTGGTCTTTAGGTTCACGAGCAGAGACTCACCGTCCAGAAGGTCCCGGATCTTGTCCAGATAAATTTCAAAATAGGAAACCTGTGAAAGAGGAGGTACACGGATCAGACACTTTAACACGGATCAGAGACATTCATAACACGAGTCAGAGACATTCATAACACGGGTCAGACATTCATAACACGGGTCAGACGTTCATAACACGGGTCAGACATTCATAACACGGGTCAGAGACATTCATAACACGGGTCAGAGACATTCATAACACGAGTCAGAGACATTCATAACACGAGTCAGAGACATTCATAACACGGGTCAGAGACTTTCATAACACGGGTCAGAGACATTCATAACACGAGTCAGACATTCATAACACGAGTCAGACATTCATAACACGGGTCAGAGACATTCATAACACGGGTCAGACATTCATAACACGGGTCAGAGACATTCATAACACGGGTCAGACGTTCATAACACGGGTCAGACATTCATAACACGGGTCAGAGACATTCATAACACGGGTCAGAGACATTCATAACACGAGTCAGAGACATTCATAACACGAGTCAGAGACATTCATAACACGAGTCAGACATTCATAACACGAGTCAGACATTCATAACACGGGTCAGACATTCATAACACGAGTCAGACATTCATAACACGGGTCAGACGTTCATAACACGAGTCAGAGACATTCATAACACGGGTCAGAGACTTTCATAACACGGGTCAGAGACATTCATAACACGAGTCAGACATTCATAACACGAGTCAGACATTCATAACACGGGTCAGACATTCATAACACGAGTCAGACATTCATAACACGGGTCAGACGTTCATAACACGAGTCAGAGACATTCATAACACGAGTCAGACATTCATAACACGAGTCAGACATTCATAACACGGGTCAGAGACATTCATAACACGGGTCAGACACTTTCATAACACGAGTCAGAGACATTCATAACACGGGTCAGACATTCATAACACGGGTCAGAGACATTCATAACACGGGTCAGACATTCATAACACGAGTCAGACATTCATAACACGAGTCAGACATTCATAACACGAGTCAGAGACATTCATAACACGAGTCAGAGACATTCATAACACGGGTCAGAGACATTCATAACACGGGTCAGAGACATTCATAACACGAGTCAGACATTCATAACACGAGTCAGACATTCATAACACGGGTCAGAGACATTCATAACACGGGTCAGACACTTTCATAACACGAGTCAGAGACATTCATAACACGGGTCAGACATTCATAACACGGGTCAGAGACATTCATAACACGGGTCAGACATTCATAACACGAGTCAGACATTCATAACACGAGTCAGACATTCATAACACGAGTCAGAGACATTCATAACACGAGTCAGAGACATTCATAACACGGGTCAGAGACATTCATAACACGGGTCAGAGACATTCATAACACGAGTCAGAGACATTCATAACACGAGTCAGACATTCATAACACGAGTCAGAGACGTTCATAACACGGGTCAGAGACATTCATAACACGGGTCAGAGACATTCATAACACGAGTCAGACATTCATAACACGAGTCAGAGACGTTCATAACACGGGTCAGAGACGTTCATAACACGGGTCAGAGACATTCATAACACGAGTCAGAGACGTTCATAACACGGGTCAGACGTTCATAACACGAGTCAGACATTCATAACACGAGTCAGAGACATTCATAACACGGGTCAGAGACATTCATAACACGGGTCAGACTTTCATAACACGGGTCAGACATTCATAACACGGGTCAGACATTCATAACACGGGTCAGACATTCATAACACGGGTCAGACATTCATAACACGAGTCAGAGACATTCATAACACGGGTCAGAGACATTCATAACACGGGTCAGACATTCATAACACGGGTCAGACATTCATAACACGAGTCAGAGACATTCATAACACGAGTCAGACATTCATAACACGGGTCAGAGACATTCATAACACGGGTCAGACATTCATAACACGAGTCAGACATTCATAACACGAGTCAGACATTCATAACACGAGTCAGACATTCATAACACGGGTCAGAGACATTCATAACACGGGTCAGACATTCATAACACGAGTCAGACATTCATAACACGGGTCAGAGACATTCATAACACGGGTCAGACATTCATAACACGGGTCAGAGACATTCATAACACGGGTCAGAGACATTCATAACACGGGTCAGACATTCATAACACGGGTCAGACATTCATAACACGAGTCAGAGACATTCATAACACGGGTCAGAGACATTCATAACACGGGTCAGACATTCATAACACGGGTCAGAGACATTCATAACACGGGTCAGACGTTCATAACACGGGTCAGACATTCATAACACGGGTCAGAGACATTCATAACACGGGTCAGAGACATTCATAACACGAGTCAGAGACATTCATAACACGAGTCAGAGACATTCATAACACGAGTCAGAGACATTCATAACACGGGTCAGAGACTTTCATAACACGGGTCAGAGACATTCATAACACGAGTCAGACATTCATAACACGGGTCAGACATTCATAACACGGGTCAGAGACATTCATAACACGGGTCAGACGTTCATAACACGGGTCAGACATTCATAACACGGGTCAGACATTCATAACACGAGTCAGAGACATTCATAACACGGGTCAGAGACGTTCATAACACGGGTCAGACATTCATAACACGAGTCAGAGACGTTCATAACACGGGTCAGACATTCATAACACGAGTCAGACATTCATAACACGGGTCAGACATTCATAACACGGGTCAGACATTCATAACACGGGTCAGACATTCATAACACGAGTCAGAGACATTCATAACACGAGTCAGAGACGTTCATAACACGGGTCAGACATTCATAACACGAGTCAGAGACATTCATAACACGAGTCAGAGACGTTCATAACACGGGTCAGACATTCATAACACGAGTCAGAGACGTTCATAACACGGGTCAGACATTCATAACACGGGTCAGACATTCATAACACGGGTCAGACATTCATAACACGAGTCAGAGACATTCATAACACGAGTCAGAGACGTTCATAACACGGGTCAGACATTCATAACACGAGTCAGAGACGTTCATAACACGGGTCAGACATTCATAACACGAGTCAGACATTCATAACACGGGTCAGAGACATTCATAACACGGGTCAGAGACATTCATAACACGGGTCAGACATTCATAACACGAGTCAGACATTCATAACACGAGTCAGACATTCATAACACGGGTCAGAGACGTTCATAACACGAGTCAGAGACATTCATAACACGAGTCAGACATTCATAACACGGGTCAGAGACATTCATAACACGAGTCAGAGACATTCATAACACGAGTCAGACATTCATAACACGAGTCAGACATTCATAACACGAGTCAGACATTCATAACACGAGTCAGACGTTCATAACACGGGTCAGACATTCATAACACGAGTCAGACATTCATAACACGAGTCAGAGACATTCATAACACGGGTCAGACATTCATAACACGGGTCAGACATTCATAACACGGGTCAGACATTCATAACACGGGTCAGACATTCATAACACGGGTCAGAGACATTCATAACACGGGTCAGACATTCATAACACGGGTCAGAGACATTCATAACACGGATCAGACGTTCATAACACGGGTCAGACATTCATAACACGAGTCAGAGACATTCAAAACACGGGTCAGACATTCATAACACGGGTCAGAGACATTCATAACACGAGTCAGACATTCATAACACGGGTCAAACGTTCATAACACGAGTCAGACATTCATAACACGGGTCAGACATTCATAACACGGGTCAGACATTCATAACACGAGTCAGACATTCATAACACGAGTCAGAGACATTCATAACACGGGTCAGACATTCATAACACGGGTCAGACATTCATAACACGGGTCAGACATTCATAACACGGGTCAAACGTTCATAACACGAGTCAGACATTCATAACACGGGTCAGACATTCATAACACGGGTCAGACATTCATAACACGAGTCAGAGACATTCATAACACGGGTCAGACATTCATAACACGGGTCAGACATTCATAACACGGGTCAGACATTCATAACACGAGTCAGACATTCATAACACGAGTCAGACATTCATAACACGGGTCAGACGTTCATAACACGAGTCAGAGACATTCATAACACGAGTCAGACATTCATAACACGGGTCAGACATTCATAACACGGGTCAGACGTTCATAACACGAGTCAGAGACATTCATAACACGAGTCAGACATTCATAACACGAGTCAGAGACATTCATAACACGGGTCAGACGTTCATAACACGAGTCAGAGACATTCATAACACGAGTCAGACATTCATAACACGGGTCAGACATTCATAACACGGGTCAGACATTCATAACACGAGTCAGACATTCATAACACGAGTCAGAGACATTCATAACACGGGTCAGACATTCATAACACGAGTCAGACGTTCATAACACGAGTCAGACATTCATAACACGAGTCAGACATTCATAACACGGGTCAGAGACGTTCATAACACGGGTCAGACATTCATAACACGGGTCAGACATTCATAACACGGGTCAGACATTCATAACACGGGTCAGAGACGTTCATAACACGGGTCAGAGACATTCATAACACGGGTCAGACATTCATAACACGGGTCAGAGCTCTTACTTTGATGTGGAACTCCAGGTTCTCGTCCATGGAGTAGATGTAGTTGAAGATGTCCTGCACGATGCGTGGGATGATGCCCATGCCGTCCGTGTCGTGGAGGTTTCCCTGGAAACAGCCGTGTTAAAACTCGGACACTTTTACAAACTCCTCAGATCCTCATTTTAATCTCTGTTAAAGAGGGGGTATTCAGCTTTAAAGAGGGGGTGTTCTGCTTTTGTCAGTCCCATAGCACCAGTCTATATCTCACTACAATGATGACAAACCTTCTGTTGGTCTGTAAATGCAGTAAATTAGAATAACTGCCTTGTATAAAATGTCTCTCTCAAAATGGCTGTAGTGAATGTCTTGAAATAGGCCTCTGTCTCTTTAAGAACCTCTGAGCCTTTAGACACGCCCCCTCCACACGCTGTCTGTGGCATCAGTGGGGAGGGGCTTCTGCTGAGGAGCAGTGGTTGGTTACTCGGCTGGTGACGAAAGCTCGGAGGCGTCTCCAGGAGGTGGGGGCGTTCCTAGCTAACTTTCCTAACAACAACACGGGGAAGAAAACCATGATGCAAACGCAGTTAAAGACTAATAATATACTTCCCCTCGTCTCATGTCAGTCTCAGGACGAGCTCATCTTTTTCCCCCCTCTCTCTTTCCCTCCCCATGTGCGTAGCGGGCGGCGCGTCGTGCAGTGATGTGAACATTGTCCCGTTCACCCACCGTCTCTTACATTCCGTTAAAATTGACAAATGCAAATAATGAGCTCCACTTTACATTTGTATGAGCGTAATCTGAGCCTGATGTTGATGAGCAGGAGACTCTGAAAGTCGTCTCCTCTCAGACTTTTACGCACGAGTTTATTCACATTTCTGTTGCAAAATGTACCAAGACTGTTCAGATCAGGTTTAGTTTAGCACCATTTATCCTGCAATCTCACATTTTTACTAACATAAATAATATGCAGCCTATATATATATATATGTTTATTTAAATACAAAAATAAAAAAACGCTTATGAGAGATTAATTCATGAAGGATAAAAATTTCTCATGACGACTTTTTTTCAACCCTGTCCTTCAAAATGAAGGGGAGAAATTATCCCGAGCGAAACCACTGGCTGAGACTCACCTCCATCGTGTGCGTTTTCCCGGACGACGTCTGTCCGTAGGCGAAGATGGTGCCATTGTAGCCCTCCAGGACGTCTGCAAGAAAAACACAGAGTCAGAACCAGACCCGGAGTCAGAACCAGACCCAGAACCAGACCCAGAGTCAGACCCAGAGTCAGACCCAGAGTCAGACCCAGAGTCGGACACAGAGTCGGACACAGAGTCGGACACAGAGTCAGACACAGAGTCAGACACAGAGTCAGACACAGAGTCAGACACAGAGTCAGACACAGAGTCAGACACAGAGTCAGACACAGAGTCAGACCCAGAGTCAGACACAGAGTCAGACACAGAGTCAGACACAGAGTCAGACACAGAGTCAGACCCAGAGTCAGACACAGACCCAGACCCGGAGTCAGACCCAGACCCAGACCCAGACCCAGACCCAGACCCAGACCCAGAGTCAGACCCAGACCCAGACCCAGACCCAGACCCAGACCCAGACCCAGAGTCAGACCCAGACCCAGACCCAGAGTCAGACCCAGAGTGCGTTCACAGGCGCTCCAGTTTCACGGTTATTCACTATAATCCTGCTGTGGTAGTCTTGGGGACGTGATGTTCCTGTGTCTCTGAGAAATTCCCCGTTTATTCGCACTGAGGCGACGTCTGACCGCTGAGGCGTATTCTCCTGAATGTCCACTTTGGGCTCACGACCTGAGCCGTGGCCCTCTGGAGCTGTTCAGACTCATTAACCCTGCACGTGTAATGCAGGACACGGTGAAAACGAACGAGCAACACGACACAAGAAAGTTATATCGCCTTAAAAAATGCGACACAACATTGACAAATGTTCAACTTTTCAGCCAGGGTTTAACCCCTTAACTCCCACCTGAACCGAGCACATTTTCTCCAGTTTGGCTTTACCCCAATCCAAAAGCTTCTGGGAAAAAGCAACAAAACTGAGACGAAAACAATGATGGAAATGTGACAAAAAAGTGACGAAAAATTTAGGAAAAAGTGGCAAAAATGGCACAAAAATGTCACAAGAAACAAGACAAACATTTGACAAAAATCTTACAAAAATGTGATAAAAATGTAACAAAAATTAACAAAAAAGTGACGGAAAATGGATGAAAAAGTGGCAAAAATGTCACAAGAAATTAACAAAAAATTGACAAAAAAAATGTGATAAAAATGTGACAAAAAAATGACAAAAATTTGATAAAAAATGGATGAAAAAAAAATTACAAAAAAATTACAAAAATGAGCTGAAAACCCAACAAAAAACTGATGGAAAAAAATCTGATGACGTGAGGAAAAAGATCCTCTCGGTTCAGGCGGGAGTTAAGCAGTGTTAATGTCGTCGACTAAAATATTTAGTCTTAATTTTAGTCAGTGATATTTTTGACGACTAAAATTGTTTCTCATGAGACTAAAACTGTGACTAAAATGTCCAGATATTTTATTCGACTAAAATCAGACTAAATAAAAATGAAAAGGAGAGACTAAAATCATCCAAACTTGTATTGAGCGTCTGAAAGAGCCTCATATGTAAACTCTCTGTTAAAGGATCAGCTCTGAGCTTTGTTCATGTGTGTGTGCTGCTTTTAAAACGTGGAAACGGATCAAAAGTATTGAACACAGCTGTACCTTTGACGATCTTCTGGGCGCAGGCGTTGTAGACCTGCTCCTGTGACGTGTTGGACTGGAAAACTCGGTCAAACATGTACGGCTTTCCCTGCGAGACGAGAGAGACGAGGTCGTTAGAGACAAGTCTGATTAACACAGAGAAGCTCTAGTATCTGGGATCAGAACCAGAGGCTTTTAGGGGTAATTGTCTTTTAACATTTGTATGGTTTGTATGGTTTGTATGAAGTGAGTGAAGCTTCAGCATCAGTCCCAGAGACAGACCAGAGGTGATTTAATGGACAGGGCGTGGCCTCAAAAACACCAAAAACAAGCAGGAGGAGACGACTTCAGGAACAACAAACTCATTATCTACGTCTGTGTTTGGACCTAAAGGAATCCGGGACAAACAGATACAGAGAAAACTCTCCGTCACTTACAGGATACTTTAGCTTCTCTTTCTCTCTATGAGGCTTGGATCCGGGATAGGCAGTTTAAATGTGAGGGCGCACAGTGTTTCCAAACGTGTCAATGTTTCCTTTACATTTCCTACAGCGTCTGTGCCTGAGCTGAAGGAGGAGCTGGAGCTGTGAGAGAGCAGGAGATACAGGAGGAGTTCTTTCATACTGATGACTATTACATTATATTATAGTGACTTCCAGAAGGAGTTAAAACAGTATGATTCAGGACATTAGTGTTTCCTCCCTCCTGGAGCCTGGGCTTAGCCTCCTCAGACCCTGTGACCTCACAATGACACAATGAGAGTCACATTTGTCCATCTTTGACCTGTTGGCCACATGTGGGGACCAGGGTTTCCGTTAGCCGGCTGTAGCCGGCTTTTGGCCGGTTTGAAAAGCAAATGGCCGGTAAAAATAATTTCCATCGGCCAAATTGGCCGACAGTAAAAAAGTGAGAAAAAATAGAAAAAATAGAAAAATATATTAAACATGTCACCTAAGTCAGTGACTAACATAACAAAGCGTTTTCGAGACAGGCCTAAATATTAAAAAAGGTTCAATATTTCTATCAAAAAAGTTTTGATTTACGCCTTTAGCCCGTTTTACAAAGTGCAGTGGAAGCGCCATCATCGCTGTCTGGATATGTAACGCTTTTTCTTCGTGCTTCGTCACATTTTCCAAGAAAACGGCAAAACTACAGGTACATTTACTTTTATATAAGTGTGTTAAGAACTCAGCAGCGAATACGTTTGATTAGGATATTCTTGAAACGCGCGTGTGTTCAGTCAGACTGACGCACTGTCCCGCAGCGGCTCTTCCTGGGAGAGTGGCCGGGTTTAGAGGCGCTTCCCTCGGTCAGTCTGCGCAGACGCCTCGGCTCAGAGAGTGGCCGGGTTTAGAGGCGCTTCCCTCGGTCAGTCTGCGCAGACGCCTCGGCTCAGTTACCGGTGTTGGAGCCGCTCAGAGAGTGGCCGGGTTTAGAGGTGCTTCCCTCGGTCAGTCTGCGCAGACGCCTCGGCTCAGTTACCGGTGTTGGAGCCGCTCAGAGAGTGGCCGGGTTTAGAGGCGCTTCCCTCGGTCAGTCTGCGCAGACGCCTCGGCTCAGTTACCGGTGTTGGAGCCGCTCAGAGAGTAGCCGGGTTTAGAGGTGCTTCCCTCGGTCAGTCTGCGCAGACGCCTCGGCTCAGTTACCGGTGTTGGAGCCGCTCAGAGAGAGGCCGGGTTTAGAGGCGCTTTCCTCGGTCAGTCTGCGCAGACGTCTCGGCTCAGTTACCGGTGTTGGAGCCGCTCAGAGAGAGGCCGGGTTTAGAGGCGCTTTCCTCGGTCAGTCTGCGCAGACGCCTCGGCTCAGTCACCGGTGTTGGAGCCGCTCAGAGTGGCCGGGTTTAGAGGCGCTTCCCTCGGTCAGTCTGCGCAGACGCCTCGGCTCAGAGAGTGGCCGGGTTTAGAGGCGCTTCCCTCAGTCAGTCTGCGCAGACGCCTCGGCTTAGTGACCGGTGTTGGAGCCGCTCAGAGAGTGGCCGGGTTTAGAGGCGCTTCCCTCGGTCAGTCTGCGCAGACGCCTCGGCTCAGTTACCGGTGTTGGAGCCGCTCAGAGAGAGGCCGGGTTTAGAGGCGCTTCCCTCGGTCAGTCTGCGCAGACGCCTCGGCTCAGTCACCGGTGTTGGAGCCGCTCAGAGTGGCCGGGTTTAGAGGCGCTTCCCTCGGTCAGTCTGCGCAGACGCCTCGGCTCAGAGAGTGGCCGGGTTTAGAGGCGCTTCCCTCAGTCAGTCTGCGCAGACGCCTCGGCTTAGTGACCGGTGTTGGAGCCGCTCAGAGAGTGGCCGGGTTTAGAGGCGCTTCCCTCAGTCAGTCTGCGCAGACGCCTCGGCTCAGTTACCGGTGTTGGAGCCGCTCAGAGTGGCCGGGTTTAGAGGCGCTTCCCTCGGTCAGTCTGCGCAGACGCCTCGGCTCAGTTACCGGTGTTGGAGCCGCTCAGAGAGTGGCCGGGTTTAGAGGCGCTTCCCTCGGTCAGTCTGCGCAGACGCCTCGGCTCAGTTACCGGTGTTGGAGCCGCTCAGAGAGTGGCCGGGTTTAGAGGCGCTTCCCTCGGTCAGTCTGCGCAGACGCCTCGGCTCAGTTACCGGTGTTGGAGTCGCTCAGAGAGAGGCCGGGTTTAGAGGCGCTTCCCTCGGTCAGTCTGCGCTGACGCCTCGGCTCAGTTACCGGTGTTGGAGCCGCTCAGAGAGTGGCCGGGTTTAGAGGCGCTTCCCTCGGTCAGTCTGCGCAGACGCCTCGGCTCAGTTACCGGTGTTGGAGCCGCTCAGAGTGGCCGGGTTTAGAGGCGCTTCCCTCGGCCAGTCTGCGCAGACGCCTCGGCTCAGTTACCGGTGTTGGAGCCGCTCTAAAGCGCAGCAGAGCTGGGTCCGTTTTGAATCGCTCGAGACTGACTTTTGTGACTTCAGTGCTGTCGATTTGTCTCCACAATATTTCCGTGCTGAGGGACTTAATCATTATTTTACTCCTGAAGCCACGTAAAAGCGTGGAAGGGCATCTACAGCCCCGCCCTCGCTGAGCAGCTGGTCAGACCTGGATAAGGACGGCGTGAGGGTCGTAGATATCGACTTCTTTCTGTCTGAGTTGAAGTGCATATGAGTGATGTGTGTCCGCGTGACACCTGCTGCTCCACCGTCTCCACAACTTCATGTTTGGATTTTTGCTGTTGCTACATTTTTCTCACGTCAGTCTTTAATTAGAAATAGCCGTGTTTTGGAATCCACTAAAGCACTCGTGTAGCTCTGTCTAAATGTAGATTGTTATTGATAATAAGCCACGTTCATTATGTAGATATTTTTTAATGGCCGGTAATTCTTGCGAATGGCCGACATTTTACGACCCAGCGGCCAAAGTGGCAAAAAAAAAGTCTAGCGGAACCTCTGGTGGGGACACTGCCCACGCCATCTTGTGGTGACGTCATAACATTACACCAATGACAGTGAGAAGACGATGGCGGGAACATCAGCAAAATCCTTCTACAGCAGAAAGAAAAATGATCCAGGTAAAACATCTATCCAAATGATCTGAATAAAAGACATTTATTTATGTCCAACACTGTCGATCGTCATGTGGGATTAAAATGTGACATGTTTGAGTAATTGTAGCCGCTCGGACATCAGTGAATGTGAAGCACTGGGACGATATAACGTTATTTATTCTACCATGTGGTTAAACTCGGGACTGTTTAGACGGTTTACAGTTGTAAATAGTTATTGTGGCACATCTGCATATGTTGTGTACAGTTGTAAATCTTATACTACAATACTCAGTGGTAAATTGTCGTAGAAATAAACGATATAGCTAGCGTGCTATGTAGCTAGCCTGTTTAGCCCCGCCTCTACGATAGCCATCTGTCTCAGATGTAGAGTTTACTTTATTTTTTGTATATATATTTTTTTTTCACGATCCGATACTGATATTCGATATTGGAACCGACACTGGAAAAAATACGATATTGGGTATTGGCTACAAATATCCGATACCATCTTTGCCTCTCATCGCCTGAAAAACACAACTTTTACAACTAAATGTAAGTGAATATGGGCTGCAGATCATTCTGAAGCCGTGAACCTGGAGGATCCAACCTCTTAACCTTCACTACTTATTATGTTCAGCTGACATTTTGAATTTTGACTAATTAGGACCTTCTGGCCCTGAACAGCAAATGATATTTCATAAGTGATCGACCCACTGTCCTCACATACTTCCTGTACAACATCACATGTTAGTTATTATACTTATTAGCTCCTACTTATCCCAAATAGCAAGAACAATTATAAAATGCACAGCAGACAAACTCTCAGGTCTCAGGAGGAGCTAAAAACAAGAGAATCTGGCCTTACATGGATCATTAAATACACTTGTTTGAAGGTACTTGTGTCCAGCATGACCTGATCCTTGTATCTGCTGTGAGGCACGTCCTCACATCAGAGGGTTACACATGTCGGGGCCCCAGACCTGATCCTTGTATCTGCTGTGAGGCACGTCCTCACATCAGAGGGTTACACATGTCGGGGCCCCAGACCTGATCCTTGTATCCGCTGTGAGGCACGTCCTCACATCAGAGGGTTACACATGTCGGGGCCCCAGACCTGATCCTTGTATCCGCTGTGAGGCACGTCCTCACATCAGAGGGTTACACATGTCGGGGCCCCAGACCTGATCCTTGTATCCGCTGTGAGGCACGTCCTCACATCAGAGGGTTACACATGTCGGGGCCCCAGACCTGATCCTTGTATCTGCTGTGAGGCACGTCCTCACATCAGAGGGTTACACATGTCGGGGCCCCAGACCTGATCCTTGTATCTGCTGTGAGGCACGTCCTCACATCAGAGGGTTACACATGTCGGGGCCCCAGACCTGATCCTTGTATCCGCTGTGAGGCACGTCCTCACATCAGAGGGTTACACATGTCGGGGCCCCCCAGACCTGAACCTTGTATCTGCTGTGAGGCACGTCCTCACATCAGAGGTTACAGATGTCGGGGCCCCAGAGCTGAACAGGTTGAGAACCACCGATATAGAGAATCAATGTCCTTTAAAAAGCTCATGACGACAGATTCACTCATGGCGGATGTTTGACAACACTGTCCGTCCACATTTCTAACACATTTCTGCTGTTAAAGCAGGAGCAGATCGTCGTGGATCCTGATCATTAGTCTGCAGTTTGGAGCAGACGCCTGGGACCTCATCAGCTTCACGTTACCCCAACAACACGCCCAGGTCTCCAGGAGAACATCTCCCTCAGGCACAAACACATGAAGGTCTACCAGATCAGAACATGCAAATGTACAAACTCCACTTCATCTGCGTTTCCTCAAACATGTAGGTGTTTCCATTGTCGCTTTAAAGCTTCTGGAAGACTTAAGGCCTGGATCGTGGCTCAGATGGTTTAATGACTCCTCAGTGTCGCCTGATTCCTTTAGGACTTTACGACGAGGAGGGAAAAGTCCGAGTGATTCTGAACAATGTTTAACCTGAGACGGCCTTTTCTTCACGTGACGCTTTTACCCCCACAGCAAACACTTACAACAACACCAGGACTAAGCCAGGACTGAACCTCCCTCTCTCTCTCTCCTCCTCCTCCTCCTGTCTAAATCTGCTCCTCCAAACTGACTGATATTGATCAAGCCGTGGCTGGAGCTGATGGAGCTGATGGAGCTGACAGAGACGCAGAACCTGACGGGGCATAAACGTCAGTGACGAGGCAGAGAAGCTCCGCAAGAATGAAACATCAGACAAACCAAGAGCCTCCTCCACAAACAGTCCACAAACAGGTGCACTCTGGGTATTCTGGAAGACGCCACAGATCTGAGCTGATGCAACATTGTTTAACGGGGAGTGTTCCAGCAGCTGCTTTGGCCTGCCGTCCCCCCTCCCTCCCCCTCCCTCCCCGAGGCCAGTCCAAAAGCCTCACCACAGAGATGACGTCGTCACAGTGAACTCGGGCTGGGCACCGCTACCTCTGCTGAAGCAGGACTCCGGAGTAAAAGCAGTATTTCCCCAAGGCCGCAGAGTCCAGACCCGTGTTGCTATAGTAACCACCCCCCTCCCCACAACACGGAAACGTAACCGCACTTTATAAACCAGACCCGGCCCTCCATCATCAAACTCTGAGAAACATGATGACCCAAATCAGAGCTCGAATGCCTGTTAAAGTGCTCTAGAAATGTGAAAAATACTGTCAATTCTAGGGCTGAAACAACTAATCGATTACTGAAATAGTCGACAACTATTCTAGTAATCGATTAATCGTTTTCTGGTTCACACAGACTCAAATAGAGCAAGAATTACATGAAAATGTAGTATTTTTGATGAAAACTTCTTTGTTTTATAGCAAGTGTATGTAGTTCACTTAGAACATTGTAAATTTCATGAATATCTGTTTGTGTCTCGTCCGATCAGAAGCAGAATTAGCACCAAGAGCCTCCGACAAACATTTACTTTACGTTTCCTCCGTCAACACGTCCTCAAGCGGATCCACTTTAGCTTCATGTGATCAAAAAATGGAAAAAATAAAATGTTCCTACACGATTTACAGCCAAGCGACTAATCGATTAATCGTAAAAATAGTCGATAGATTAATCGATTACAGAATAATCGTTAGTTGCAGCCCTAGTCAATTACTTAAAATGTCTTAGCAGAGCAGCCTTATAGGTCATAATCCTAAAAAAATACTCATCTAAAAGGAAGAAATTACTTAAATCTACTTGAATTAGTAGATTTGGTTTGGTCTTAAAGCAGATAAAACCTATTCTTGCCAATGGAACTAGCACATTTTGTTCAAGTTTTTTCTTAATTCAGGTTATTTTGTATAATTTCAAGTGATGAATAAATAATTCTTACAGTAAAAGTTCATTTGTCTGTTTCCAGTGGGATTTGTTCCATTGGCATTAGCGTTTTTATCTGATCTTAGATTAGTTCAAACCCACTCAAATTCATTCAAGCGATTTGAAGTCATTTATCTAATTTAAGATGAACATTTCCCCGGTTTATATGACGTACAACACTGGCATATGTAGAAAGTGCTGATGATGAAGTGGAGGGTCCGGCCCCTGGGGCAAAGGATCTCAGGCGATTTGGAGGATTCCAGAAAGACTTAAGATGATACAGTTATAGTTCTGGACTGGGCTAAGACGGCAATCCAGGGATTTCTGACGGATCCGCTCAGTTACGATGAAGCTGCTCCTTTAAAGAGGAGGTGTTCTGCTTTAAAGAGGGGGTGTTCTGCTTTAAAGAGGGGGTGTTCTGCTTTAAAGAGGGGGTGTTCTGCTTTTTTCAGTCCCATAGCACCAGTCTATATCTCACTACAATGATGACAAACCTTCTGTTGGTCTGTAAATGCAGTAAATTAGAATAACTGCCTTGTATAAAATGTCTCTCTCAAAATGGCTGTAGTGAATGTCTTGAAATAGGCCTCTGTCTCTTTAAGAACCTCTGAACTCCAGCATTTTCTCCAGTTCAGCTTTACCCAAATCCTGTAGGCCAGTGTAACGCCTCATTTGAAAGCGAAGACCTACAAAACTCATCTAAATGGATCTTTTTCCTTTTTTGGGGGGTAATTCAACTCATTTTGTAGCTTTTTTGTCATTTTTTGGTCACATTTTTTGGTCATTTTGTTGTCGTTTTTTTGTCGGTTTTTTTTGTCATTTTTTGTCGGTTTTTTGTCGTTTTTTTTGTCATTTTTTTGTCATTTTGTTGTCGTTTTTTTGTCGTTTTTTTGTCGGGTTTTTTTGTCATTTTTTGTCATTTTTCGTCTCAGTTCTGTCGCCTTTTTCACACCTTTTTTCCAGAAGCTTTTGGATTGGGGTAAAGCCAAACTGGAGAGAATGTGCTCGGTTCAGGCGGGAGTTAAGGGGTTAAGAACCTCCTCCTCTTTCCGACACGCCCCCTCCACACGCTGTCTGTGGCATCAGTGGGGAGGGGGTTCTGCTGAGGAGCAGTGGTTGGTTACTATGGTGACGAAAGCTCGGAGGCGTCTCCAGGAGGTGGGGGCGTTCCTAGGAGGACTCAGGCAAACCTATCCCTAAAATGGCCGCCATCAGAGTTTGTACAGATTACTCAGAAATACGGTGAACCCGACCCACAATGACCGGAAAAAATGCTTCAACATTTGGATCAGGAGCCACTTCTGTTTGTTCATTTTATTATGAAGCATGTCTGACTCGGCTTTGGCTTCATCTAAATGAGGTCGATGGGTTTACAACAGCTGGAAACATCTGCATTGTTCAGAATCTGCGATGTTTGAGGCTAAATGCTAATGCTACATAGGAAAAATGAACTGATCAAAATACAGAGCACGGTGGCGCAGCAGTTAGTGCTCTCGCTTCACAGCTAGAAGGTCCAGGGTTCGATTCCCACCTGGACGGGGCCTTTCTGTGGAGTTTGCATGTTCTCCCCGTGTCTGTGTAGGTTTCCTCCGGGTACTCTGGTTTCCCCTACCACTAAAAACATGTACAATAGGCCAGGGTGAATGATGAGTGTGGAGTGCATGTACAAGTGTCTCATGTAAAGCGCTTTGTGACCATGTCTGTGAAAGTGCTTTACAATAAAGATCTTCTTCTAAACGTTTCCCAGAGAAGCCGCTTAATAACTGTTACCGGAAGTCTAACTATCTATCTTTATTTAACTGTCTATCTATCTATCTGAGTATCTATCTGAGTATCTATCTATCTGAGTATCTATCTGAGTATCTATCTGAGTATCTATCTATCTGAGTATCTATCTGAGTATCTATCTATCTGAGTATCTATCTGAGTATCTATCTATCTGAGTATCTATCTATCTATCTATCCATCTATCTATATATCTATCTGAGTATCTATCTATCTATCTATCTATATATCTATCTGAGTATCTATTTGAGTATCTATTTGAGTATCTATCTGAGTATCTATCTGAGTATCTATCTATCTATCTATCTGAGTATCTATCTGAGTATCTATCTGAGTATCTATCTATCTGAGTATCTATCTGAGTATCTATCTGAGTATCTATCTAACTATCTATCTGAGTATCTAACTATCTGAGTATCTATCTATCTGAGTATCTATCTGAGTATCTAACTATCTATCTGAGTATCTAACTATCTGAGTATCTATCTATCTGAGTATCTATCTGAGTATCTAACTATCTATCTGAGTATCTATCTATCTGAGAATCTATCTGAGTATCTATCTATCTATCTATCTGAGTATCTATCATCTATCTGAGTATCTATCATCTATCTGAGTATCTATCATCTATCTGAGTATCTATCTATCTATCTGAGTATCTATCATCTATCTGAGTATCTATCATCTATCTGAGTATCTATCATCTATCTGAGTATCTATCATCTATCTGAGTATCTATCTATCTATCTGAGTATCTATCTATCTATCTGAGTATCTATCATCTATCTGAGTATCTATCATCTATCTGAGTATCTATCATCTATCTGAGTATCTATCATCTATCTGAGTATCTATCATCTATCTGAGTATCTATCATCTATCTGAGTATCTATCTATCTATCTGAGTATCTATCATCTATCTGAGTATCTATCTATCTATCTGAGTATCTATCTATCTATCTGAGTATCTATCTATCTATCTGAGTATCTATCATCTATCTGAGTATCTATCTATCTATCTGAGTATCTATCATCTATCTGAGTATCTATCATCTATCTGAGTATCTATCATCTATCTGAGTATCTATCTATCTATCTGAGTATCTATCTATCTATCTGAGTATCTATCATCTATCTGAGTATCTATCATCTATCTGAGTATCTATCTATCTATCTGAGTATCTATCTATCTATCTGAGTATCTATCTATCTATCTATCTATCTATCTATCTGAGTATCTATCTATCTATCTGAGTATCTATCTATCTATCTATCTATCTATCTATCTATCTATCTATCTATCTATCTATCTATCTATCTATCTATCTATCTATCTATCTAAGTCTCTATCTATCTATCTATCTATCTATCTATCTATCTATCTATCTAAGTCTCTATCTATCTATCTGAGTATCTATCTATCTATCTATCTATAGTTTATAAAACATAAAATGTAAAAACTACGAAGCCTCAAAGCTGCTTTAGTCAACGGGATCTGCCTTGACGTCTTCATCAATCGGCCAGTGTTACGCCTCATTTGAAAGCTAAGATCTAAAAGTCCCGTTTTCACTGCTCTTCCCTCCCTGTGCTGCTGCTCTTCCGTTAGATTCTTCGCTGTTTCACGTCACGGTTCTCACCACTTTTTGGTCTCTCTTTTGCTTTGTCTTTGAACGCGTTTGATTGAGGTGGGGGTTACGAAGAGGTAAACAAGACGCCTGTTCCTCCTCATCACTCTGGGGGGGTCGGGTCAGTGCTTGATCTGACCCCCACCCCTCAGGTTCTGGGGGGTAAAGGATCTGGAAAGTACTTTGGAAGATGCTGAAATGATCTGAGATGACGCGACAGGAGCGTTTCCATAATCCATCGGTCCTGGATCACCTCCTCTAACCCAGAGCTGCAGGCCGGAGGGTGTGCGTCATGGGCCGGAGCGACTCGGAGAGACTCGGGGAGACTCGGAGAGACTCGGAGTGACTCGGGAGTGTCGCTATAATAACCGTAACTTTCCATCACATCACCGCGACATGGAAACAAAGCCCCGGCCCTGCGCTCTGTGATCACTTTAATTCATCCGCAGTATTAACCACCGGCTAATCTGCCCCCCCCCCCCCCCCCTCCGGCCTCTCCCTCTCCATCACCCCGCAAACACGCGTCACACCCCGGGGTCACGGGTGGGGCTCGGACCCGGAGCCCGGAGGCCGAGCTGTCAGGCGAACAAAGCCCGGGGAGAGGGCGCTGCGCTGCGGGGGCGATGGTTCCGACTGACGCCCGGTGACAGCGCGTTCATTCAGGCCGCGCAGGTGCCGCTGACGGCGCGGTTTACGATTAAAATCTTTACGTAAATGACTTAAATGTTATATTAAACCCTCCGTGGGGGGCGGGGGGGGGGGAGCTGTGGGAGCGGCGGGGGCGATGAGAGGCCGCGGACACGGAGCAGGTTCGTGTGTTTAGCGGCGTTAGCATCGTTAGCCGTTAGCTCGGAGGCTAGTGCTAACGATGCTAACGCCGCAGACACAGCGGTAAAAAATGGCGTCCTGTGGCTGCGCCCGGGGGCTCGGACTGTGCGGGGACAGGCGGACACACTCACCGCGATCACCACCGTCTCCTCGCCCGGGAACTTGGGGATGTACTTGTCTCCTCGCGTGACCTCGGAGCTGTTCAAAGGCCTGAAGCGGCACATCACTTTAATGGTGCACTCCGCCGGGTCGGCCATCTTCTCCTCCCTTCAGCAGCAGCGACACAACAGCCTCCGAAACGGGTCCTAACGGGGTCCCCGGGGGTGGGGTGGGGGGGACGGCGGCCAGGGGACTGTCGGGAGCCCAGGCCCCTCGCTCCCTCTCTGGGTGTCGGGGGAAAAGGTCCGGGCCGCGGGGGGTTTCGGGTCGCGTTTCGGCTGCGTTCGGGAGCGTTCACAGCGCGGTCCGAGCGCAGGCCATGACAGCGGCGATCAGACGGATCACATGACGTCACCGCCGCGGCCCGCCCCTGCGCAGCCGCGACGCGACGCGACCGCAACGCAACCGCCCGCGGAGAGGATTTTAGCGATGACTCTTCGAATTCACGAGAACGTGAATAAAACCGCTTAACCCCCAATTCGATTACGATTTCGATTACTATACTAAACGATTAAAAAATTAGCATAATCGCAAAAAAACGATTATAATTTTTTTCAATTTTTTTTTTCAATCTTTTTTTTTTTTTACATTTAAAGAAAATACTTTTTTATTTGTTTTTATTTTTTTGCAAAGCAGACTTGTTTTTGAGGCCGCTGGGATTATTTTCCCTTCTCATTTCACCTGCCATGGCTCATGCTTGGTTAGTGCTAGATCGTCTGCTCGGGAGGGACAGTCTGCTGTGAAAACATGAGATATCATGACACAAATTAAGGTTAGGGAAATGGTTAACCTCTTAACCCCCGCCTGAACCATTTTTGTAACTTTTTTGTCATTTTTTTGTCACATTTTTGTCACATTTTTGTAATTTTTTTAAATACATTTTTTGTTATTTTTTTGTCACTTTTTTATCAATTTTTTGTATTTTTTTTGTGACTTTTTGTCATTTTTTATCAATTTTGTGTAATTTTTTTATCACATTTTTGTCAATTTTTTATCACATTTTTGTATTTTTTTTGTGACTTTTTGTCATTTTTTGTCAATTTTTTGTTACATTTTTGTCAATTTTTTGTAATGTTTTTATCACATTTTGTCAATTTTTTATCACATTTTTGTCAATTTTGTATCAATTTTTTTTATTTTTTGTGTGACTTTGTCATTTTTTCGTCAATTTAATGTCAATTTCTAGTGACATTTTTGACATTTTTCGCCACTTTTTCATCAACTTTTCGTCACTTTTTTGTCACATTTCCATCATTGTTTTCGTCTCAGTTTTGTTGCCATTTTCTCACCTTTTTTCCAGAAGCTTTTGGATTGGGGTAAAGCCGAACTGGAGAAAGTGTGCTCGGTTCAGGCGGGAGTTAAGGATTAGGATTATTTGTATTTTTAGACAAACCAACTCATAGATCTTTACAAATCACAGCAGACCGTCCCTCCCGAGCAGACGATCTAGCACTAACCCTCGTGCTTTTGCCTGACGGAAAAACAAACGGCGCTGTGTGATGATGTCATCAGGCCGCGCCGCTCAGTTTGCTTGTGCAGGTGTGAGGCCTGGCCAGCAGGGGGCAGGTGTGAAGCAGAGACCTGTCTTTCATCAAGGCGTGCTTGAAATCATTTGTACTTTTATGACTGTCCAGAAAACAGAAAATATCAGCGTTGTTTTTTTGATTAATAAAAAAATAAAATAAAGATAAAATTAAAAAATAAATCGTTTGAATAATCTTGATTTCAATTATGACTAAAATAATCATGATTATTTTTTTTTTCAATAATCGAGCAGCCAAAAAGTGCCAAAAACGAGGATGAAAATATGATAACATAAAATGACAAAAGAGCAACAAAAACATGCTGGAAAAGCAACAATAACGCCATAAAAACTTGTCAAAAATGTGACAAAAACGCAACAAAAAGTCACTATCAGCTTTGTAGGTCTTAGCTTTCAAATGAGGCGTCACACTGGCCTATAGTCTGTAAGCTCCAGTCGAGAAGCTTTTAGATTTGGGTAAAGCTGAGCTGAAGAAAACGCTCTCTGATCTCACAAGACCAACAGTGTCCTCAAAAACAAAATCATTGGGCCTGTATGTGACCTCATGGACCTTTAGAACGCTGTGATGTGACCTGAAACCATACCTGAAACCCACGTGATCACAATGAAACATCGCATTTTACTCTGTCTGACTTTCATTATCAAATAGTTCTTTTCGATTCACAATGAAGACTTATTTTAACCCCTTAACTCCCGCCTGAACCGAGCACATTTTCTCCAGTTTGGCTTTACCCCAATCCAAAAGCTTCTGGATAAAAGGAGAGAAAATGGCGACAGAACTGAGACGAAAACAAGGATGGAAATGTGACAAAAAAGTGAGAAAACTTTGACAAAAAAGTGAGGAAAAAATGAACAAAAATGGGACAAAAAAAAGACAAAAAATGGACAAAAAAAATGACAAAAAAATTATTAAAAAAAGACAAAAAATGACAAAAAACTGATTTAAAAAGACAAAAAAATATTTAAAAAAAGACCAAAAAATGACAAAAAATTGACAAAAACATGACAAAAAAAATTATTAAAAAAGACAAAAAATGTGACAAAAATTGACAAAAAAATGACACAAAAAAGACAAAAAATGACTAAAAAAATTATTTAAAAAAAGACGAAAAAAATGTGACAAAAAATGACAAAAAAGTGATTTAAAAAATGACAAAAAAGCTACTAAATGAGTTGAAAACCCCCCAAAAAAAGATGGAAAAAAATCTGATGTGAGGAAAAAGATCCATTTAAATGAGTTTTGTAGGTCTTAGCTTTGAAATGAGGTGTTACACTGGCCTACAGGATTTGGGTAAAGCTGAACTGGAGAAAATGCTCTCGGCTCAGGCGGGAGTTAAGAGGTTAAAGGTTTTGTATCTACTGTTATTTCAGCAGGAGATTCAGATGTTGTGGGTGTTTTTTGCAGTGTGTCCACAGTTTGGAGCTTATTATTGTGTGACGTCAGACTTAACAAATAAAGATTTATTTCCTTGTCAGTGAACAGGTTCAGAAACGAGGAATTTGATTTGGTGCAAACGTGTGGTACAGATAATAATAAAAACCTCCAGAGTATAAGAGATGAAACACACACTGGACATTTATTTTACACGCCAGCCTCCATTGTCGATGATTCATTTTTCCTCTTGACACAGAAGATCTTGTTTCATCTTACACTTTTTTGCTGTATTTTGTCTTTTTTTGCTGGATTTTAGTAATTTTTTTGCTGGATTTTCGTCACTTTTTTGCTGGATTTTTGTCGCTTTTTTGCTGTGTTTTTGTCACTTTTCTGCTGGATTTTAGTAATTTTTTTGCTGGATTTTCGTCACTTTTTTGCTGTATTTTTTTTTTTTTTGCTGTATTTTTGTCTTTTTTTTGCTGTATTTTTGTCTTTTTTTTGCTGTATTTTTGTCTTTTTTTTGCTGTATTTTTGTCTTTTTTTTGCTGTATTTTTGTCTTTTTTTTGCTGTATTTTTGTCTTTTTTTGCTGGATTTTTGTCGCTTTTTTGCTGGATTTTTGTCGCTTTTTTGCTGTATTTTTGTCACTTTTTTGCTGTATTTTTGTCACTTTTCTGCTGGATTTTAGTAATTTTTTTGCTGTATTTTTGTCGCTTTTTTGCTGTGTTTTTGTCACTTTTCTGCTGGATTTTAGTAATTTTTTTGCTGGATTTTCGTCACTTTTTTGCTGTATTTTTGTCTTTTTTTTTACTGTATTTTTGTCTTTTTTTGCTGTATTTTTGTCTTTTTTTTGCTGTATTTTTGTCTTTTTTTTGCTGTATTTTTGTCTTTTTTTTGCTGTATTTTTGTCTTTTTTTGCTGGATTTTTGTCGCTTTTTTGCTGGATTTTTGTCACTTTTCTGCTGGATTTTTGTCGCTTTTTTGCTGTATTTTTGTCACTTTTTTGCTGTGTTTTTGTCACTTTTCTGCTGGATTTTTGTCTTTTTTTTGCTGGATTTTTTTCACTTTTCTGCTGTATTTTTGTCTTTTTTTTGCTGGATTTTTTTCACTTTTCTGCTGGATTTTTGTCTTTTTTTTGCTGGATTTTTGTCACTTTTTTGCTGTATTTTTGTCGCTTTTTTGCTGTGTTTTTGTCACTTTTCTGCTGTATTTTTGTCTTTTTTTTTGCTGTATTTTTGTCTTTTTTTTGCTGTGTTTTTGTCACTTTTTTGCTGGATTTTTGTCTTTTTTCTGCTGGATTTTTGTCTTTTTTTGCTGGATTTTTGTCTTTTTTTTGCTGTATTTTTGTTCTTCTGTCACTTTTTTTTTGAAGAAGCTTTTAGATTTGGAGAACAGGAGGAAACATGTTCAGGTGGGAGTTCAGAGGTTAAATCGTCCAGCTTTGTGGCTCCGTGTCCCACTTCACCTCCTGCTCGTGCCTCATATTCATAGGTTTCAGTGACTCAGTGTGCCCCGCCCTGCTCTCCCTGCTCTCCCTGGACTCCGGTTTCCTCCCGTGTCCTGTGGGGCTGATCCTGAAGAGAAGGGCGTGGCAGCCGCAAAACCGGTCCTGACAACGGTGGCAGAGTCTCTGACCCGGTGGCAGAGCCTGTGACCCGGTGGCAGAGTCTGTGACCCGGTGGCAGAGTCTGTGACCCGGTGGCAGAGGGGTTAGTCGGTGGTGGTTAGTCTGTGTCGTTCATATAAAGAAGAAACAAACTGAAACAAAGTGATTTTATTGAAAGTTAAATGAACTAAAGAGGTTTTGTTTCCGCTGCGTCGAGTCGGGATCGTTTGGAGACGGGACTCGAGTCGTCCTCTGAAACAAACACACAAACAAACACTTTACAAACAACATACTGTATTATTATATTATACTGTATTTTACTATTATACTGTATTATATTATTATACTGTATTATATTATATTGCATTATATCATATACACACTTAAAAGTCTGCCTGAGCCTTTAGACCTTATACAGCAAAAAAATGACAAAAATCCAGCAAAAAAAAGTGACAAAAATCAAGCAGAAAAATGACAAAAATACAGCAAAAAAAAAGAGAAAAATACAGCAAAAAAAAGACAAAAATACAGCAAAAAAAGACAAAAATACAGCAAAAAAAAGACAAAAATACAGCAAAAAAAAGACAAAAATACAGCAAAAAAAGACAAAAATACAGCAAAAAAAGACAAAAATACAGCAAAAAATGACAAAAATCCAGCAAAAAAAAGAAAAAAATACAGCAAAAAAATACAAAAATACAGCAAAAAAAGACAAAAATCCAGCAAAAAAAAGAAAAAAATGCAGCAAAAAAAGAAAAAAATCCAGCAAAAAAAGACAAAAATACAGCAAAAAAAAGACAAAAATACAGCAAAAAAAAGACAAAAATACAGCAAAAAAAGACAAAAATACAGCAAAAAAAGACAAAAATACAGCAAAAAATGACAAAAATCCAGCAAAAAAAAGAAAAAAATACAGCAAAAAAAGACAAAAATCCAGCAAAAAAAAGAAAAAAATGCAGCAAAAAAAGAAAAAAATCCAGCAAAAAAATCCAGCAAAAAAAGACAAAAATCCAGCAAAAAAAGACAAAAATCCAGCAAAAAAATTACAAAAATCCAGCAAAAAAAAGTGACAAAAATCCAGCAAAAAAAAAGTGACAAAAATCCAGCAAAAAAATGACAAAAATCCAGCAGAAACAGACAAAAAGGCTCAACCAAAAAGTGACAACAATTCAACAAAAATGTGACAAAAATGAAAAAACAAAAGGGTAAGAGATTAACCTCCTGGCTTTGTTTGGATCATCACCTGCTCCAAACAAAGCCAGGAGGTTCTAACATTGTTAAGTCCTGTACATTTGCAGCGTGGCCTGACGGCGCCCCCTGGTGGAGGCTCTTACGTACTCTGCTCCTCAGCTCGTCTGAAGGTGCGGATGATTCCTCCGGCCGTCTTCCTGCTCTCTGTCAGACACAAACACATGACTTTAGATCCTCGTCTGTACTGAGCAGTTACTGCTGTGCATCTGCCAGAACCACAGGCTTCACTTTCAGGGTCAAGAAACGGGAAAGGAAGAAGAATGAGGGAACATTTCAGAACAAAATGTGCTAAAAATGTGGAGGTTTTCTCTGTTTTTGAAAATGTCAAAGACCGAGGTGACCGAGGCCGGAGCTCCTGAGTTCTTCTGCTCTGATGGGATTAATGAATATTCAGGAGTAAAAGCCCCGGTCCCAGAGACTCTGTGACCTGAGACTCCGCCTGGTCCCAGAGACTCTGCCTGGTCCCAGAGACTCTGTGACCTGAGACTCTGCCTGGTCCCAGAGCCCCGTGACCTGAGACTCTGTGACCTGAGACTCTGCCTGGTCCCAGAGATCGAGTCTCGCTGACCTCCGGGTCTCCCTGACCTCCGGGTCTCACTGACCTCTGAGGCCGGGTCTCACTGACCTCCGGGTCTCACTGACCTCCGGGTCTCACTGACCTCTGACCTCCGGGTCTCACTGACCTCCGGGTCTCCCTGACCTCTGACCTCCGGGTCTCACTGACCTCCGGGTCTCCCTGACCTCTGACCTCCGGGTCTCACTGACCTCCGGGTCTCCCTGACCTCCGGGTCTCGCTGACCTCTGACCTCCGGGTCTCACTGACCTCCGGGTCTCCCTGACCTCCGGGTCTCGCTGACCTCTGACCTCCGGGTCTCGCTGACCTCCGGGTCTCACTGACCTCCGGGTCTCACTGACCTCTGAGGCCGGGTCTCACTGACCTCCGGGTCTCACTGACCTCCGGGTCTCACTGACCTCCGGGTCTCACTGACCTCTGACCTCCGGGTCTCACTGACCTCCGGGTCTCCCTGACCTCCGGGTCTCGCTGACCTCTGACCTCCGGGTCTCACTGACCTCCGGGTCTCACTGACCTCCGGGTCTCCCTGACCTCTGACCTCCGGGTCTCACTGACCTCCGGGTCTCCCTGACCTCTGACCTCCGGGTCTCACTGACCTCCGGGTCTCCCTGACCTCCGGGTCTCGCTGACCTCTGACCTCCGGGTCTCACTGACCTCCGGGTCTCCCTGACCTCCGGGTCTCGCTGACCTCTGACCTCCGGGTCTCGCTGACCTCCGGGTCTCACTGACCTCCGGGTCTCACTGACCTCTGAGGCCGGGTCTCACTGACCTCCGGGTCTCACTGACCTCCGGGTCTCACTGACCCCCGAGGCCGGGTCTCACTGACCTCTGACCCCCGGGTCTCACTGACCTCCGGGTCTCACTGACCTCCGGGTCTCACTGACCTCCGGGTCTCACTGACCTCCAGGTCTCACTGACCTCCAGGTCTCACTGACCTCCGGGTCTCACTGACCTCCGAGGCCGGGTCTCACTGACCTCCGGGTCTCACTGACCTCCGGGTCTCGCTGACCTCCGGGTCTTGACCTCTGACCCCCGGGTCTCACTGACCTCCGGGTCTCACTGACCTCCGGGTCTCACTGACCTCTGACCTCCGGGTCTCACTGACCTCTGACCCCCGGGTCTCACTGACCTCCGGGTCTCACTGACCCCCGGGTCTCACTGACCTCCGTGCAGCAGCGCCGCTCGACAGTTGCTGGTCACCGCGTCCCTCCCGTCTCGGTCGCTCAGGCCGAACAGCTGCGTCCTGACCTCAGGGTAAAGGAAACTCTCACTGAGGAACAGCTGGAAGCTCTGCCTGAGCTGAAGGATACAGGTTCATGACGTCGTGAGGGCCTCGCAGCTCCAGCGCCTGGAAAACACGTCCGGTTAGAGTAAAGCCACCACTTTACATCATGTGTGACTGCGGAGCTCACCTTTTCTGCAGCGCTGCTCACGATCACGCTCTGGAACACAAACACAGGGTCTCACACACACACATAAACAAACACAGGGTCTCACACACACATATAAACAAACACAGGGTTACACACACATATAAACAAACACACACACACACAAACACAGGGTCTCACACACACAGGGTCACACACACACACACACACACATAAACATAAACAAACACAGGTCTCACACACACACATAAACAAACACAGGGTCTCACACACACACACAAACACACACAGGGTCTCACACACACACACAGGGTCTCACACACACACACACACACACACACAGGGTCACACACACACATATAAACAAACACACACACACACACACACACACAAACACAGGGTCTCACACACACAAACAAACACACACACACACACACACACACACACACACACAAACACAGGGTCTCACACACACAAACAAACACACACACACACACACACACACACACACACAAACAAACAAACACAGGGTCACACACACACATATACACAAACACAGGGTCACACACACAAACAAACACAGGGTCTCACACACGCACATATAAACAAACACACACACACGATCTTGTACTTCTATCTCAGAGAGGACACTCATAGACATAATGTATTACCCAGACCTTAATCCTGACCCACATGCTGACCCTCAAACAGTCCTTCAAATAACCCAAAATGTCCTCACTCTGTTGGTTAAAAACTCAAACTGGTCCTCACAATGTCATAAGTACAAACACACACACACACACACACACACACACACACACAAACTCTTGTACTTCTATCTTAGTTAGGACACTCATAGGCATAATGTATTACCCTAATAACCCTAACCTTAACCCCTTAACTCCCACCTGAACCGAGCACATTTTCTCCAGTTTGGCTTTACCCCAATCCAAAAGCTTCTGGAAAAAAGGTGAGAAAATAGCAACAAAACTGAGATGAAAACAAGGATGGAAATGTGACAAAAAAGTGACAAAAATGTGACAAAAAAATTACAAAAAACGACAAAAATGTGACAAAAAAATGACAAAAATTGACAAAAAAACGACAAAAAACGACAAAAAATGTGACAAAAAAATGACAAAAATGTGACAAAAATGGACAAAAAAATGACAAAAAATGACTAAAAAAAGGACCAAAAAAATGACAAAAAATGAATAAAAAAAGGACCAAAAAAAGGACCAAAAAACGACAAAAATGTGACAAAAAATGACAAAAAATGACAAAAAAAACGACAAAAAATGTGACAAAAAAATGACAAAAATGTGACAAAAATTGACAAAAAAATGACAAAAAATGAATAAAAAAAGGACCAAAAAAATGACAAAAATGTGACAAAAAAATGACAAAAATTTGATAAAAAATGTACGAAACAATCACAAAAACATGACAAACAAAAAACAATAAAAAATGACAAAAATGATACAAAAATGTGACAAAAAAGTTACAAAAAATGAAAAAAAAAAAAGTTTCAAAAATGAGTTGAATACCGAATAAAAAAATGATGGAAAAAAAAATGTGGTGACGTGAGGAAAAAGATCCTCTCGGTTCAGGCGGGAGTTAAGAGGTTAAACCTAAACCCAATTCTAACACTAACCCTAAAACCACATCTTGACCCTAAAAAGGTCAAACAAGTGAGGCCCCCAAATGTCCTCACTCTGCTGGGTCCTCACAATGTCATAAGTACAAGAACACACACACACACACACACACACACCTTTCCTTTGCAGACGTCTGAGTGGAACATGGCGTTGGACAGGGTGTAGCGCCTCCTGGTGGCGTCTCTGATGGAGGCGGCGTACGAGACCTCGAACACAACGCCGCGCTCCAGAGCCTGAACACAACACGGACACAGAGTCAGACCCAGGGCTCGGCCACAAATCCAAGTCACTCAGTTCATTCATGCTTTCGAAAACAGACAAGGTGAAAAATGGCGGCCATTTTGTCAGCGTTTCAGGCGCTCTGCAGTGAAACGAGAGACTTCCTGACCGTCTGACCGTCTGCTGCTTCACAAAGGCCAGAGTTTCAGAGGACGAGCTGGAGTTTTCCTTCTCTCACTCTGCTCTGAGCCGAACATTTAACTCCGCCCCTTTCCCTGGAGTTTCCATGGAGACGGCTGTCAATCACAGCAGAGGCGTGACGATGGTAAAACACTCCATGACTTATTAAGAGGTTTTACTTTTGAGCAAACAGAAAAAACTATTAAATAAAGGTTATGTTTTCTTAATGGGCCTGATTGTAGCGACAACATGAATATTAATGAGCACTTTTACTCATGTGAAAGATCAGGAGACTTTTTAAAGTTTATTTCAAATAAAATGTATTAACCTCTGAACTCCCGCCTGAACCGAGAGGATCTTTTTCCTCACGTCGTCACATTTCTTTTCCATCATTTTTTGTTGGGTTTTCAACTCATTTTTGTAACTCATTTTTTTGTCAAATTTTTATCTAATTTTTTGTCACTGTCATTTTTTGTCATTTTTTGATCCAATTTTGATCCAATTTTTATATTTTTTTTTTGTCAAATTTTTGTAATTTTTTTGTCACTTTTTGTTACTTTTGTAATTTTTTGTCTTTTTTTGGTCACATTTTTGTCATTTTTTTTCGTCCAATTTTTATCAAATTGTTATCATATTTTTGTCTTTTTTTGTAATTTTTTTGGTCAATTTTTTATCAAATTTTTGTCACATTTTTGTCATTTTTTTGGTCATTTTTTTTCGTCCAATTTTTATCAAATTGTCACATTTTGGGATTTTTTTTGTCACTTTTTTGTCAAACTTTTCTCACTTTTTTGTCACATTTCCATCATTGTTTTCGTCTCAGTTTTGTCGCTTTTTTCTCACCTTTTTTCCAGAAGCTTTTGGATTGGGGTAAAGCCAAACTGGAGAAAAAGTGCTCAGTTCAGGCGAGAGTTAAGGGGTTAAACTCGTAATTGTTAATATTGAGTATAAAAAAGTATATAAATCAGGAGGTCACGATTCCATGTTTCTAAGTAAAGGGAAAAATGAGGAAGAAATCGGGGAAATAAATGGGGAGAAATGGGGGACAGTAGAATGTGTTCTAGTCTGCACTCGTGCCTCGCAGCTGGAAGGTCCCGGGTTCGATTCCCACCCGGGCCTTTCTGTGTGGAGTTTGCATGTCCGTGTCTGTGTAGGTCAGTGGTAAAAACATGTGCAATAGGTTCATCCTCCCGCCAGGTGTTTCTGCCCCCTACAGGTCAGAGACAGTGAGGACGGGTCAGCTGCAGAGATGAAGAGAGGGTTGTCCCTGTGTGCGCACTGCCCCCCGTGGCTGAAGGGGAAACTGCAGAGATGAAGAGAGGGTTGTCCCTGTGTGCGCACTGCCCCCCGTGGCTGAAGGGGAAACTGCAGTCTGGACTCTTTTCAGGGAAGTCTCTGTAAAAGTCGCTCCACGTCGTTCACGGCCAGTGGAACGAGGAAACAAAGGGGGGAACTTTGGGAAAAACAGGGAGATTTTTGTTTTGAAAAGGAGATTTAAGGGGGGGAATTGGGGGGGGGGTGGGAGTTCTGCTGTTTTCTAATCTGTTCAGGACAATTATCTTTTTAAGCGACAAAGTAATGGACTTTTACAACAATGGACGATGGACTTCCATTTCTGTTTAGTCGTATCGATCAGTGCTTGGTTCAGGCGGGGGTTAAATGTATATTACACCCTGGTCTGGGTGATACTGGATTCTGATTGGCTGGTGCATTATTGTGGTATAACCGCACCAATGGCCGCTGGCTGCCCTGCTTTTTGACCACAAACGTGGGGGCCGCCATTGCTCCGCCGTTGCTGCAGTACCTCCATATCGCCGCTAGGCCCCCATTGAAAAGCATTGGACTTTAGACACGTTAAAAACTACTTTAAAGCCTGGTTTCAATTGTTTCAACGCTAGACTAGGCTAGATCTTCCTCCTGAGATAACGCTGGGTTAATAACAATATATGAAACCAGGCTGGTTTTCGTAATATGATTTTTTGAAATCTCGTACTTAATGAGGCTCGGACTGTTAGCATTGGAGCAGCGCGAGCTACACGTCACGCAAGGGCCGAGTCTACGGTGAAAATCCCGCCCGTATGTCCTTTTTAGGAACATGCTTCGTCAGAGCTGGGGAGGGGGAGCCTGTAAATCCGCCATGAATTGCCCCACGGCCGTGGTCATTCTGGTAAACGGGGAGGAGTGAGCATAAGACGTCCATTATTTTCTACAGTCTATGAACCGCACACGTAGTCCGGTAGTTAAATCACTGGGATGTCACTCCGCTGTGGCGTCGCCATAGCAACGCCTGACACAGCTGAGTCAGATAAAGGCGTAATTAGTGACTGACAGGAACGTATGAGATGGATTTAGTGTTTGCTAAATGTTTGTAGAGGAGAGTGAGCAGCTAGGTTAGCTACTGTTAATAACATATGAGCTTTACATTTCTATTGGAAACGGTTAAGGCTATTCATCATTTTCAGACGTACATAAAATGATCCTGCATTGAAGCATATTTGTCTGGATTAGTAAAGTCAAACATAAAAGTTTGAGTTGGGGGGGCCCAGGTGTGAGCGACTCCACCGCAGCTGTTTCCATAAACAGTTGAGCTGGTTGAGCTAGCTAGCTTTAGCTTCAGGTTAAACCTTGTAAAAGGTAAATAACTCCTGCCCACGAGTGCCGCATATCGGTGTTTCCTTCCAGGGAAAAGTGTTTCCGGGTTAGTCCTGTTGTGTTGTGATTCTGTGCTGATGTTGTGTCGTTGAGCCTGACTGAGATCCTCGTAATAGCTGCGGAGAATGACTCGCTCTGAGACCAGCCTTCAGTGACCGGCTAATAACCCACACACAATAGTCCCGTAGTCTGGCAGATTTAGTGACTTTAGTCAATGAAAAACACATTTATTATAAATGTTAGGTTTGTGGGACCCTGGTATAAGCGGATTAAACATTAGACGTTATAATGCAGGAGGAACAACACTGTGTCGGGCGTTAGAACCGTCTAACGCAGCTCCTCGTTGTTTAATCCGTACGAAACACAGCTGTGGTGGTGGTTGCTATGGTTACCCCGTAGACTGGAGCTCTCTTGTAGAAAAACGGCAGCCTCTCGCTGACGCTGATGCAGATGATGTCCACGTCGTACGTCATACAGGCCGACTGCAGACACAGAACACTCACAGTGACTGAGGAACAGACTGAGGAACACTCAGACAGAGGAACATCTCACAGTGACTGAGGAACACTCAGACTGAGGAACATCTCACAGTGACTGAGGACCAGACAGAGGAACACTCAGACAGAGGAACACTCAGACAGAGGAACACTCAGACTGAGGAACATCTCACAGTGACTGAGGACCAGACAGAGGAACACTCAGACAGAGGAACACTCAGACAGAGGAACACTCAGACAGAGGAACACTCAGACTGAGGAACACTCAGACTGAGGAACATCTCACAGTGACTGAGGACCAGACAGAGGAACACTCAGACAGAGGAACACTCAGACAGAGGAACACTCAGACAGAGGAACACTCAGACAGAGGAACACTCAGACAGAGGAACACTCAGACAGAGGAACACTCAGACTGAGGAACACTCAGACTGAGGAACACTCAGACTGAGGAACACTCAGACTGAGGAACACTCAGACAGAGGAACACTCAGACTGAGGAACAGACTGAGGAACACTCAGACTGAGGAACACTCAGACTGAGGAACACTCAGACTGAAGAACACTCAGACTGAGGAACACTCAGACTGAAGAACACTCAGACTGAGGAACACTCAGACAGAGGAACACTCAGACTGAGGAACAGACTGAGGAACACTCAGACTGAGGAACACTCAGACTGAGGAACACTCAGACTGAAGAACACTCAGACTGAAGAACACTCAGACTGAAGAACACTCAGACTGAGGAACACTCAGACTGAGGAACACTCAGACAGAAGAACACTCAGACTGAGGAACACTCAGACTGAGGAACACTCAGACTGAGGAACACTCAGACAGAGGAACACTCAGACTGAAGAACACTCAGACAGAAGAACACTCAGACTGAGGAACACTCAGACTGAGGAACACTCAGACAGAAGAACACTCAGACAGAGGAACACTCAGACAGAAGAACACTCAGACTGAAGAACACTCAGACAGAAGAACACTCAGACTGAGGAACACTCAGACAGAAGAACACTCAGACAGAGGAACACTCAGACAGAAGAACACTCAGACTGAGGAACACTCAGACTGAGGAACACTCAGACTGAGGAACAGACTGAGGAACACTCAGACTGAGGAACACTCAGACTGAAGAACACTCAGACTGAGGAACAGACAGACTGAGGAACAGACTGAGGAACACTCAGACTGAGGAACACTCAGACTGAGGAACACTCAGACAGAAGAACACTCAGACAGAAGAACACTCAGACTGAGGAACACTCAGACTGAAGAACACTCAGACAGAAGAACACTCAGACTGAGGAACACTCAGACTGAGGAACACTCAGACTGAAGAACACTCAGACTGAGGAACACTCAGACTGAGGAACACTCAGACTGAAGAACACTCAGACTGAGGAACACTCAGACTGAGGAACAGACTGAGGAACACTCAGACTGAGGAACAGACTGAGGAACACTCAGACTGAGGAACAGACTGAGGAACACTCAGACTGAGGAACACTCAGACAGAAGAACACTCAGACTGAGGAACACTCAGACTGAGGAACACTCAGACTGAGGAACACTCAGACTGAGGAACACTCAGACTGAGGAACACTCAGACTGAGGAACACTCAGACTGAGGAACACTCAGACTGAGGAACACTCAGACTGAGGAACACTCAGACTGAGGAACACTCAGACTGAGGAACAAACTGAGGAACAGTCAGACTGAGGAACACTCAGACTGAGGAACAGACTGAGGAACAGTCAGACTGAGGAACACTCAGACTGAGGAACACTCAGACAGAGGAACACTCAGACTGAGGAACACTCAGACTGAGGAACACTCAGACTGAAGAACACTCAGACTGAGGAACACCTCGGCCTCACCAGGAACAGTTTGTCCGTCTGCGGCTGAACGGCCAGAAGGTCGAAGGGTCTGTACTCGGGACAACTGGCTCTCTGCAAAACAACAGCAGCTCGTCAGAGGGACGGGAGAACCATCCACCACCAGAGTGGTGTTTTGTTTTGTCTGTGGAAGAAACAGAGAACACGTTGCAGAAACATGGAGCTCACGTAGTGGCTGGAGTCGGACATCAGGATGGTCAGGCGGTTCAGGACTCTGATTGGCTGAGAGCGGCCCTGGAAACACACGGTTTAGACACCAGGTTAAAACTGTCAGGAGCTCAGACTAAAACCTGCAGATGTTTCTCTTAAAAACCAAAGCAAAAGAAGAGACTGAAAGGTGAACTTCAGTGACGGTTTCACTTCAGTTCCTGCTAAAGAATCAGGTCTTTGTCCATGAGGAGAAACATGAAGCAGGAGATCATTACGTTCTTCACTGAGGCCTTTCAATAATCCAAACTCAGTCAGACTCTGGTGAACCTGCTGTCATTTCTACGGCGTACTGAGTTGTGTAGAAGTTTCCTTCAGTGAAGCTGCTGGTGTGGCCTCACCTGGACCACGGGCAGCTCCTCCATGAGCTCCGTCAGGGGCACAGGGCAGGGCACCGGCTGCTCGGGAAAAACACACGCCAGTTAACACGACACAAACAGAGCTGCAACATGGAGAACAGGTTTAAACTTCCACAAAGCCGTCTGCGTTTACTATTATATTATTATCTTTATCAGTTTCAAACCCTCTGTGCCTTTCGGACACGTCCTTCTTTGTAAAGCTCTGGTGTTTGGTTCGGATCGACGCTGAGCTGTGACAGGAACAAAGGGAAAAACTCACGGTTTTCTTCTTGGTGTCCGGTTCGAACACGTAGTTGACGGCGACGGTGGAGAATCCGACTGAAACAGGAGAAGTTCAGAGAAGTTCAGCTCATTTAGGGTCAGGACTCCGGGGGAACAGACGTCGTTATGAACATTCATCAATAACACTGCACAATTATGATCTTTTTATTTGTCTGAAAATGCTGTTGTAGTTATATTACATCGATATCGAGGTATGAAATTTTGCCGTTCAGCCCCAGTCAGGACGGATGCGGCTCCGGGAGATTCACGGCTTTGGTTTAACCCCTTAACTCCCGCCTGAACCGAGCACATTTTCTCCAGATTGGCTTTACCCCAATCCAAAAGCTTCTGGAAAAAAGTGAAACAATGATGGAAATGTGACAAAAAATTGACGAAAAATGTGTGAAAACGTGACAAATATATGACAAAAATGTGACAAAAAATGACAAAAATCTGATTAAAAAATTGACGAAAAAATGACAAAAAATATGACAAAAATGTGATAAAAATGTGACAAAAAATATGACAAAAAATGACAAAAATGTGACAAAACAATGACAAAAATGTGACAAAAATATGACAAAAAAATTACAAAAAATTACAAAAATTTGATAACAAAATTGACGAAAAAATGACAAAAAATATGACAAAAATGTGATCAAATGTGACAAAAAAACTACAAAAAAATTACAAAAACATGACAAAAAAATTACAAAAATATGACAAAAATGTGACAAAAAATATGACAAAAAATGTGACAAAAATGTGATAAAAAAATGACAAAAATGTGACAAAAAAATGACAAAAATGTGACCCAAAAAATGACAAAAATGTGATAAAAAAATGACGAAAAAATGACAAAAAAATGACAAAAATTTGATAAAAAATTGACAAAAAAATGACAAAAAATGTATAAAAAAATGACCAATAAAAAGGCAAAAATGTGATAAAAAAATGACAAAAAAGTGACAAAAATGAGTTGAATACCCAACAAAAAAATGCTGTAAAAAAATCTGATGACGTGAGGAAAAAGATGCTCTCGGTTCAGGCGGGAGTTAAGAGGTTAAACAAGTTGATTGAAGAAGTAAAATCAGGCACTGCTGCTTTAAACACTCCATGAAACAAAAATGAGGGGAATTTGGAAACAATGAGCAACTTTTCAGCAAAACGTTATGTACAATATTAGCCAGGAGTGATGTTAAATGTGTTGTTGAAGAACTCAAGCTGTAAACATACATGAGAAATGTCATTGTTTCCCACTAGATTTAGATTTAATGCCAGTTTGAATCCAATTTAATGCAGTCTGATGACATTTAGGACGTTATTTTTGGCACTATTTATTTAATGGCTCTTTTTATATCCACAAATGTAGACAGATTAGTCCCATTTACACAGAAAATGATTAAATTACGTGAGAAACTAAATTATTATACTTTTTATTTGTTTTTACATTGTTTTTGTCAGTAATCTCCTGCAGGGTCTCGCAGTGTTTGATTTTAGTTTGACGCTATTTCTGACTCATTTATAGGAGCCGTTCTCAGCGTGATGCTAACGTTAGCTTAGCTCCGGACCCAAACAAACGGCTCGTAAACGGCCGTAAACCCGCGGAACGAGCCCGGTGCCCGGCTGTGAGCACTCACGGTGAGCCGCCGTCTCCACCAGCCGCCGCAGCTCGTCCCGGTCCCCGGTAAAGGTCAGATTTAGGTCCATAAACACCGACATCGCGGAGTTACAGCGTCGCTAACGTGCGAGTGCAGCGCGAGGCGGCGGGGCATCATGGGAAATAGAGTCCGGAAGTGAAGAAAAAAACACGTTTATTTTTTATTTTTTTAAGCGATTCTTTATTTTTGAAAATTAAGATATTTAACAACGGCAATAAAATGGTTCCAAAATAAATATTATAATCACTTTTTATTAACATTTAAATAAATATTGCGTAAACCGCTATCGTTGCGCTTCCGGTGCTGAGCGGATTCGGCACCGAGAGGTCACAGCTGCTGGAGGTAGATTTATATAAACTCAACACATGTTTAAAAACTGATTCAAAAAAGAAAGACTGACTGCGCCGCAAATACTGACAAAAGGCTGATAATATTCTTCATTATATTAACATGTTTATCCACGATGTCAGCCATGTTTTTTATGTTGTTTATGTTTAAGTCCAGACTGTGGGTTTCTGACACTTTCTAAACCAGTGTCTCCGTCTCAGCCTCTTGTTCTTGTGGCTCTGGTTTGCAGTGAAAACGTTTTTCTAGGAAATGCTGTGGCAAAAAGAGTCACATAAACCTCTTAACCCCCGCCTGAACACAGCACATTTCTCCAGTTTTACCATAATCTAGAACCCTCTGGACTGGAGAGCAACAGAGTCACGCCTCATTTGAAAGCTAAGGCCATAAATCATTTTTTTTGTTTCATTTTGTTGTGTTTTTGTGTTTTCAGCGTGTTTTTCCGTAGCTTTATTGTCGTGTTTGGCCTCATTTTGTCGCTCTTTTGTTGCGTTTTCATCCTCGTTTTCGTTGCTATATCGACGTTTTTTCAGTTTTATAACAAGCTTTTAGATTTGGGTAAAGCCAAACCGGAGAGAATGTGCTGAGTTAAGGCTTGTCTTGTTTTCATCCAGAGTCGGGACGATGCTGCAGCCGCTCCGGGTCCTGGTGTCCGGCCTGTCTCGCTCTTCGTTTGGCTCTTCGTTTGGCTCCTCGTTTGGCTCCTCGTTTGGCTCCTCGTTTCGCTGCTGCTCCGGATTCGTCTCCAGGATGAGGTGAGCTGGTTTGAACAGTTGTTACATAAGTGTAATAACCGCCGCAGTGTAATTACCTGGTCTGAGTGCCGTGTCTGGACCGTATCAGGGTCCGATCAGACCTTCAGCGCCTCAGGCCGGTCTGGACGGGCTCCTGAGGTTCTGCTCGGCTTCTGTAGGATCTGTTTTCTAACGTGGCGGAAAATAATCTGAGCCTAAAATTGAGTTTAGTCACAAGACAAACCAGGTTCAGACGAGCTGCTCTGAAGGAGAGGATTTTCCACAGAAGTTCCTCTTTAGCCCTAGTTTAGGGTTTATAATTTAGGGTTAGGGGTTCTGGGTTTACGGCCCCTACAGTCCGGGTTAGCGCCTCCTACAGTCCGGGTTAGCGCCCCTGTTGTCCGGGTTAGCGCCCCTGTTGTCCGGGTGAGCGCCCCTGTTGTCCGGGTGAGCGCCCCTGTTGTCCGGGTGAGCGCCCCTGTTGTCCGGGTTAGCGCCCCTGTTGTCCGGGTGAGCGCCCCTGTTGTCCGGGTGAGCGCCCCTGTTGTCCGGGTGAGCGCCCCTGTTGTCCGGGTGAGCGCCCCTGTTGTCCGGGTTAGCGCCCCTGTTGTCCGGGTGAGCGCCCCTGTTGTCCGGGTGAGCGCCCCTGTTGTCCGGGTGAGCGCCCCTGTTGTCCGGGTTAGCGCCCCTGTTGTCCGGGTGAGCGCCCCTGTTGTCCGGGTGAGCGCCCCTGTTGTCCGGGTTAGCGCCCCTGTTGTCCGGGTTAGCGCCCCCTACAGTCCGGGTTAGCGCCCCTGTTGTCCGGGTTAGCGCCTCCTACAGTCCGGGTTAGCGCCCCTGTTGTCCGGGTTAGCGCCTCCTACAGTCCGGGTTAGCGCCCCTCTTGTCCGGGTGAGCGCCCCCTACAGTCCGTCCTGTCCCCGCAGGTTCCTGGAGCGTCTGAAACAGGACGACGGGGCCTGTGAAGCCGCCGTGTCGGAGTCTGAGCTCATGTTGTTCCACTCACTGCAGCCGCTGCTGAAGAAGAACCAGGACCACGGCTTCTCCTCCGTGTCCCTGCACTGCCACGGTAATAACACGGTAATAACACGGCAATGACACGGTAATAACACGGCAATAACACGGTAATAACACGGCAATAACACGGTAATAACACGGTAATAACACGGTAATAACACGGCAATAACACTGTAATAACACTGTAATAACACGGTAATAACACGGTAATACCACGGTAATAACACGGCAATAACACGGTAATAACACGGTAATAACACGGTAATAACACGGTAATAACACGGTAATAACACGGCAATAACACTGTAATAACACTGTAATAACACGGTAATAACACGGCAATAACACGGCAATAACACGGTAATAACACGGTAATAACACGGTAATAACACGGCAATAACACTGTAATAACACTGTAATAACACGGTAATAACACGGTAATACCACGGTAATAACACGGCAATAACACGGTAATAACACGGTAATAACACGGTAATAACACGGTAATAACACGGCAATAACACTGTAATAACACTGTAATAACACGGTAATAACACGGCAATAACACGGCAATAACACGGTAATAACACGGTAATAACACGGTAATAACACGGCAATAACACTGTAATAACACTGTAATAACACGGTAATAACACGGTAATACCACGGTAATAACACGGTAATAACACGGTAATAACACGGTAATAACACGGCAATAACACGGTAATAACACGGCAATAACACGGTAATATACGCCTATAATAATAATAATTAATTTTTTTAAAGTTTGATTTTTCTCCCGTTTCAGACGTGAACTCGTTGCTACGGAAACTCGGCGCTGACCTGTCAATCATCCAGGACTCCATTCTGATTGGCTGCACCGACAGAGGCCACGCCCACTTCTGCCTGGACCTGGGTAAAGCTCCTCCCATTATTCATGAATCAGACCTGTCTTTAAGGCAAGACACTGCAGGTGAATAGGGAAAAAAAATAAATGTAGAGATGTCAATTTAAAGCTTTTGCTGAACATCACAGATATAAATATGAGAGAAAAATGTATTGCATTTTTTCTGTCATTTTATGTTTTCACATAAAAATAAGGCATTTTGAGCATTAAAATGGCCAAAATTGTCTATGTTAATTGTCTGGATGGATGGATAGTAACTCAGATTTTTTCAGAGGGGATTTGGGATATTTTGTTTAGTTTTTCAATAAACTAATCATCAGTGAAAAAATCTGTAAAAACTCAAACGCCTATTTTTTTGGTTTCAAAGCTGAATAAATCAGGCTAGGAATTAGACATTAAAAAATCCCTCTGAAAAAACCTTCAGAATGTTGTTGTGTCTCAGCCTGTAAAGTGTGGAGTCTGTGGGAGCTTCTATAAGGGCTCAGGCTCTGCCCGAGTGCGGCTTCTCTCATTCAGAGAAAACCAGCCCTGAAGTTTTGTAGCGAGTGCGCATGCTCGGCCCGTTCTTCCACTTTTCCGCTCCAGCGTCTCGTAGGAGGAAAAACACCATATTTGGGTGAAAGCGTCATCACGGGGCCCCTTAGCAGGACACGTGGATGGAAATCATTTTTGTAACTTTTCTGTCATTTTTTTTTTCATTTTTTTTCATTTTTTGTCAATTTTTTAATCAATATTTTGTCATTTTTTCGTCATTTTTTTAATCAATATTTTGTAATTTTTTGGTCAAAATTTTTCAAACTTGTGTCCTTTTTTCGTCCATTTTTTCATCACATTTTTTCACAATTTTTGTCATTTTTTAATCACATTTTTGTTATTTTTTTTGTCACATTTTGTCATTTTTTGTCAATATTTTGTCATTTTTTCGTCATTTTTTTAATCAATTTTTTGTTATTTTTTTGTCAATATTTTGTCATTTTCTGGTATTTTTTTTGTCATTTTTTAATCAATTTTTTATTACATTTTTGTCACATTTTGTCACATTTTGTCACATTTTGTCATTTTTTGGTATTTTTTTTAAAATTTTTAATCAATTTTTTATCACATTTTTGTCACATTTTGTCATTTTTTGTCAATATTTTGTCATTTTTTTTGTCATTTTTTTTGTCATTTTGTTCGTCATTTTTTAAATCAAATTTTTGTCATTTTTTTGTCATGCTCGGCCCGTTCTTCCACTTTTCCGCTCCAGCGTCTCGTAGGAGGAAAAACACCATATTTGGGTGAAAGCGTCATCACGGGGCCCCTTAGCAGGACACGTGGATGTCAAATCTGTCAATATTTATGAATGAAAACCCGCGGGAAAGACGGCCTTTCTACTTCCGGGTCGCCCCCACCTCGCAGACAAAACATCATAAAACAAACATCATCATTTTTATATCTGACATGAAAACTAAGATGTAAAGGGAGGAAAACAGATACAAATCTCCACTTCCACCACTGCGGGAAACATCAATACTTTCACCTAAAGTGTCTCGCCTTAAAAACACGACTTTCACTGAATCTGAGGGAACCTGAAGCTGCCGTTTGTCATTTTGAATCTTAGAACCCGGAGAATTCAGTCGCTGAGTTAGTTTTCAGCTTCCCGATTGTGAGCTACATGCAAATGCTACGCTAACACCAGCTAAAGTTGCGCTAACAGCGGCTAAATGCTAATATTAGTAAAATCCCCTTATAGAACAGCCGTAAAATATTAAATCCTATGACCTATGACGGGTCAGCGCTTTGGCCACAGCCAGAGGTCGGTCCTCTTTGCCTAAAGGCCAGAGTAACGCCTCATTTGAAAGCTAAGACCCACAAAACTGATATTTTTCCTCGCGTTGTGGCCATGTTGTTGTCAATGTTTTTTTCCTCTCATTTTTGACACCTTTTTTTGCTACTTTTTTGTTGCACTTCTGTCGATTTCTTGCTGCTCTTTTGACACTTTTTTGTTGGATTTTTTTGGCTCTTTTTATCGCTTTTTAGTTTCAATTTATTTACACATTTTTGTTTCTTTCTTGCTGCTCTTTTGTCGCTTTTTTTGTTGCATTAATGTCACGTTTTTTTCTCTTTTTTGTTGCTCTCTGGTTGCTTTTTGTCGCTATTTTTGTCACTTTTTGAACTTTTTTTTGTTGCGTTCACATCCTCATTTTCTTCTCATTTTTCGTCTCCATTTTGACGCTTTTTTTCCCCAAGAAGCTTTTAGATTTGGGTAAAGCCAAACTGGAGAAAATGTGATTGGTTCAGGTGGGAGTTAAGAGGTTAAAGTCACAATAAAAACGATAATAATAACAATGTGTCTGTAATGTGGAGCGTTTCCTTTGCAGCTGCTGTGGACGCCGCCGCTGTAGAAGAAGAAAGTGGAGGGAAGTTTGTGGACCTGAGAAAGTCCTACTTCCTGCTGTCTGACCCTGAGGCGCCTCTAGTGGCCAAGGTCAGTCACTGCACCACACGCTGTGACGCTTTACTGTGAAGGCCTGACCCGTGTCTGTGGTTCCAGAGTCGGGCTTTACTGTGAAGGCCTGACCCGTGTCTGTGGTTCCAGAGTCGGGCTTTACTGTGAAGGCCTGACCCGTGTCTGTGGTTCCAGAGTCGGGCTTTAATGTGAAGGCCTGACCCGTGTCTGTGGTTCCAGAGTCTGACCCGTGTCTGTGGTTCCAGAGTCGGGCTTTACTGTGAAGGCCTGACCCGTGTCTGTGGTTCCAGAGTCAGGCTTTACAGTGAAGGCCTGACCCGTGTCTGTGGTTCCAGAGTCAGGCGCTGCTGCGATGGCATCAGACTCACCGATTCTGCAGCTGCTCCGGGAAACCCACCCAGAGGAACCGAGCGGGAAGTCACAGGTTCACGGCCGGGACGCAGAACTACAGCTATCCACAGGTACTGGGCCGACTGCCAATACTGCGAAGAGTACTGTGACTGCGAATACTGCGAAGAGTACTGTGACTGCGAATACTGCGAAGAGTACTGTGACTGCGAATACTGCGAAGAGTACTGTGACTGCGAATACTGCGAAGAGTACTGTGACTGCGAATACTGTGAATAGTATTGTGACTGCGAATACTCCTCCTCCTGTGCTGCAGATGTCTCCGGTGGTGATCGCCCTGGTGCATGATGGGACTCGCTGTTTATTGGGTCGTCAGGCCTCGTTTCCTCCCGGACTCTACAGCGCTCTGGCCGGCTTCTGCGACATGGGTTCGTGTCCGTCATGTGACCTGTGTAATGTGACCTGTCTCTCAGTCATGTGACCTCTCTCTCAGTCATGTGACCTGTCTCTCAGTCATGTGACCTGTCTCTCAGTCATGTGACCTGTCTCTCAGTCATGTGACCTGTCTCTCAGTCACGTGACCTGTCTCTCAGTCACGTGACCTGTCTCTCAGTCACGTGACCTGTCTCTCAGTCACGTGACCTGTCTCTCAGTCATGTGACCTGTCTCTCAGTCATGTGACCTGTCTCTCAGTCATGTGACCTGTCTCTCAGTCACGTGACCTGTCTCTCAGTCATGTGACCTGTCTCTCAGTCACGTGACCTGTCTCTCAGTCATTTGACCTGTCTCTCAGTCATGTGACCTGTCTCTCAGTCACGTGACCTGTCTCTCAGTCATGTGACCTGTCTCTCAGTCACGTGACCTGTCTTTGACCTGTCTCTCAGTCATGTGACCTGTGTAGTCATGTGACCTGTCTCTCAGTCACGTGACCTGTCTCTCAGTCATGTGACCTGTCTCTCAGTCATGTGACCTGTCTCTCAGTCATGTGACCTGTCTCTCAGTCACGTGACCTGTCTCTCAGTCATGTGACCTCTCTCTCAGTCATGTGACCTGTCTCTCAGTCATGTGACCTGTCTCTCAGTCATGTGACCTGTCTCTCAGTCATGTGACCTGTCTCTCAGTCACGTGACCTGTCTCTCAGTCACGTGACCTGTCTCTCAGTCACGTGACCTGTCTCTCAGTCACGTGACCTGTCTCTCAGTCATGTGACCTGTCTCTCAGTCATGTGACCTGTCTCTCAGTCATGTGACCTGTCTCTCAGTCACGTGACCTGTCTCTCAGTCATGTGACCTGTCTCTCAGTCACGTGACCTGTCTCTCAGTCATTTGACCTGTCTCTCAGTCATGTGACCTGTCTCTCAGTCACGTGACCTGTCTCTCAGTCATGTGACCTGTCTCTCAGTCACGTGACCTGTCTTTGACCTGTCTCTCAGTCATGTGACCTGTGTAGTCATGTGACCTGTCTCTCAGTCACGTGACCTGTCTCTCAGTCATGTGACCTGTCTCTCAGTCATGTGACCTGTCTCTCAGTCATGTGACCTGTCTCTCAGTCACGTGACCTGTCTCTCAGTCACGTGACCTGTCTCTCAGTCACGTGACCTGTCTCTCAGTCATTTGACCTGTCTCTCAGTCATGTGACCTGTCTCTCAGTCACGTGACCTGTCTCTCAGTCATGTGACCTGTCTCTCAGTCACGTGACCTGTCTTTGACCTGTCTCTCAGTCATGTGACCTGTGTAGTCATGTGACCTGTCTCTCAGTCACGTGACCTGTCTCTCAGTCATGTGACCTGTCTCTCAGTCATGTGACCGGTCTCTCAGTCATGTGACCTGTCTCTCAGTCATGTGACCTGTCTCTCAGTCATGTGACCTGTGTAGTCATGTGACCTGTCTCTCAGTCATGTGACCTGTCTCTCAGTCATGTGACCTGTCTCTCAGTCATGTGACCTGTCTCTCAGTCATGTGACCTGTCGCTCAGTCACGTGACCTGTCTCTCAGTCACGTGACCTGTCTCTCAGTCATGTGACCTGTCTCTCAGTCATGTGACCTGTCTCTCAGCCATGTGACCTGTCTCTCAGCCATGTGACCTGTCTCTCAGTCATGTGACCTGTCTCTCAGTCATGTGACCTGTCTCTCAGTCATGTGACCTGTCGCTCAGTCACGTGACCTGTGTAGTCATGTGACCTGTCTCTCAGTCATGTGACCTGTCTCTCAGTCATGTGACCTGTCTCTCAGTCATGTGATCTGTCTCTCAGTCATGTGACCTGTCTCTCAGTCATGTGACCTGTCTCTCAGTCATGTGACCTGTCTCTCAGTCACGTGACCTGTCTCTCAGTCATGTGACCTGTCTCTCAGTCACGTGACCTGTGTCTGTCATGTGACCTGTCTCTCAGTCACGTGACCTGTCTCTCAGTCATGTGACCTGTCTCTCAGTCATGTGACCTGTCTCTCAGTCATGTGACCTGTCTCTCAGTCACGTGACCTGTCTCTCAGTCATGTGACCTGTCTCTCAGTCATGTGACCTGTCTCTCAGTCATGTGACCTGTCTCTCAGTCACGTGACCTGTGTAGTCATGTGACCTGTCTCTCAGTCATGTGACCTGTCTCTCAGTCATGTGACCTGTCTCTCAGTCATGTGACCTGTCTCTCAGTCATGTGACCTGTCTCTCAGTCATGTGACCTGTCTCTCAGTCATGTGACCTGTCTCTCAGTCATGTGACCTGTCTCTCAGCCATGTGACCTGTCTCTGTCATGTGACCTGTCTCTCAGTCATGTGACCTGTCTCTCAGCCATGTGACCTGTATAGTCATGTGACCTGTCTCTGTCATGTGACCTGTCTCTCAGTCATGTGACCTGTCTCTCAGTCATGTGACCTGTCTCTCAGTCATGTGACCTGTCTCTGTCATGTGACCTGTCTCTCAGTCATGTGACCTGTCTCTCAGTCATGTGACCTGTCTCTCAGCCATGTGACCTGTATAGTCATGTGACCTGTCTCTGTCATGTGACCTGTCTCTCAGTCATGTGACCTGTCTCTGTCATGTGACCTGTCTCTCAGTCATGTGACCTGTCTTTGACCTGTCTCTCAGTCATGTGACCTGTCTCTGTCATGTGACCTGTCTCTCAGTCATGTGACCTGTCTCTCAGTCATGTGACCTGTCTCTCAGTCACGTGACCTGTCTCTCAGTCACGTGACCTGTCTCTCAGTCATGTGACCTGTCTCTCAGTCATGTGACCTGTGTAGTCATGTGACCTGTCTCTCAGTCATGTGACCTGTCTCTCAGTCATGTGACCTGTCTCTCAGTCACGTGACCTGTCTCTCAGTCATGTGACCTGTCTCTCAGTCATGTGACCTGTCTCTCAGTCATGTGACCTGTGTAGTCATGTGACCTGTCTCTCAGTCATATGACCGGTCTCTCAGTCATGTGACCTGTCTCTCAGTCATGTGACCTGTGTAGTCATGTGACCTGTGTCTCAGTCACGTGACCTGTCTCTCAGTCATGTGACCTGTCTCTCAGTCATGTGACCTGTCTCTCAGTCATGTGACCTGTGTAGTCATGTGACCTGTCTCTCAGTCATGTGACCTGTCTCTCAGTCATGTGACCTGTCTCTCAGTCATGTGATCTGTCTCTCAGTCATGTGACCTGTCTCTCAGTCATGTGACCTGTGTAGTCATGTGACCTGTCTCTCAGTCATGTGACCTGTCTCTCAGTCATGTGACCTGTCTCTCAGTCATGTGACCTGTGTAGTCATGTGACCTGTCTCTCAGTCATGTGACCTGTCTCTCAGTCATGTGACCTGTCTCTCAGTCATGTGACCTGTCTCTCAGTCATGTGACCTGTCTCTCAGTCATTTGACCTGTCTCTCAGTCATGTGACCTGTCTCTCAGTCATGTGACCTGTCTCTCAGTCATGTGACCTGTCTCTCAGTCATGTGACCTGTCTCTCAGTCATGTGACCTGTGTAGTCATGTGACCTGTCTCTCAGTCATGTGACCTGTCTCTCAGTCATGTGACCTGTCTCTCAGTCATGTGACCTGTCTCTCAGTCATGTGACCTGTCTCAGTCACGTGACCTGTCTCTCAGTCACGTGACCTGTCTCTCAGTCACGTGACCTGTCTCTCAGTCACGTGACCTGTCTCTCAGTCACGTGACCTGTCTCTCAGTCACGTGACCTGTCTCTCAGTCACGTGACCTGTCTCTCAGTCATGTGACCTGTCTCTCAGTCATGTGACCTGTCTCTCAGTCATGTGACCTGTCTCTCAGTCATGTGACCTGTCTCTCAGTCATGTGACCTGTCTCTCAGTCATGTGACCTGTGTAGTCATGTGACCTGTCTCTCAGTCATATGACCGGTCTCTCAGTCATGTGACCTGTCTCTCAGTCATGTGACCTGTGTAGTCATGTGACCTGTCTCTCAGTCATGTGACCTGTCTCTCAGTCATGTGACCTGTCTCTCAGTCATTTGACCTGTCTCTCAGTCATGTGACCTGTCTCTCAGTCATGTGACCTGTATAGTCATGTGACCCTCAGGTGAGAGCGTGGAGGAGTCCGTCCGCAGGGAGGTGGCGGAGGAGGCGGGACTCGAGGTGCTGTCCGTCACTTACAGCTCGTCTCAACATTGGCCCTTCCCCAACAGCTCCTTCATGATTGGCTGCTTCGCTGCCGTCAGCCCCGCCCACTCACAGGTCAGTCCAATGAAACAAATCCAGGGCTCAGAGTGTTATGATGTTTCTGTTTATTTAGTCCGGATATAAAGCAGATTAATATCCTGATCATAGACATGAATTATAGACAGCTCTGTAAAGGCGCTCGTTTTGTCTCAGCTCTCTGTAGATCAGACGCTCTTCACGCTCGTTTTGTCTCAGCTCTCTGTAGATCAGACGCTCTTCACGCTCGTTTAGTCTCAGCTCTCTGTAGATCAGATGCTCTTCACGCTCGTTTTGTCTCAGCTCTCTGTAGATCAGACGCTCTTCACGCTCGTTTTGTCTCAGCTCTCTGTAGATCAGACGCTCTTCACGCTCGTTTTGTCTCAGCTCTGTAGATCAGACGCTCTTCACGCTCGTTTTGTCTCAGCTCTCTGTAGATCAGACGCTCTTCACGCTCGTTTTGTCTCAGCTCTCTGTAGATCAGGCGCTCTTCACGCTCGTTTTGTCTCAGCTCTGTAGATCAGACGCTCTTCACGCTCGTTTTGTCTCAGCTCTCTGTAGATCAGACGCTCTTCACGCTCGTTTTGTCTCAGCTCTCTGTAGATCAGACGCTCTTCACGCTCGTTTTGTCTCAGCTCTCTGTAGATCAGGCGCTCTTCACGCTCGTTTTGTCTCAGCTCTCTGTAGATCAGACGCTCTTCACGCTCGTTTTGTCTCAGCTCTCTGTAGATCAGGCGCTCTTCACGCTCGTTTTGTCTCAGCTCTCTGTAGATCAGACGCTCTTCACGCTCGTTTTGTCTCAGCTCTGTAGATCAGGCGCTCTTCACGCTCGTTTTGTCTCAGCTCTCTGTAGATCAGACGCTCTTCACGCTCGTTTTGTCTCAGCTCTGTAGATCAGACGCTCTTCACGCTCGTTTTGTCTCAGCTCTGTAGATCAGGCGCTCTTCACGCTCGTTTTGTCTCAGCTCTCTGTAGATCAGGCGCTCTTCACGCTCGTTTTGTCTCAGCTCTCTGTAGATCAGACGCTCTTCACGCTCGTTTTGTCTCAGCTCTCTGTAGATCAGGCGCTCTTCACGCTCGTTTTGTCTCAGCTCTCTGTAGATCAGGCGCTCTTCACGCTCGTTTTGTCTCAGCTCTCTGTAGATCAGACGCTCTTCACGTTCGTTTTGTCTCAGCTCTCTGTAGATCAGACGCTCTTCACGCTCGTTTTGTCTCAGCTCTCTGTAGATCAGACGCTCTTCACGCTCGTTTTGTCTCAGCTCTCTGTAGATCAGACGCTCTTCACGCTCGTTTTGTCTCAGCTCTCTGTAGATCAGACGCTCTTCACGCTCGTTTTGTCTCAGCTCTCTGTAGATCAGACGCTCTTCACGCTCGTTTTGTCTCAGCTCTCTGTAGATCAGACGCTCTTCACGCTCGTTTTGTCTCAGCTCTCTGTAGATCAGACGCTCTTCACGCTCGTTTTGTCTCAGCTCTCTGTAGATCAGACGCTCTTCACGCTCGTTTTGTCTCAGCTCTCTGTAGATCAGGCGCTCTTCACGCTCGTTTTGTCTCAGCTCTCTGTAGATCAGACGCTCTTCACGCTCGTTTTGTCTCAGCTCTCTGTAGATCAGACGCTCTTCACGCTCGTTTTGTCTCAGCTCTCTGTAGATCAGACGCTCTTCACGCTCGTTTTGTCTCAGCTCTGTAGATCAGACGCTCTTCACGCTCGTTTTGTCTCAGCTCTGTAGATCAGACGCTCTTCACGCTCGTTTTGTCTCAGCTCTCTGTAGATCAGACGCTCTTCACGCTCGTTTTGTCTCAGCTCTCTGTAGATCAGACGCTCTTCACGCTCGTTTTGTCTCAGCTCTGTAGATCAGACGCTCTTCACGCTCGTTTTGTCTCAGCTCTCTGTAGATCAGACGCTCTTCACGCTCGTTTTGTCTCAGCTCTCTGTAGATCAGACGCTCTTCACGCTCGTTTTTTCTCAGCTCTGTAGATCAGACGCTCTTCACGCTCGTTTTTTCTCAGCTCTCTGTAGATCAGACGCTCTTCACGCTCGTTTTGTCTCAGTTCTCTGTAGATCAGACGCTCTTCACGCTCGTTTTGTCTCAGCTCTGTAGATCAGACGCTCTTCACGCTCGTTTTGTCTCAGCTCTCTGTAGATCAGACGCTCTTCACGCTCGTTTTGTCTCAGCTCTCTGTAGATCAGACGCTCTTCACGCTCGTTTTGTCTCAGCTCTGTAGATCAGGCGCTCTTCACGCTCGTTTTGTCTCAGCTCTCTGTAGATCAGACGCTCTTCACACTCGTTTTGTCTCAGCTCTCTGTAGATCAGACGCTCTTCACGCTCGTTTTGTCTCAGCTCTCTGTAGATCAGACGCTCTTCACGCTCGTTTTGTCTCAGCTCTCTGTAGATCAGACGCTCTTCACGCTCGTTTTGTCTCAGCTCTCTGTAGATCAGACGCTCTTCACGCTCGTTTTGTCTCAGCTCTCTGTAGATCAGACGCTCTTCACGCTCGTTTTGTCTCAGCTCTGTAGATCAGACGCTCTTCACGCTCGTTTTGTCTCAGCTCTCTTTAGATCAGGCGCTCTTCACGCTCGTTTTGTCTCAGCTCTGTAGATCAGACGCTCTTCACGCTCGTTTTGTCTCAGCTCTCTTTAGATCAGACGCTCTTCACGCTCGTTTTGTCTCAGCTCTCTGTAGATCAGACGCTCTTCACGCTCGTTTTGTCTCAGCTCTGTAGATCAGACGCTCTTCACGCTCGTTTTGTCTCAGCTCTCTTTAGATCAGACGCTCTTCACGCTCGTTTTGTCTCAGCTCTCTGTAGATCAGACGCTCTTCACGCTCGTTTTGTCTCAGCTCTCTTTAGATCAGGCGCTCTTCACGCTCGTTTTGTCTCAGCTCTCTGTAGATCAGACGCTCTTCACGCTCGTTTTTCTCAGCTCTGTAGATCAGACGCTCTTCACGCTCGTTTTTTCTCAGCTCTCTGTAGATCAGACGCTCTTCACGCTCGTTTTTTCTCAGCTCTGTAGACCAGACGCTCTTCACGCTCGTTTTGTCTCAGCTCTGTAGATCAGACGCTCTTCACGCTCGTTTTGTCTCAGCTCTCTGTAGATCAGACAATCTTCACGCTCGTTTTGTCTCAGTTCTCTGTAGATCAGGCGCTCTTCACGCTCGTTTTGTCTCAGCTCTGTAGATCAGACGCTCTTCACGCTCGTTTTGTCTCAGCTCTCTGTAGATCAGACGCTCTTCACGCTCGTTTAGTCTCAGCTCTCTGTAGATCAGACGCTCTTCACGCTCGTTTTGTCTCAGCTCTGTAGATCAGACGCTCTTCACGCTCGTTTTGTCTCAGCTCTCTGTAGATCAGACGCTCTTCACGCTCGTTTTGTCTCAGCTCTCTGTAGATCAGACGCTCTTCACGCTCGTTTTTTTTTTAGCTCTGTAGATCAGGCGCTCTTCACGCTCGTTTTGTCTCAGCTCTGTAGATCAGACGCTCTTCACGCTCGTTTTGTCTCAGCTCTCTGTAGATCAGACGCTCTTCACGCTCGTTTTGTCTCAGCTCTCTGTAGATCAGACGCTCTTCACGCTCGTTTTTTTTTAGCTCTGTAGATCAGGCGCTCTTCACGCTCGTTTAGTCTCAGCTCTCTGTAGATCAGACGCTCTTCACGCTCGTTTTGTCTCAGCTCTGATCAGACGCTCTTCACGCTCGTTTTGTCTCAGCTCTCTGTAGATCAGGCGCTCTTCACGCTCGTTTTGTCTCAGCTCTCTGATCAGACGCTCTTCACGCTCGTTTTGTCTCAGCTCTCTGTAGATCAGGCGCTCTTCACGCTCGTTTTGTCTCAGCTCTCTGTAGATCAGACGCTCTTCACGCTCGTTTTGTCTCAGCTCTCTGTAGATCAGGCGCTCTTCACGCTCGTTTTGTCTCAGCTCTCTGTAGATCAGGCGCTCTTCACGCTCGTTTTGTCTCAGCTCTCTGTAGATCAGACGCTCTTCACGATCGTTTTGTCTCAGCTCTCTGTAGATCAGACGCTCTTCACGATCGTTTTGTCTCAGCTCTGATCAGACGCTCTTCACGCTCGTTTTGTCTCAGCTCTCTGTAGATCAGACGCTCTTCACGCTCGTTTTGTCTCAGCTCTCTGATCAGACGCTCTTCACGCTCGTTTTGTCTCAGCTCTCTGTAGATCAGACGCTCTTCACGCTCGTTTTGTCTCAGCTCTCTGTAGATCAGACGCTCTTCACGCTCGTTTTGTCTCAGCTCTCTGTAGATCAGGCGCTCTTCACGCTCGTTTTGTCTCAGCTCTCTGATCAGACGCTCTTCACGCTCGTTTTGTCTCAGCTCTGTAGATCAGACGCTCTTCACGCTCGTTTTGTCTCAGCTCTCTGTAGATCAGACGCTCTTCACGCTCGTTTTGTCTCAGCTCTCTGTAGATCAGACGTTCTTCACGCTCGTTTTGTCTCAGCTCTGTAGATCAGACGCTCTTCACGCTCGTTTTGTCTCAGCTCTCTGTAGATCAGGCGCTCTTCACGCTCGTTTTCTCTCAGCTCTCTGTAGATCAGACGCTCTTCACGCTCGTTTTGTCTCAGCTCTCTGTAGATCAGACGCTCTTCACGCTCGTTTTGTCTCAGCTCTCTGTAGATCAGACGTTCTTCACGCTCGTTTTGTCTCAGCTCTGTAGATCAGACGCTCTTCACTCTCGTTTTGTCTCAGCTCTCTGTAGATCAGACGCTCTTCACGCTCGTTTTGTCTCAGCTCTCTGTAGATCAGACGCTCTTCACGCTCGTTTTGTCTCAGCTCTCTGTAGATCAGACGCTCTTCACGCTCGTTTTGTCTCAGCTCTCTGTAGATCAGACGCTCTTCACGCTCGTTTAGTCTCAGCTCTCTGTAGATCAGACGCTCTTCACACTCGTTTTGTCTCAGCTCTCTGTAGATCAGACGCTCTTCACGCTCGTTTTGTCTCAGCTCTCTGTAGATCAGACGCTCTTCACGCTCGTTTTGTCTCAGCTCTCTGTAGATCAGACGCTCTTCACGCTCGTTTTGTCTCAGCTCTCTGTAGATCAGACGCTCTTCACGCTCGTTTTGTCTCAGCTCTCTGTAGATCAGACGCTCTTCACGCTCGTTTTGTCTCAGCTCTCTGTAGATCAGGCGCTCTTCACGCTCGTTTTGTCTCAGCTCTCTGTAGATCAGGCGCTCTTCACGCTCGTTTTGTCTCAGCTCTCTGTAGATCAGACGCTCTTCACGCTCGTTTTGTCTCAGCTCTGATCAGACGCTCTTCACGCTCGTTTTGTCTCAGCTCTCTGTAGATCAGACGCTCTTCACGCTCGTTTTGTCTCAGCTCTCTGTAGATCAGACGCTCTTCACGCTCGTTTTGTCTCAGCTCTCTGTAGATCAGGCGCTCTTCACGCTCGTTTTGTCTCAGCTCTCTGTAGATCAGACGCTCTTCACGCTCGTTTTGTCTCAGCTCTCTGTAGATCAGGCGCTCTTCACGCTCGTTTTGTCTCAGCTCTCTGTAGATCAGGCGCTCTTCACGCTCGTTTTGTCTCAGCTCTCTGTAGATCAGACGCTCTTCACGCTCGTTTTGTCTCAGCTCTGTAGATCAGACGCTCTTCACGCTCGTTTTGTCTCAGCTCTCTGTAGATCAGACGCTCTTCACGCTCGTTTTGTCTCAGCTCTGTAGATCAGACGCTCTTCACGCTCGTTTTGTCTCAGCTCTCTGTAGATCAGACGCTCTTCACGCTCGGTTTGTCTCAGCTCTCTGTAGATCAGGCGCTCTTCACGCTCGTCTTGTCTCAGCTCTCTGTAGATCAGGCGCCCTTCACGCTCGTTTTGTCTCAGCTCTCTGTAGATCAGACGCTCTTCACGCTCGTTTTGTCTCAGCTCTCTGTAGATCAGACGCTCTTTACGCTCGTTTTGTCTCAGCTCTGTAGATCAGGCGCTCTTCACGCTCGTCTTGTCTCAGCTCTCTGTAGATCAGGCGCCCTTCACGCTCGTTTTGTCTCAGCTCTCTGTAGATCAGGCGCTCTTCACGCTCGTCTTGTCTCAGCTCTCTGTAGATCAGGCGCCCTTCACGCTCGTTTTGTCTCAGCTCTCTGTAGATCAGACGCTCTTCACGCTCGTTTTCTCAGCTCTCTGTAGATCAGACGCTCTTCACGCTCGTTTTGTCTCAGCTCTCTGTAGATCAGACGCTCTTCACGCTCGTTTTGTCTCAGCTCTGATCAGACGCTCTTCACGCTCGTTTTGTCTCAGCTCTCTGTAGATCAGACGCTCTTCACGCTCGTTTTGTCTCAGCTCTCTGTAGATCAGACGCTCTTCACGCTCGTTTTGTCTCAGCTCTCTGTAGATCAGACGCTCTTCACGCTCGTTTTGTCTCAGCTCTCTGTAGACCAGACGCTCTTCACGCTCGTTTTGTCTCAGCTCTCTGTAGATCAGGCGCTCTTCACGCTCGTTTTGTCTCAGCTCTGATCAGACGCTCTTCACGCTCGTTTTGTCTCAGCTCTCTGTAGATCAGACGCTCTTCACGCTCGTTTTGTCTCAGCTCTCTGTAGATCAGACGCTCTTCACGCTCGTTTAGTCTCAGCTCTGTAGATCAGACGCTCTTCACGCTCGTTTTGTCTCAGCTCTCTGTAGATCATGTGCTCTTCACGCTCGTTTTGTCTCAGCTCTCTGTAGATCAGACGCTCTTCACGCTCGTTTAGTCTCAGCTCTCTGTAGATCAGACGCTCTTCACGCTAGTTTTGTCTCAGCTCTCTGTAGATCAGACGCTCTTCACGCTAGTTTAGTCTCAGCTCTCTGTAGATCAGAAGCTCTTCACGCTCGTTTTGTCTCAGCTCTCTGTAGATCAGACGCTCTTCACGCTCGTTTTGTCTCAGCTCTCTGTAGATCAGACGCTCTTCACGCTCGTTTTGTCTCAGCTCTCTGTAGATCAGACACTCTTCACGCTCGTTTTGTCTCAGCTCTCTGTAGATCAGTCGCTCTTCACGCTCGTTTTGTCTCAGCTCTCTGTAGATCAGACGCTCTTCACGCTCGTTTTGTCTCAGCTCTGTAGATCAGACGCTCTTCACGCTCGTTTAGTCTCAGCTCTGTAGATCAGACGCTCTTCACGCTCGATTTGTCTCAGCTCTCTATAGATCAGACGCTCTTCACGCTCGTTTTGTCTCAGCTCTCTGTAGATCAGACGCTCTTCACGCTCGTTTTGTCTCAGCTCCGATCAGACGCTCTTCACGCTCGTTTTGTCTCAGCTCTCTGTAGATCAGGCGCTCTTCACGCTCGTTTTGTCTCAGCTCTCTGTAGATCAGGCGCTCTTCACGCTCGTTTTGTCTCAGCTCTCTGTAGATCAGACGCTCTTCACGCTCGTTTTGTCTCAGCTCTCTGTAGATCAGACGCTCTTCACGCTCGTTTTGTCTCAGCTCTGTAGATCAGGCGCTCTTCACGCTCGTTTTGTCTCAGCTCTCTGTAGATCAGACGCTCTTCACGCTCGTTTTTTCTCAGCTCTGTAGATCAGACGCTCTTCACACTCGTTTTGTCTCAGCTCTCTGTAGATCAGACGCTCTTCACGCTCGTTTAGTCTCAGCTCTCTGTAGATCAGGCGCTCTTCACGCTCGTTTTGTCTCAGCTCTCTGTAGATCAGACGCTCTTCACGCTCGTTTTGTCTCAGCTCTCTGTAGATCAGGCGCTCTTCACGCTCGTTTTGTCTCAGCTCTCTGTAGATCAGGCGCTCTTCACGCTCGTTTTGTCTCAGCTCTCTGTAGATCAGGCGCTCTTCACGCTCGTTTTGTCTCAGCTCTCTGTAGATCAGGCGCTCTTCACGCTCGTTTTGTCTCAGCTCTCTGTAGATCAGACGCTCTTCACGCTCGTTTAGTCTCAGCTCTTTGTAGATCAGACGCTCTTCACGCTCGTTTTGTCTCAGCTCTCTGTAGATCAGGCGCTCTTCACGCTCGTTTTGTCTCAGCTCTCTGTAGATCAGGCGCTCTTCACGCTCGTTTTGTCTCAGCTCTGTAGATCAGACGCTCTTCACGCTCGTTTTGTCTCAGCTCTCTGTAGATCAGACGCTCTTCACGCTCGTTTTGTCTCAGCTCTCTGTAGATCAGACGCTCTTCACGCTCGTTTTGTCTCAGCTCTCTGTAGATCAGACGCTCTTCACGCTCGTTTTGTCTCAGCTCTCTGTAGATCAGGCGCTCTTCACGCTCGTTTTGTCTCAGCTCTCTGTAGATCAGACGCTCTTCACGCTCGTTTTGTCTCAGCTCTCTGTAGATCAGACGCTCTTCACGCTCGTTTTGTCTCAGCTCTCTGTAGATCAGACGCTCTTCACGCTCGTTTTGTCTCAGCTCTCTGTAGATCAGACGCTCTTCACGCTCGTTTTGTCTCAGCTCTCTGTAGATCAGACGCTCTTCACGCTCGTTTTGTCTCAGCTCTCTGTAGATCAGACGCTCTTCACGCTCGTTTTGTCTCAGCTCTCTGTAGATCAGACGCTCTTCACGCTCGTTTTGTCTCAGCTCTCTGAGCAGACGCTCTTCACGCTCGTTTTGTCTCAGCTCTCTGTAGATCAGACGCTCTTCACGCTCGTTTTGTCTCAGCTCTCTGTAGATCAGACGCTCTTCACGCTCGTTTTGTCTCAGCTCTTTAGATCAGGCGCTCTTCACGCTCGTTTTGTCTCAGCTCTCTGATCAGACGCTCTTCACGCTCGTTTTGTCTCAGCTCTCTGTAGATCAGACGCTCTTCACGCTCGTTTTGTCTCAGCTCTCTGTAGATCAGACGCTCTTCACGCTCGTTTTGTCTCAGCTCTCTGTAGATCAGACGCTCTTCACGCTCGTTTTGTCTCAGCTCTCTGTAGATCAGACGCTCTTCACGCTCGTTTTGTCTCAGCTCTCTGTAGATCATGTGCTCTTCACGCTCGTTTTGTCTCAGCTCTCTGTAGATCAGACGCTCTTCACGCTCGTTTTGTCTCAGCTCTCTGTAGATCAGACGCTCTTCACGCTCGTTTTGTCTCAGCTCTCTGTAGATCAGACGCTCTTCACGCTCGTTTTGTCTCAGCTCTCTGTAGATCAGACGCTCTTCACGCTCGTTTTGTCTCAGCTCTCTGTAGATCAGACGCTCTTCACGCTCGTTTTGTCTCAGCTCTCTGTAGATCAGGCGCTCTTCACGCTCGTTTTGTCTCAGCTCTGTAGATCAGACGCTCTTCACGCTCGTTTTGTCTCAGCTCTGTAGATCAGACGCTCTTCACGCTCGTTTTGTCTCAGCTCTCTGTAGATCAGACGCTCTTCACGCTCGTTTTGTCTCAGCTCTCTGTAGATCAGGCGCTCTTCACGCTCGTTTTGTCTCAGCTCTCTGTAGATCAGACACTCTTCACGCTCGTTTTGTCTCAGCTCTGTAGATCAGGCGCTCTTCACGCTCGTTTTGTCTCAGCTCTGTAGATCAGGCGCTCTTCACGCTCGTTTTGTCTCAGCTCTCTGTAGATCAGACGCTCTTCACACTCGTTTTGTCTCAGCTCTCTGTAGATCAGACGCTCTTCACGCTCGTTTTGTCTCAGCTCTCTGTAGATCAGACGCTCTTCACGCTCGTTTTGTCTCAGCTCTCTGTAGATCAGACGCTCTTCACGCTCGTTTTGTCTCAGCTCTCTGTAGATCAGACGCTCTTCACACTCGTTTTGTCTCAGCTCTCTGTAGATCAGACGCTCTTCACGCTCGTTTTGTCTCAGCTCTCTGTAGATCAGACGCTCTTCACGCTCGTTTTGTCTCAGCTCTCTGTAGATCAGACGCTCTTCACGCTCGTTTTGTCTCAGCTCTCTGTAGATCAGACGCTCTTCACGCTCGTTTTGTCTCAGCTCTCTGTAGATCAGACGCTCTTCACGCTCGTTTTGTCTCAGCTCTCTGTAGATCAGACGCTCTTCACGCTCGTTTTGTCTCAGCTCTCTGTAGACCGCTCGGAGCTGGAGGACGCTCGGTGGTTCGACCTGGAGCAGATCGAGCGCGGCCTGAGCGTCCGGACGCCGCCGCGACGAGGAGCGCCCGCCGTCACATGGTTCCCTCCCAAGCACGCCATTGCACACCGGCTGATCTCTGAGTGGGTGGAGCTTCAGAGACGCCACATGACCTCATGATGACCTCACGATGACCTCACGGACCTCACACTTGAATAAATCTTGTTTTTAATGAGAACGTGGAGGAGCGTGTGTGAATTCATCATCTGATGTTTTGCTTTCAAATCGAGCCAGGTTTAAATCCCTCCTGAAGAAAATGGAGGCGTAACCATGGCAACCGTCTTAGCTTGTAGCTCGATTCTCTCATTTCTGAGGCCGATTCACATGAAACAAAGTCTCAGAGGCTGTGTCCGAATGTCCACCCTCGTCCCTAACCCCTCATTCACTACATAGGCCGCACTATATAGTCACTATATAGTGAATATATAGTGACTATATAGTGACTATATAGTGAATATATAGTGACTATACACACTATACACAGCCAGTATTTCCTCATAAAGACGATAAACATTAGTCAATTACAGAAAACGGGAAATTTCATTCAAAACTACAAACTCACGACTGTTTGAGCTTCAGATTTAAGGCCAGTTTGAATCCACTGTGAAGCTTTTTAATGACATTTAAACCTTGTTTTGATATTCAGATAAATAAACACAATAAAAACGATACTTACAAAAAGATAAACTTTTATTATTCAAACCAAAGCAGCGTCTAAGAAGTTTGTGGCTCATTACAAACAAACACTTGACATGAAAACAGCTCTGGCGGCCATGTTGCGATGGCGGCCATGTTGCGATGGCGGCCATGTTGCGATGGTCCACTCAAGACTCGCTGATTTGAGTGATTTCTCTGAACTGGTGTTGACGTTTGTAAATGTTATTTGAAAATGAGAGATTGAATTAGACCATATATCGATACACAGTTGTAATACTTATTTTTAAGGCTATTTTTTATTTAAATCCGCACCGTACAGAGTTTTGTTGTAGTGTTTACGTTACTCGTATTTGGCTTTAACTTAACATTTAACTTCACAGCTCGTATCTCTCGATATTCAACCTACATATATGTGGATGTGATGTTTGGTGCCATCGCCCAGCCCTAATAAATGTGGCGTCGTCAAACCAGACCAGAGAAATCTTCAGGTTCCACTGGTTTGAAGAAACCTCAACAGCAGCAAATGAAAGAACCTGATGTTCCTCTGGTGGACACGTACTTCAGCATCGGCGCCTGCTCTCGTGTCTTCAGCAGCTCATTTCTTGTTGAAGAAGCCGGCGATGGACGGCTGTTTGGTGCTTTTGGCGGCCATGTTTCTTTTCCTCTTGTCGTCGGCCTGGGGCCTGAGCGCGGCCGCTTTAGGAGCCGCTTTAGGGCCGGGCAGAGACGCAGGAGCCGCTTTGGTCTGAGGCTCGTCGTCTTCAGAGAAGGACTCGCTCTCGTAGACCTTCTCCGTCACTGCAGAGGGACACAGAGACGGGGATGAGTCTGATGTTCAGGACAGGACTGGAGTAAAAACACTAAATTATTACGTGTCACATATTTAGAGATGCACCGATACCACTGTTTCTAAAACCAATACGAGTACTTGGATTTAAGTACTCGCCGATACTGAATACTATGAGTATACGTTCTTTCTTTGTAATGAGTTAATTTACTCATGTACATTTCCTTAAGTAAAGTCGGCGACACATTTAAGAGCAGTTATATTAGAATTGTGCTGATGCCATTTATTTATTTATTTTATTTTCATAGAATATAATGTTTTATTTTTATTGCCCTGTCCATCATAGACAGAAAAGTCCATGTCCTAAAGCTCCCAATGCCTGAGCTTTATTCATTTATGTGTTTTTATTTAACAATAGTATTGAGATGTTTCTTAAATGGTCTCTTTTCGTCTTTACTTCAGCTCCTGTAGATTTTCTCGTGTGTTTGTAGTAACTTAGCGAGAAGCTACAGCGTTTTCATTGTTCTGCTGCAGCTCATTTTCCCTCAATATAAACATGCTGTAGGTCTTTAATCTGGATTTTCTGAGGACTTTTTAGTCGCTGGGTTAGTTTTTCAGATGAATAAACCCCTGGGCATAAAACGGCGTCAGAATGGCTAAAAACTGTTAGCCGTGAGTTAGCATCGTTAGCCTGTATGTTGTAAACACTGCAGACGCTGCAGCGAGTTAGCATCGTTAGCCTGTATGTTGTAAACACTGCAGACGCTGCAGCGCGTTAGCATCGTTAGCCTGTATGTTGTAAACACTGCAGACGCTGCAGCGAGTTAGCATCGTTAGCCTGTATGTTGTAAACACTGCAGACGCTGCAGCGCGTTAGCATCGTTAGCCTGTATGTTGTAAACACTGCAGACGCTGCAGCGAGTTAGCATCGTTAGCCTGTATGTTGTAAACACTGCAGACGCTGCAGCGAGTTAGCATCGTTAGCCTGTATGTTGTAAACACTGCAGACGCTGCAGCTCTAACAACATTAGCTCTGGTTAAATCCAGCTCAGACTCTGGTTTAGAGAGCGCAGTCTGTAATAAAGTCAGCTCTATGTGGATTATTGTGTTTACACTAAACTATTCTCCAGTTTGTTGCTTCTTCTCTCCTCAGCTGAGAGCTGCGCCTCGTAGCGGTGCCTCGTAGCCGCGCCTCGTAGCCGCGCCTCGTAGCCGCGCCTCGTAGCCGCGCCTCGTAGCTGCGCTGGCCGCACGTCAAATGGTATCGGTTTCTGGTATCGGGACCTCATGAATGAGTACGAGTATGCGGTATCAGCCCGATACTGGTATCGGTATCAGTGCATCCCTAGTCATATTTAAAAGTCTTTATGAATGAGTGAGTGACCAACATCTGATCCAACAGGGCTTTAGTTTATTTATCTCCACAATGGGCGACAGGGCCTTTAAGGCAGTTGCCCCGAGACTCTGGAACGCCCTGCCAGAGTCCCTGAGGGTCCCCAGTGTTGAGGCCTTTAAAAAAGGCCTAAAAACACATTTATTTTTAAAGGCCTTTTCAGACTAATTTTTTGTTTGCTGTGTTGTTTTTACTATGTGAATGTTCTTTTTTGTTTTTATCAGATTTTATTCTTCTGTTGTAGCACTTTGAGGTTTCGCTGAAATGTAAAGTGCAATATAAATAAAATGTTTTGTTTTGTTTTGTTTTGTTTTGTTTTGTTTTATATTATATTATATTATATTATATTATATTATATTATATTATATTATATTATATTATATTATATTATATTATATTATATTATATTATATTATATTATTTTATTTTATTTTATTTTATTTTATATTATATTATATTATATTATATTTATATATTTATATATATATATATATATATATTCTACATAAGTTTCTCACCGATGCAGCCCTCCTCGTCCATGAAAGTTTTAGATTTGAGGACTCGGCGCCGTTTCCTCGTCTTCGTCGAGGGATTTTCAGGCTGAAAAAGAGAAAAAAAACTACAATAAGATTTTCTGTCTAAACCAGGACTAAACCAGGACTAAACCAGGACTAAACCATGAATAAACCGGGACTAAACCTGGACTAAACCAGGACTAAACCAGGAATAAACCGGGACTAAACCTGGACTAAACCAGGTCTAAACCAGGACTAAACCTGGACTAAACCAGGACTAAACCAGGACTAAACCTGGACTAAACCAGGTCTAAACCAGGACTAAACCAGAACTAAACCAGGACTAAACCTGGACTAAACCAGGTCTAAACCAGGACTAAACCAGAACTAAACCAGGACTAAACCTGGACTAAACCAGGACTAAACCAGGACTAAACCTGGACTAAACCAGGTCTAAACCAGGACTAAACCAGAACTAAACCAGGACTAAACCAGAACTAAACCAGGACTAAACCTGGACTAAACCTGGAATAAACCAGGAATAAACCGGGACTAAACCAGGACTAAACCAGGACTAAACCGGGACTAAACCAGGACTAAACCAGGAATAAACCGGGACTAAACCTGGACTAAACCAGGACTAAACCAGGAATAAACCGGGACTAAACCTGGACTAAACCAGGACTAAACCGGGAATAAACCGGGACTAAACCAGGACTAAACCTGGACTAAACCAGGACTAAACCAGGAATAAACCAGGACTAAACCTGGACTAAACCAGGAATAAACCAGGACTAAACCAGAACTAAACCTGGACTAAACCAGGACTAAACCTGGACTAAACCAGAACTAAACCTGGACTAAACCAGGACTAAACCAGAACTAAACCAGGACTAAACCTGGACTAAACCAGGTCTAAACCAGGACTAAACCAGAACTAAACCAGGACTAAACCTGGACTAAACCTGGAATAAACCAGGAATAAACCGGGACTAAACCAGGACTAAACCAGGACTAAACCAGGACTAAACCAGGACTAAACCAGGACTAAACCAGGACTAAACCAGGAATAAACCGGGACTAAACCAGGACTAAACCTGGACTAAACCAGGACTAAACCAGAACTAAACCAGGACTAAACCTGGACTAAACCAGGTCTAAACCAGGACTAAACCAGAACTAAACCAGGACTAAACCTGGACTAAACCTGGAATAAACCAGGAATAAACCGGGACTAAACCAGGACTAAACCAGGACTAAACCGGGACTAAACCAGGACTAAACCAGGAATAAACCGGGACTAAACCTGGACTAAACCAGGACTAAACCGGGAATAAACCGGGACTAAACCTGGACTAAACCAGGTCTAAACCAGGACTAAACCAGAACTAAACCAGGACTAAACCTGGACTAAACCAGGTCTAAACCAGGACTAAACCAGAACTAAACCAGGACTAAACCTGGACTAAACCAGGACTAAACCAGGAATAAACCGGGACTAAACCTGGACTAAACCAGGACTAAACCAGGACTAAACCTGGACTAAACCAGGTCTAAACCAGGACTAAACCAGAACTAAACCAGGACTAAACCTGGACTAAACCAGGACTAAACCAGGAATAAACCGGGACTAAACCTGGACTAAACCAGGAATAAACCAGGACTAAACCTGGACTAAACCAGGTCTAAACCGGGACTAAACCAGGACTAAACCAGGACTAAACCAGGACTAAACCAGGACTAAACCAGGACTAAACCAGGGCTAAACCTGGACTAAACCTGGAATAAACCAGGAATAAACCGGGACTAAACCAGGACTAAACCAGGACTAAACCAGGTCTAAACCAGGTCTAAACCAGGACTAAACCAGGACTAAACCTGGACTAAACCAGGACTAAACCTGGACTAAACCTGGACTAAACCAGGCTAAACCAGGACTAAACCAGGACTAAACCAGGTCTAAACCAGGTCTAAACCAGGACTAAACCAGGACTAAACCAGGACTAAACCAGGACTAAACCAGGTCTAAACCAGGACTAAACCTGGACTAAACCTGGACTAAACCAGGGCTAAACCAGGACTAAACCAGGACTAAACCAGGTCTAAACCAGGTCTAAACCAGGACTAAACCAGGACTAAACCAGGACTAAACCAGGACTAAACCAGGACTAAACCAGGTCTAAACCAGGTCTAAACCAGGACTAAACCAGGACTAAACCAGGACTAAACCAGGTCTAAACCAGGTCTAAACCAGGACTAAACCAGGACTAAACCAGGTCTAAACCAGGTCTAAACCAGGACTAAACCAGGTCTAAACCAGGTCTAAACCAGGACTAAACCTGGACTAAACCTGGACTAAACCAGGTCTAAACCAGGACTAAACCTGGACTAAACCTGGACTAAACCAGGGCTAAACCAGGAATAAACCGGGACTAAACCTGGAATAAACCAGGAATAAACCAGGACTAAACCAGGACTAAACCAGGAATAAACCGGGACTAAACCAGGGCTAAACCAGGACTAAACCAGGACTAAACCAGGACTAAACCAGGACTAAACCAGGGCTAAACCGGGACTAAACCAGGACTAAACCAGAACTAAACCAGGACTAAACCTGGACTAAACCAGGACTAAACCAGGACTAAACCAGGACTAAACCAGAACTAAACCAGGACTAAACCTGGACTAAACCAGGTCTAAACCAGGACTAAACCAGAACTAAACCAGGACTAAACCTGGACTAAACCTGGAATAAACCAGGAATAAACCGGGACTAAACCAGGACTAAACCAGGACTAAACCAGGACTAAACCAGGACTAAACCAGGACTAAACCAGGAATAAACCGGGACTAAACCAGGAATAAACCGGGACTAAACCTGGACTAAACCAGGACTAAACCAGGACTAAACCTGGTCTAAACCAGGAATAAACCGGGACTAAACCAGGAATAAACCGGGACTAAACCTGGACTAAACCAGGAATAAACC
>NC_136859.1:779537-907332 GCF_951799975.1 Gobius niger
CCATTTTTTGTGACATTTTTGCCACTTTTTCATCATTTTTTGTAAATTTTTCATATTTTTTTTGTCACATTTTTGTCATTTTTTCGTCATTTTTTTTCCAATTTTTTGTGACATTTTTGCCACTTTTTCATAATTTTTTGTACATTTCTCGTCAATTTTCATAATTTTTTTGTCTAAGTTTTCTCACTTTTTTGTCACATTTCCATCATTGTTTTCGTCTCAGTTTTGTCGCGATTTTCTCACCTTTTTTCCAGAAGCTTTGGATTGGGATAAAGTCAAACTGGAGAAAATGTGCTCGGTTCAGGTGGGAGTTAAGGGGTTAAAGAGACAGAGGCCTATTTCAAGACATTCACTACAGCCATTTTGAGAGAGACATTTTATACAAGGCAGTTATTCTAATTTACTGCATTTACAGACCAACAGAAGGTTTGTCATCATTGTAGTGTGATATAGCCTGGTGCTGTGGGACTGAAAAAAGCTGAATACCCCCTCTTTAACGTGTCTTTAAGTGCAATGCGTTCCAATGGGGGACTAGCTTCAGTATTGATGTACTACAGCAATGGCCCTAGTGTCGTCGTCACAAAATACACCATATATTTCTTTATATTTCAAACATTTTTAAACGTTTTCATATTTTATATCATATTTTACAAAATGGAGTCACTTCCTGGATAAATCTCTGACTCAAAGCGACAAAACGTGAGAGAATAAACGTCGTAAAGAGAGTTTGGGCTGATTTTACAACAAAAACACTGCAAGTCTGTGTTTCTCCTGCAGCGTCTCCACTTTAAACAAAAGTCTTTCTTCTTCTCTTTCTTTGTCATGTTTGCTCCTCCTTGAGTTTGTCCCTCTGAGGCCGCTGTAGTTTGGCTTTGATGCAGGTTTTGAACAAAGGAAGTTGTTTCTCGTATCATTTGTCTGACCCGGATCAGAAGTCGGTCTCGTGGTCCTGATGTTCCTGATGTTCCTGATGTTCCTGATGTTCCTGATGTTCCTGATGTTCCTGATGTTCCTGATGCTCCTGATGTTCCTGACGTTCCTCTGAGTTTGTTTCTGAGGTGTTTGTGTCTGTGTTTCAGGAGGAGGAGCGGGAGCAGCAGGAGAACGGGCGCATCGAGCCGGTGGGACGGGCCGACTCCTGTTTGGAGAACACCCCGGTCCGGACGCTCGAGTGAGTTACGCTTTCATAAACCAAAACTCTTCTGTCCACCTCCTTTAACCCCTTAACTCCCACCTGAACCGAGAGCATTTTCTCCAGTTTGGCTTTACCCCAATCCAAAAGCTTCTGGGAAAAAGGGGTGGAAATAGCGACAAAACTGAGACGAAAACAATGATGGAAATGGGACAAAAAAGTGAGAAAAAATTGATGAAAAAATTAAAAAATGTGACAAAAATTTGATAAAAAATTGACGAAAAATGACAAAAAAATTGATAAAAAAATGACAAAAATGTGACAAAAAATGACCAACAAAATGACAAAAATGTGACAAAAAAATTCAAAAAATTACAAAAAAGGACAAAAAAATGACTAAAATGTGATAAAAATTTGACGAAAAAATGACAAAAAATGTGATAAAAAATGGACAAAAAATGACAAAAAATGTGATACAAAATTGACAAAAATGTGACAAAAAAATTCAAAAAAGTGACAAAAAATTGATGAAAAAATGTGACAAAAATGTGATAAAATTTTGACTAAAAATGACAAAAAATGTGATTAAAAATTGACGAAAAATGACAAAAAAAAATGATAAAAAATTGACAAAAATGTGACAAAAAATGACCAAAAAAATGACAAAAATGTGATTCAAAATTGACGAAAAAAAGGCAAAAATGTGAGGATAAATTGATGAAAAAGTGGCAAAAATGTCACAAAAATGCTTCATCCCTCGCGTTCATACGAGCTGCTTTCTAAACGCAAACATAAAAGGATGATTTTTTCCTGGACGAAAAAATGACCAAAAAATGGCAAAAATGTGACAAAAAAATTGACAAAAAATGACAAAAAATTGATTAAAAAATGTACAAAAAAGTGACAAAAATGAGTTGAATACCCAACAAAAAAATGATGGAAAAAAAAATCTGACATGAGGAAAAAGATCCAAAGAAAATGGTGTCCATAGTTGTTTTTAAAATAATAATGAAAATGAATAGGATAAAATAAAGATTTAATCACAAATAATCGCCTGAATAATCGTGATTTCAATTATTACTAAAATGATAATAATTTTTTCTATAATCGAGCAGCCGTACTTCACATTCTGAGAGAGGACGATCATCACAACACTTTTAGTTTTGTGTTGTTTGGTCTAATACTCTCTGAGATATCCATATTTTCATATCAAATGAGGCCTTACGCTGTTGTTTTTTAGATTTGGGTGAAGCCGAACTGGAGAAAATGCGAGGCTGGGAGGTTAAACTCTCTACATGTAGCTTCATCCCTCATGTTAAAACTGCTTCCCATAAAACACCTTGTTTCTAAACACAAACACAAAAGGATGATTTGTTCCCGTCCACCTGCAGCGTCTCCTTAAAGCAGCACATTCAAAGAAACCCCTCTCCCTGAGCCGCATCACACACATGTGCTTAGCGTGTGCTGTGATCCCATGTTTGATCCGTGTGTGTCATTGTGGTAACCGGCCTTTGTTTCCCTCCGTCGCCTCCTCAGCCTGATCTGCAGGTACGAGCTCCTCCAGAACTCTGTTTGATCCTCTGCTCGTGTGATGTGCTGAGATTTCCCGCGGGCGCCGCCGACGGGGGGCGGCGGCGCCGACGGGGGGGGGGGCGGCTTTAATATCAGACGGCGCCGTTTCATCCGCGCTCTGTGTGTTCTTTGACGTGTGTTGTTTTTGAATATTGTCGGGGTTTAATTTGCCACGGAGCTGCACAGTAGTAATATAAAAGCGTAACAAGGCTCCAGCTGTAATATTCTGATTTCCCCGGCTTTTCATTTTCATAGCTTTTATTCGGCGAAAGGATAAAAAAAGCGGCGCAGTCTCGGTCCAGAGAGCGCGTTATGTTCAGCGAGCAGAGGCGGAGCGGAGAGTCCGAGGGACGGTCCCATCCAAACAGAAGAGCTAAAGCTAAATCAAAAGTACCTTTGAGTGATCACATGTCAGAGTCGACCTTTAACCTCTTAACCCCCGCCTGAACCGAGCACATTTTCTCCAGTTTGGCTTTACCCCAGTCCAAAAGCTTCTGGGAAAAAGCAACAAAACTGAGACGAAAACAATGATGGAAATGTGACAAAAGTGGCAAAAATGTGACAAGAAATTGAAAAAAAATGGACGATAAAATGACCAAAATGGGACAAAAATGTGATAAAAATTTGACAAAAAAATGAGAAAAAAATGGACAAAAAATTGATAAAACTTTGACAAAAAATGACAAAAAATTGATAAAAAAATGATTAAAAAATGACAAAAAAATGATAAAAAATGACAAAAAATTTATAAAAAATGGACAAAAAAATGACCAAAAAAATGACAAAAAATGACAAAAAATGACAAAAAATTGATAAAAAATTGACCAAAAAATGACCAAAAATTTTAGAAAAAAATGATTTAAAAAAATGACACAAAAATGACACAAAAACGACAAAAAAAAAAAAAAAAAGACAAAAAAAATGAAAAAAAAATGACAAAAATTGGATAAAAAATTGACCAAAAAAGGACCAAAAAATGACAATGTGACAAATTGTGACAAAAACAAATTACAAAAATGTGATTAAAATTTCACAAAAATGTGATAAAAAATTGACAAAAAAAATGACAAAAAAGTTACAAAAATGAGTTGAATACCCAACAAAAAAATGATGACGTGAGGAAAAAGATCCTCTCGGTTCAGGCGGGAGTTAAGAGGTTAATCTAGCGTTCAGATACAGCTGCTCTGTGATCTCAGGTCTCAGGTCTATTAGAGACGATTGTGGAGCAGAAGCTTCATCAAGTCCAAGAACTCACCCAAACCTTCTGTTGGTCTGTAAATGCAGTAAATTAGAATAACTGCCTTGTATAAAATGTCTCTCTCAAAATGGCTGTAGTGAATGTCTTGAAATAGGCCTCTGTCTCTTTAAGAACCTCTGAGCCTTTAGACACGCCCCCTCCACACGCTGTCTGTGGCATCAGTGGGGAGGGGGTTCTGCTGAGGAGCAGTGGTTGGTTACTCGGCTCGGAGGCGTCTCCAGGAGGTGGGGGCGTTCCTAGGAGGACTCAGGCAAACCTATCCCTAAAATGGCCGCCATCAGAGTTTTTACAGATTACTCAGAAATACGTGAATGTGCCAAGGCAACACTTCAGCCATGTTTGCTCTGAGGAGAACTGATGAATGTCTGTTTATTTCACTCTTCGACGTTGAGCTTCGGGTCCGGTTCAGCAGAACTGTGAGTCCTGAAGGAAAGCACCAGCCCCTCACACGAACACCACCACATCACGGGGATAAAAGAGTGTCAAATAAAGCTCCAGGAGCAGAGAAATGAAGCTCAGACTGAGGGTGAACAGACAGTGGAGCTCGCTGTAGAGTCAGACCCAGGAGAGAGAGAGGAGGCGGAGCTTCAGTCGTGCTGGACATGGACAAATAAAACAAGAACAATGGATTTAACTGGACAGAAACTCACTCTAGTTGTGAAGGAAGCGGCAGATTATTGGAACAGCACTGATTTCACTGAGTCAGCTTTACCCAAATCCAATAATAGGCCAGTGTAACACCTCATTTGAAAGCTAAGACTCTGTATCTTTTCCCTCACGGCGTTGACTTTCTTTTCTTTGCTTTTTGGGGGGTTTTCGTCACATTTTTCTGCTTGTTTTGTTTTATGTCCTGACTCTCTGTTTCATTCCTCCCCCCCCCCCTGGTGTCTCCCCCCTCCCTCCCCGTTTCCCAGAGACATCGTGAAGGTGGTGGAGGTGTCGAACGACGGGGGGCCGCTGGGGATCCACGTGGTGCCGTTCAGCGGCCGAGATCGCAGGTAAAGACTCCATAAATCACGTTCAGACGAGCTCACACCACTAAAAATAACACGGCCTTTAACACGCGAGTCATTACATCCGTCATACGTGTGCAGGGGGGGGGCGTGTGCACGGGGGGGGCATTAATCATGCTCCAGTTTGAACGTCTGAGGTTTAAAACACAGTAAAAAACAAACTCTCCCTTTACCAGGTTTGTTTCCCACGATTCTTCATTCACAAACACTGACATGTTTGGTGTCCACGTGTAGCAGGAAAGACTCTGTAAACCAAATATGGTCGTTTCCTTTGTGGGCGACAGCGGCGGCTAAAGGCGGGAGGAATGTACACATGTGCAGACAGAGAGACTAAACTTTAAACTCAGACTGAGCAGTTTGTTACTTAGTCTAATTCAGTCTGATTTATTGAACTGTTGGCTGTTATATGGGCGGGTGCATTAGTCACGTAAAATGTCCTGTAATTGGTGTGTATGTGAGTGTGCAATCTAATGCTTTGAATGAATGAAGTGTGTGTTGATTTTAATGCTGTTTTGGGGGAAATGTATTATTCTGTATTAGTATTTTTATGACTTTGTTGACATCAGTCTGCCCCGGGACTACAGGTGGAGATTAGCACAAGTGCTATAACCTGGTACAGCATCTCTCCCTTCGAGGTTAATGTATATTGTACACTGTCCCTGTTCAAATAAATAAATAAACTAAACTAAACTAAAACAGTGAGAAAAGGCAGAGCAGCTCTCGTCTTACCCCGGGCCGCTTCTCTCCCGGGCGGCTCCACTGACCCCCGGCCACTTCACGCTCGTCTCGGGCTGAATTTACGGGAGCGGCTGCGCTTCTCCCGCCCTGTGTCCGAGCTTCTCTGCTGCTTCTCTGCTGCTTCTCTGCTGCAGGCTATAGTCGGACAGATAAAACCTGCAGGTGCTTTTATCGCTTGTGATTTTGGTGCGCGTTCGTTTTAAAGGAACAGGCCACCGTTTTTACATACTGAGATATGTTCTTACCTTAGCTTTGACGAGTTCTTTAGGACCTGTCTGATCTTCAGTCACGTAAACACAGCGCAGACGGCGTTAGCATTTAGCCTCTCCCTCTCTCCACTATAGCGTTAGCATTTAGCCTCTCCCTCTCTCCTCTATAGCGTTAGCATTTAGCCTCTCCCTCTCTCCTCTATAGCGTTAGCATTTAGCCTCTCCCTCTCTCCTCTATAGCTCCAAAACAGGTCAAGATAGAAGCTGCCAAGCTCTTCCACGTTTTCCCTATTTAAATATGGTTACGTGAAGTGTTCCACTACAAAGTATAATTACACACAATTAAACAATGTGGATTTTCTAAGCGGATAAAAGGGGGGACTATATTGTAAGGCGTAATAATACCAGGAGTAGTTCGAAATCCGCGCAGTAATCTTCACTTTACTGTGCGGATGTCCAGCTTTTAACTGGTTCCCAACCGGCACCAGTTTTTGGAACCAAGAGCCAGCGTTTTCAGAACCGGTTCTGAAACTGGAACCGGCCCAGAACCAGCTTGGTGGAAAAAGGGCTGGGAAAAACCTGGCTTTAGCTTCGATAATGTTTCCCTTTATTTGACTCTGAGTCCAGTTTAATCCTGGTTCAGTCGTCCTCGTGCACGCTCTCGTCCTCGTGCACACTCTCATGCACGCTCTCACCCTCGTGCACACTCTCATGCACGCTCCCACCCTCGTGCGCGCTCTCGCTCTCGTCAGACGCTCCCTCAGATTCCCTCACAGTGAGTCTAGACCCGCTTTAGCGACGCCTCGGGGTCAGTCCGGGGTCAGCCCGGGGTCGACCTCGTGCACGCTCCCGCCGCCACATCCGCCCTCTCACGTGCACGCTCCCGCCGCCACATGCGCCCTCTCACGTGCGCGCCCGAGCAGCTGGAACGAAGCGCGGAGGAATGAGTGGAATGTGGAGGCATCTGTTCGGAGTCGACTGAAGAGGCGCTTTGTGACGCTCTGTGAGAAAACCGGGATTTATGGGAAAGATCTTCCCTTCGTTTTAAAGACTCAGGGACAGGAAGTGCAGGAGGCGGGAGGAGAAATGTACTTTTAGGCTTTGTTCACACGTACCAGGGTATTTATAAAACCACCCTCTCAGTCCACACGTTGTCACTGCTCTGTCTTTGGTGGTTATTGTGTAAAAACAGTATAATATAAATACAAAATGCTGCTGTTTACATGTGTTTTTTTAACCTCTTAACTCCCGCCTGAACAGAGCACCTTTTTGGCTTTACCCAAACCTAAAAGCTTCTGGAAAAGAAAGCATCAAAATGGCATCGAAACACAACAACAAAGTGACGAAAAGGCGACATAAACACAACAAAAGAGCGACTAAAACAGGCCAGAAAAGCAGCAATGAAACAGAAAAGTGACTAAAGAGCGAGAAAAAAGTGACGAGAAAAAGGGCAAAAATACTTATTTAAACTTACTTAAAAACCCACAATAAAATAAAATAAAAACAATAAACCCACATTTTTGTCATATTTTTGTAATTTTTTTGTTATTTTTTTGTTATTTTTTTGTCATTTTTTTGTCTTTTTTTTGTCTTTTTTTTGTCATTTTTTGTCATTTTTTTGTCATATTTTGTCACATTTTTGTAATTTTTTTGTAATTTTTTTCAAAAAGCAAAAGAGCAAAAAGCTACTATTAGTTTTGCAGGCCTTAGCTTTCAAATGAGGCACTACACCTGCTTTTAGATTTGGGGTGAAGCCGAACTGGAGGTAACCTCTTAACTCCCGCCTGAACCAAGAGATCATTTTTTTGTTGGGTATTCAACTCATTTTTGTAACTTTTTTGTCATTTTTTTGTCAATTTTTGGTCAAATATTCGTCATTTTTTTTGTCAAATTTTTGTAATTTTCTTGTCAATTTTTTTATCACATTTTTGTCATTTTTTTCTCATTTTTTTCTCATTTTTTACTCATTTTTTTCTCATTTTTTAGTCAAATTTTTATCACATTTTTGTCGATTGTCATTTTCTTGTCAATTTTTTTTCAATTTTTTTTCCTTTTTTCCCTTTTTTTCCCTTTTTTTTCATTTTCTTGTAAAATTTTTATCACTTTTTTGTCATTTTCTCGTCAAATTTTTATCACATTTTTGTTATTTTTTTGTCATTTTCTTGTCATTTTCTTGTCTTTTTTTGTCATTTTCTCGTCAAATTTGTATCACATTGTTGTCATTTTCTTGTCATTTTCTTGTCATTTTCTCGTCAAATTTGTATCAAATTTTTGTCATTTTCTTGTCATTTTCTTGTCATTTTCTTGTCAAATTTGTATCACATATTTGTTATTTTCTTGTCATTTTCTTGTCTTTATCTTGTCTTTTTTTTGTCATTTTCTCGTCAAATTTGTATCACATATTTGTTATTTTCTTGTCATTTTCTTGTCTTTTTTTGTCATTTTCTAAACAAATTTGTATCACATTTTTGTCATTTTCTTGTCATTTTCTTGTCTTTTTCTTGTCAAATTTGTATCACATTTTTGTCATTTTTTCGTCACATTTTTGTCAATTTCTTGTGACTTTTTTGTCCCATTTCCATCCTTGTTTTCGTCTCAGTTGTTATTTCCACGCCTTTTTCCCAGAAGCTTTTGTACTGGGGTAAAGCTGGAGAAAACGTGCTCGGTTCAGGCGGGGGTTAAGGGGTTAAAGCGAGTCTCTCACAGAAGCCGCTGCAGAAGTTTCCCGAGGCTCAATCAGCCTAAGAGCACATTTATAAAGGTTTGTTTTATTGGTCAGACGTACAGTCACATCAGGACACTTTCATCACAGAAATGGCCTCTTATCCAAATGTAATCAGACGGATTGTCTTTAGGAGCCGCACTTCTCTGACCTCGCGCTCCGGCCGGAGGATTAGATCAAAGCCTGGACGGAGAAACACCACGAGCACAAAACAACGCTGAGGAAATCGATTTGTTTTTACAGTTTTCACAATAACTGTTTCCTTAATTCAGTAATGAGTCTTCCCGAGTAGAAGACGAGGTTTCAGAGAGGGGCCGGGAACTCACCACCAGCGTGTTTATGAGTGAACGGAACATCATCTCATGTAAAGCGCTTTATAAATAAAGATCTAGTTGGAGACACGAAACTCCCCTGAAAAAGGATGATTAATCTCAGTGAGACTTTCCTAAATAAAGGTCAAAGAAACAAAGAAGATCAGGCGAGTCTCCAGATAGTCTTGGCGAAAACAAACCCATAAGACCCACAAAACTGACCTTTTTCCTTGCGTTGTTGCTGTGTTGTGTCACCTTTTTAATGTTTTTTTTTTTTTTCTTTCTTTTTTTTCTTTTCTTCTTTGTTGAGTTTTTGTAATTTTTTTGTTGAATTTTTTATGAATTTTTTATGAATTTTTGTTGAATTTTTGTTGAATTTTTGTAATTTTTTTGTTGAATTTTTTATGGTTTTTTGTCACATTTTTTTGAATTTTTGTAGAAATTTTGTCATTTTTTGGTTGAATTTTTGTATTTTTTTTGTTGAATTTTTTATGAATTTTTGTCACATTTTTGTTGAAGTTTTGCCATTTTTTTGTAGCCTGGCTAACACCAGACTAAAATCACAAGTGATATTTAGTCTGGGGACCACCAATTCATTTTCTCGTAGGAGAGGTGTGGTTTGCGATCGTCCATAGTCGTTTATTGGGCGATACGAAAAAAAAAAAAAAAAAAGTCTCATGCGTCTGCACGTAGCCACAGCCAATCATATCATCGTATGAGATGACGTATGACGTACCCGCTGTAAACTTTTGAGCTAAATTATTTAGAACAAGGTCTAAAGCTTGATCAAAAAATACCATCGTGTCTGCTGCTGTCATGTTGGATCCGTAAATAAACTTTTTTTTTAATTATCCGTAAATAAACTACAAGCTTCCATATATCGAATAGCGCGTCATCGTCTTGCCGTCCCTCCTCGCTCTGTGATTGGTTCCCAAATCCACCGGAGATTTGGCCATGGTCCCCAGGCTGTTGTGCAGTTCGAAATAATTCGAGCGCACACAGCAGCCTGGTGTTAGCCAGGTTAATTTTTTTGTCGAATTTTTGTTGAATTTTTACTGAAATTTTGTCATTTTTTGGTTGAATTTTTGTTGAAATTTTGTCATTTTTGTTGAGTTTTTGTCATTTTTTGTTGAATTTTTTATGAATTTTTGTCACATTTTTGTTGAATTTTTGCCATTTTTTTGTTGAATTTTTGTTGAAATTTTGTCATTTTTTGGTTGAATTTTTGTTGAAATTTTGTCATTTTTTGGTTGAATTTTTGTCATTTTTTTGTTGAGTTTTTGTAATTTTTTTGTTGAATTTTTTATGAATTTTTGTCACATTTTTGTTGAATTTTTGCCATTTTTTTGTTGATTTTTTGTTGAATTTTTGTTGAAATTTTGTCATTTTTTGGTTGAATTTTTGTTGAAATTTTGTCATTTTTTGGTTGAATTTTTGTCATTTTTTTATTGAGTTTTTGTCATTTTTTGTTGAATTTTTTATGAATTTTTGTCACATTTTTGTTGAATTTTTGTTGAATTTTTGCCATTTTTTTGTTGATTTTTTGTTGAATTTTTGTTGAAATTTTGTCATTTTTTGGTTGAATTTTTGTTGAAATTTTGTCATTTTTTGGTTGAATTTTTGTCATTTTTTTGTTGAGTTTTTGTAATTTTTTTGTTGAATTTTTTATGAATTTTTGTCACATTTTTGTTGAATTTTTGCCATTTTTTTGTTGATTTTTTTGTTGAATTTTTGTTGAAATTTTGTCATTTTTTGTTGAATTTTTGTTGAAATTTTGTCATTTTTTGGTTGAATTTTTGTCACATTTTTGTTGAATTTTCGTCACATTTTTGTTGAGTTTTTGTCTTTTTTTTTGCTGCGTTTACATCCTTGTTTTCTTCTCATGTTTTGTGGCTGTTTTGGTGCTTTTTTCCCAGAATCTTTTTGATTAGGGCAAAGCCAAACTGGAGAAAATGTGCTCCGTTCAGGTGGGAGTTAAGAGGTTCAGTCAATCTGTTAATTGTGGAATAAATAATCTGTTTAAAGCAGTTATTATAGGACGAGTCAAACCAGAGGAAAGTGGGTCACGTTTTCTCCACGTCTCAAACATAATCGTCAGACGTGTTCTTGAACGCGTCCGTCATGTAATCTCTCCTTTCTGCTCAGAAACATCCTCCTCTCCGCGGTCTCTCCCCGTGGCCTCGGTCTCTCGGCGCTCGGGGACAGAGCGGTAAATCCGCACAGACGCGATTAGCTCCGCGCCCACGTTTAACTCTTTTTATATTCATATTTCCCAACGCGGAACTCTTTCAGGTGCAGCGAGTCCGTCCGCGCTTAAGCCTGTCGGAGCTTTACCCAAACCGGGAGGAAATCCAAAGCACAGTTCATCCTCGGAGCGACAGCCGCAGAATAAACGCCGCCGCTCCTTCACACTTCACCGTCTGACGGGATCCGGCTCCGGGTTTTATTTCAGCACGGACGGATTTGATGTTTTAGGAGCGTAATCCGTGCGGTGCAAGGACGTGGAGAAGCAGGAGACAGGCGGAACGACTGAAGCACACTGGAGCCAGGGGAATGAAATACACAAGTGGAAATAGGTTGTTTTAAAACTCTTGACTCCCACCTGAACGGAGCACATTTTCTCCAGTTTGGCTTTACCCTAATCAAAAAGATTCTTGGGGAAAAAGCAACAAAACAGCCACAAAAATGAGAAGAAAACAAGGATGTAAACGCGAAAAAAATGTGACAAACATGTGACAAAAATGTGACAAAAATGTGACAAAAATTCAACAGAAATTCAACAAAAATTCAACACAAATGTGACAAAAATTCAGAAAAAATGTGACAAAAATGTGACAAAAATGTGACAAAAATGTGACAAAAATGTGACAAAAATTCAACAAAAATTCAACAAAAATTCAACAAAAATTCAACAAAATGTGACAAAAATTCAACAAAATGTGACAAAAATGTGACAAAAATGTGACAAAAATTCAACAAAAATGTGACGAAAATGTGACAAAAATGTGACAAAAATTCAACAAAAATTCAACAAAAATGTGACAAAAAAGTGACAAAAAAGTGACAAAAATGTGACAAAAATGTGACAAAAATTCAACAAAAATTCAACAAAAATTCAACAAAAATTCAACAAAAAAATAACAAAAAAATAACAAAAATTCAACGAAAATGTGACAAAAATGTGACAAAAATTCAACAAAAATGTGACAAAAATTCAACAAAAATTCAACAAAAAAATAACAAAAAAATAACAAAAATTCAACGAAAATGTGACAAAAATTCAACAAAAATGTGACAAAAATTCAACAAAAATTCAACAAAAAAATAACAAAAAAATAACAAAAATTCAACGAAAATGTGACAAAAATTCGACAAAAAAAAAAACGACAAAAAAATAACAAATGTGACAAAAATTCAACAAAAATTCAACAAAAATCTGACAAAAATGAAAAAAATAAGAAAGATAAAAACACATAAAAAAGGTGACACAACACAGCAACAACGCGAGGAAAAAGATCAGTTTTGTGGGTCTTAGCTTTCAAATGAGGTGTTACACAGGCCTATATAATAGCCAAAGAGGACAGAATGCATTTGGTTCAGGCGGGTGGTAAGCTGTTGACACGAGCCTGGCAGAGCAGCAGACTGGCTCTACTGGACCTGGGACCTCTACGGAAACCCTGGTCCTGGTTTAGTCCTTGTTCAGTCCAGGCTTTGATGGTGATCTGTCTGCAGGACTCTGGGTCTGCTGGACCTGGGACCTCTACGGAAACCCTGGTCCTGGTTTAGTCCAGGCTTTGATGGTGATCTGTTTGCAGGACTCTGGGTCTGCTGGACCTGGGACCTCTACGGAAACCCTGGTCCTGGTTTAGTCCTTGTTCAGTCCAGGCTTTGATGGTGATCTGTCTGCAGGACTCTGGGTCTGCTGGACCTGGGACCTCTACGGAAACCCTGGTCCTGGTTTAGTCCAGGCTTTGATGGTGATCTGTTTGCAGGACTCTGGGTCTGCTGGACCTGGGACCTCTATGGAAACCCTGGTCCTGGTTTAGTCCAGGCTTTGATGGTGATCTGTTTGCAGGACTCTGGGTCTGCTGGTGAAGCGGCTGGAGGTCGGGGGAAAAGCCGAGCAGCACAGCCTGTTCCAGGAGAACGACTGCATCATCCGGATCAACAACGGAGACCTGCGCAACATCCGCTTCGAACAGTAAGAACCAGTTTAAACCAGCTCAACATCCGCTTCGAACAGTAAGAACCAGTTTAAACCAGCTCCACATCTGCTTCAGACAGTAAGAACCAGTTTAAACCAGCTCCACATCTGCTTCGAACAGTAAGAACCAGTTTAAACCAGCTCCACATCTGCTTCAGACAGTAAGAACCAGTTTAAACCAGCTCCACATCTGCTTCGAACAGTAAGAACCAGTTTACACCAGCTCCACATCTGCTTCGAACAGTAAGAACCAGTTTAAACCAGCTCCACATCCGCTTCAGACAGTAAGAACCAGTTTAAACCAGCTCAACATCCGCTTCAGACAGTAAGAACCAGTTTAAACCAGCTCCACATCTGCTTCGAACAGTAAGAACTTTAGACACTTAACACCAGCGCAACATCTGCTTCGAACAGTAAGAACCAGTTTAAACCAGCTCAACATCTGCTTCAGACAGTAAGAACCAGTTTAAACCAGCTCCACATCCGCTTCGAACAGTAAGAACTTTAGACACTTAACACCAGCGCAACATCTGCTTCGAACAGTAAGAACCAGTTTAAACCAGCTCAACATCTGCTTCAGACAGTAAGAACCAGTTTAAACCAGCTCCACATCTGCTTCGAACAGTAAGAACCAGTTTAAACCAGCTCCACATCTGCTTCAGACAGTAAGAACCAGTTTAAACCAGCTCCACATCTGCTTCAGACAGTAAGAACTTTAGACACTTAACACCTGCGCAACATCTGCTTCAGACAGTCAGAACCAGAGTTTGGAGACTTTACACCAGCTCAACATCTGCTTCAGACAGTAAGAACCAGAGTTTAGAGACTTTACACCAGCTCAACATCAGAACAGAATCATGGAACACACATTTTGCAACAAAGATGTGTTGAAACGTTTTTCCTAAAAGACTCCCGAGGCGGACGACTTATTCAGAGCCATTGTTTAAGAACTTCTGATGTGAGTGTGCATCCTGTTGGAACCATCACAGGGGTTAAAGGCTGGTTATTTATCTTGTGAAATGATGTCGCTGCTTTCGGCTGAGCTCGGAGAGAGAGCAACGCTGCACTTTCATTACGCCGCCATTTTCAATCCGTCATAATGATGGACGGCCTTCAACATCATCTGTCAAAGCTAAAAATATTCTGTAAATGACGGAGAATTTTCGGTTCATGAAACCTCTGATTGTTATTAGGGAGAGAGATTCTGGGTTAACCTCTTAACTCCCGCCTGAACCGAGAGGATCTTTTTCCTCACGTCATCAGATTTTTTTTCCATCATTTTTTTGTTGGGTATTCAACTCATTTTTGTAAATTTATTTGTCATTTTTTTGGGTCATTTTTTGTCACATTTTTGTAATTTTTTTGTTGCATTTTGGTGACATTTTTGCCACTTTTTCATAAATTTTTCGTCACTTTTTTGTATTTGTTTTGTCATTTTTTGTCACATTTTTGACATTTTTTTGTCACATTTTTGTCTTTTTTTTTCATTTTTTTTTTTATTTTTTTGTCACATTTTTGTCTTTTTTTTATTTTTTGTCACATTTTTTTGTCATTTTTGTCATTTTTTTGTCATTTTTTTATCAATTTTTTGTCACATTTTTTAGTCATTTTTTAGTCATTTTTTAGTCATTTTTTGTCACATTTTTGTCATTTTTTGTCACATTTTTGTCATTTTTTTGTCATTTTTGTCATTTTTTTGTCATTTTTTTTGTCCAATTTTTGTCATTTTTTTGTCAATTTTTTTGTTATTTTTTGTCACATTTTTGTCATTTTTTGTCACATTTTTGTCATTTTTTGTCACATTTTTGTCATTTTTTTGTCATTTTTTTTGTCCAATTTTTGTCATTTTTTTGTAAATTTTTTTGTCATTTTTTTGTCAAATTTTTGTCGTTTTTTGTCATATTTTTGTCAATTTCTTGTGACATTTTTGCCACTTTTTCATAAATTTTTCGTCACTTTTTTGTCAATGTTTTCGTCGCTTTTTTGTCACATTTCCATCATTGTTTTCGTCTCAGTTTTGTTGCTATTTTCACAGCTTTTTTCCAGAAGCTTTTGGATTGGGGTAAAGCCGAACTGGAGAAAATGTGCTCGGTTCAGGCGGGAGTTAAGGGGTTAAACTCATTATTGAAGACATTTCTGTATTATATAAAGGAACTGGTTTAGATGAGAGCTCCTTTTAGCTCAGACATTCTCCCATCATGAAGACCTCGACCTCCTAAACGAGTCTCCTCTGGTCCCGTCCCGGCTCGGGGGGCGATGAGGCGCGTGACGGATCGGCCTTTTTAACACGTCTGCGCCTCAGCAGTGGCTCACGTCCGTCACTCGGAGAGGCGCCTCCCGCACATGCCCCGTCCCGCTAATCCCCCGTACGCCCCGACACGGCCCCCGGCGCTGCTGGGAAAATCCACTCTCCAACCCGCCTGGGACCGAGCCTCTCTTCATCCCCGCTCACATCTGTCCAGACCCGGGCCCAAATGAGGTCCCAGGGCTGAGGCGGAGGAACAGGTGGCGCTAACAAGGCGGCGGGTGTGAGGCGCTGACAGCTTTCACGCTCACTGTGCAGGACGGGGGGGAAACGCTCGGAGAGAGGAGGCGGGAGGAGACAGGCCTTCATTTAGACGTCAGACACGGCCAGGTAGGAGGAAGGAGTAAATTTAGCAGCCAGAGAGAGAGAGGGGGGGGGGGGGGGGTTGTCAAAGGGAAGTCAGAGGCTCGTTAAGTGGCTCGTGTTAGAGTGTCTGGACTCGCAGTTGCAGTCTGTGCTCAGTGCAGTTCAGTGGACGCCGCTGGAGTGTGAGAAACCCTCCGACTCTGCTCTGGAACAGACAGAGGGACTGCAGTGCGGCAAAAACCACGGGGCCGTGAGTGCCGGTTCTGATGAAGGACTCACACCACGCTCTGCTTTCACCACTTACTCTGAAAACACTGGTGTCGCTCTGGGCCTGGATCTGATCTTTCCAGATGCAACACAGGCCGCTCGCACATGTGCTCCTGGATCCCAGACAGATCAGATCTTTTCCCTTTCACTCTGTGGGAAAGGGACAAGAGGAGGAGGTGAATTATGTCGCCCACAGCTCCTCACGGGTCGTCCTCAGTGGTATTGAAGGATGGGTCAAAATCAGATTTCCCTACAGGGACAATAAAGCACACCTTAGCGAGGTCAAAGTTCAGGTTATATCGGGCTGGTAATATATTGAGATTATTGCTCGCTGGTGGAGACGTTTGCAGCAGAGCAGAAAAGCTGATCCGTTTCGCTTTGACATTTAACAAATACATTTAGGAAACATCTGCCAAATAAGTAAGGATTAAACACCTCTGAGCCGCGTTAGACGGTTCTAATGCCCGACACAGTGTTGTTCCTCCTGCATTCTAACGTCTAACGCGGCTCCTCGTTGTTTAATCCGCTTATACCAGGGTCCCACAAACCTAACATTTATAATAAATGTGTTTTTCATTGACTAAACTCACTAAATCTGCCAGACTACGGGACTATTTTGTGTGGGTTATTAGCCGGTCACTGAAGGCTGGTCTCAGAGCGAGTCATTCTCCGCAGCTATTACGAGGATCTCAGTCAGGCTCAACGACACAACATCAGCACAGAATCACAACACAACAGGACTAACCCGGAAACACTTTTCCCTGGAAGGAAACACCGATATGCGGCACTCGTGGGCAGGAGTTATTTACCTTTTACAAGGTTTAACCTGAAGCTAAAGCTAGCTAGCTCAACCAGCTCAACTGTTTATGGAAACAGCTGCGGTGGAGTCGCTCACACCTGGGCCCCCCCAACTCAAACTTTTATGATTGACTTTACTAATCCAGACAAAGATGCTTCAATGCAGGATCATTTTATGTACGCCTGAAAATGATGAATAGCCTTAACCGTTTCCAATAGAAATGTAAAGCTCATATGTTATTAACAGTAGCTAACCTAGCTGCTCACTCTCCTCTACAAACATTTAGCAAACACTAAATCCATCTCATACGTTCCTGTCAGTCACTAATTACGCCTTTATCTGGTTCAGCTGTGTCATGCGTTGCTATGGCGACAGCGGAGTGATATCCCAGTGATTTAACTACCGGACTACGTAATAATGCACCAGCCAATCAGAATCCAGTATTCACCCAGACCATGGTGTAATGTGGTTTATTGAAGCTTTACATTTGTCACCTGACACGTCGGGCACAGCCGTCTTTAAAAGCCCCTCGGGTGATTCTGTCCCGAGTTTCCGAGTCAGAATTACAGAGTTGGTGCTCGTTCAAGTGGAAATGTCCAGGTTGGAGCGAAATCAAGTGGAGCACAGCATAACCCCCCGGCTCACGTTAACTACGGTCCGAGCTCGGTCCTGATTAGGTCCGGGTTTGTCCCACTCGTTTTTTTTGTAAACAAAAGCCGTATTTGCCAGAACAATGACTCTCCCCAGTGAAGTTGCCCCCGTGTCACCGGTAATGGTAATGAGTCGTGAACAGACAGATTTTATTTTGAAATGCACCAGATCTTCTTTCCTCAGGAGACCCGACTTTTCGTCTTGTCGTTAAAAAAGTACAAATGTCTTTTCATGTTTTTGTCGCCAAAGGGTCGATTTCAGCTTTTTCCTGTCAGGCTGTTGATGTGAAAAAAGAGAATCAACCAAACCATTTCATGATCAGTGACAAAACAACTTAAAACCTGATCTGAAAGTGTGAAATGTGAGTGAACTCCCTGTGTTTGCTAAACGTCTCTCCCGTCTCCCGCAGAGCTCAGAACATGTTCCGCCAGGCCATGCGCTCGCCCGTCATCATGTTCCACGTGGTCCCGTCGGCGGTGAAGTCCCAGTACGAGCAGCTGTCCCACGGCGAGCGCCACCCCCCCTCCGCCGGCTCCGCCTCCTCGGACCACGCCCCCTTCGGCCCCTCCCACGCCGCGTACGGCCGCTTCAGCCCGGACTCCGTGAGCGCCGCGTCGCCGGAGCGGGCGGAGCCGTGCCCCCAGGCCCCGCCCCCCCACGCCCCGCCCGTCTCCGCAGCCAAGCCCCCGTCCGGCCACCGGGCGGCCAATCAGCCGCCGGGGCTCGCCAAGAAGGTCGGCCGCAGGCTCAACATTCAGCTCCGGAAAGGTGAGTCACGGGTTCCATTCCCTGTGGGGAGTTTGCATGTTTCTCCCACCTGAACTGAGCACATTTTCTCCAGCTTTACCCCAATCCAAAAGCTTCTGGAAAAAAGGTGTGAAAATAGCGACAAAACTGAGAAAATGTGAAAAAAGTGAGAAAACATTGACGAAAAAGTGACAACAAATGTACTAAAAATTTACAAAAAAAGACAAAAAAGTGACAAAAAAATGGACAAAAAAATGGACAAAAAAATACAAAAAAATGACAAAAAATGTGACAAAAATGTGACAAAAAATGACAAAAAAATGGCAAAAATTCGACCAAAAAAAGACAAAAACTACAAAAAGTGACCAAAGAATGGAACAAAAAAAGAAAAAAAATTGTCAAAAAAAAGACAAAAAACTACAAAAAACTACAAAAAATTGTCAAAAAAATTGTCAATTTTTTTAAAAAAAAAATACAAAAAAATGACAAAAAATGTGACAAAAATGTGACAAAAAATGACAAAAAAATGACAAAAAATGACATATCTTTTTTTTTTAAATAACAAAAAATTGACAAAGAAAAATACAAAAAACTACAAAATAAATGACAAAAAATGTGACAAAAAAAAGGCAAAAATTTGACAAAAAAAAAAAAAAAAAAAGAAAATCTGATGACGTGAGGAAAAAGATCCATGTAGATGAGTTTTGTAGATCTTTCAAATGAGGTGTTACACTGGCCTACAGGATTTGGGTAAAGCTGAACTGGAGAAAATACTCTCGGTTCAGGCGGGAGTTAAGAGGTTAAAAAAAACGGAGCCTGGTTTTACAAACAAACCATACATTGAATCCTGGCTCTGTCCATTATTGAGATTTTTACAAACTTCCAATCACCGTCTGTCAGAAACCAGACGAATCTGAAGATCAGGGGAAACGACTCCTGTGAAAATAACCACAGAGAGTCCAGCTCCAGCTCCGCCTGAGCGACGCTTCGGCCTCAGAAAGACTCCTGATGGAAAGTAATGTATGCAGGAGCCATCTGTGATGTTTGGCGCTGGTGACTGGAGATGTTTGGCCGGGTCTGTGGACATATGGTGCTCACTGTCACAGAGACACGAGCGACAAACCCGGTCAGTCCCGGGTCAGACCGGCCTGACCAGACGGACGACACGCTTATCTGCTTCCTCACACGGTCCGTCCAACATGGCGGCTCACCTGAGAACAGAAACAAGACGTGTCACAGAAATATCAGGCAGTTTCCACGGCGATAGTCACGCTGTAGAAATGCTTCCGATTTGCTTTTGCATAAAAATGATGAGACGTCAACAAAACCCATTGGTGAGAGTGAAGCTGCAGTTTAAACAATGTGCTTTAGGACTAAACGCACAAATACTTTATCGATCCAGTGTGTCCTCCTCACAAACCTGCGTTATCTGTAACTCACGCTTTGCAAACCCGGTCCCAGAGTGGAAAGATCTCAGAACGCCGCTTACGTGTCTCCATCGTTACAGCACCAGAGTCTGTGATCCATAATCTACTGACCTGTGAGTTTAGCTCCGCCCCTTCAGGCTCCTCCGCGGCCCACGAGCCACAGGAGACGAGGATTTAAACAGGGCCGAGTTTCGCCTCCGCTCAGTTTGTTTTTGGGACAGTTTTTCTGCTTTCGTCCCGTTACGTCTGAAGAATAAACTCCTCCTCCTCGTTTCTTCTGTAGATCCTAAATCCATGAATCGGTTTCCACGAAGGTTTCCTGCTCATACATTGTGTTCTATCGTCTGTGTTGGCGTCACAGCGCCTCCACAGGCCTGGTGGATGAATCGCAGCGGTTTTACAGACATGACTGTAATGTCATGCTCACATTTACTGAGCCGTGTTCACAGAGAATGTTTCTGAAACTAGAAATGTTGTGTGTTCGTGTGGATATCGTCTAAGACGGGCCTGACATCGGCCGAGCTCGATATATCGCACGTGTCACAGCGAAGCATCTGTATCGCGATACGCAGATGTGTCTTTATTCAGAATGTGTCACATGATGCTCTAAAACGCTTCCATTCAGCATCATGAAGGCCTCAGATCTGTGCACATGTGAGATCTTCTCAACAATCTGAATCTGTCTCTATGATGGAGACTCTACTGCGATACTTTTGCAACAACACTTATCGTGAAGTTGTTTGTTAAAGGTAAACGAGGCGACTGCAAAAAGTAATTTTCTAGATTAGTTTAGAAGTCTCAATTTGAGCATAATAATCCTAATTTTGGTTATTTTGACTAGTTAAAATGTAGTTGGGCATTTGTCCTGGATTATTTCACTTGCTCTGAGATGTTTCTGACTCGTTTCAATACATTTCACATTTATTTCAAGTAAGTTTCTTTGCCAATGGGGTAAGAAAATTGGTCTTGTCCCATTGGCAGTTTTACTTTCTTATTTCAAGCGATATTTACCTCAAAACCAGCCTGAAATGTCATCATATTAGCAAAACAATCAGATCAGGAAAAGTGTCTAAATGAGTGAAAACCCCTCAAAACAAGATGCATTTCCTCAGTTTAAGTCATTTAAGCCAATGCTTGATATTTACTTTTTGTAGTGTGGTGCAGATGGTTGAGTGGGTCATGGGTTCGAATCCCGGCTCCTGCAGGTGCACTGTCGTGGTATCCTCGGGCAAGACTTCACCCTCCAGTGTTCAGTGATGTCTGAATGAGGGATTGAATGGGTGTTTCCTTGATGTAAAGCGCTGTAGTCATATTTATCTGAGAGGAAGTTAATCATGACGATGACCAGACTGAAGTCTCCAAACTCAAAAGTTAAAGAGGGACTGTCAGATATGAAACTGTGGTGCTGTTTACACCTCTGGGTTTGAGATTTCTTCAGAACAGAGCAAAGGGAAAGTCTGTTCAGGCGAGACCCGGGGTTTAGTTTAGTCCTGGTTTAGTCCAGTTAAATCCTGGATTAGTCCCTGGTTTGGTCCTTGTTTCGTCTGTAATTATCAGAGAGACGTGGCATCTTTCAGTTGTCTTACACGATAATCTAACATTTATGAAATCCGCCCACGAGGGATTCTCTTTGTGAAGCTTTACGCGGCTCTTCTTCACCACGTCGGATTACATTTTCCATATTGTCTGCGCCATTCTTCAAGAGTGAGTGTAATCTGACAATGATGAAGGTAAATCCCCAGGAAGCCGGTCTCCAGGGAGCGCCTCTGTCACAACGTCAGCATGGCACTCATGTTTCCAGACTCTCCTGGATTAGCGTCTCCCGAGTGGCTCTTTCCCACGACGCCGCCGCCGCCGCCGCCGCCGCCGCCGCCGCCATCGCTGTGAGTGGCGTCTGAAGCTCAAACTTCCATTTTGTCTTTCTGCGTTCAGGCTTTGGCTTCTATTTCCTGGGCCTGGGCAGGTCTGAGGGTCTGGGCAGGTCTGAGGGTCTGGGCAGGTCTGAGGGTCTTCAGATACAAACAGGAAATGTTTAATAGTTTAGAGCTGTCTTTGAGTTATTCATTATTCTCCAGATAAACAAACGTCCTTAACTCCCACCTGAACCGAGCACATTTTCTCCAGTTTGGCTTTACCCCAATCCAAAAGCTTCTGGGAAAACAAAACTGAGACGAAAACAACGATGGAAATGTGACAAAAAAAGTGAGAAAACATTGACACAAAAGTGACGAAAAATGGATGAAAATGTGGCAAAAATGTGACAAAAAATTGATTTAAAAAATGACGAAAAAATGATATAAAATGTTACTAAAAATACAAAAATATGATAAACATTTGACAAAAAATGACAAAAATGTGACAAAAATGTAATAAAAAAATAACGAAAAAATGACAAAAAAATGACAAATATTGACAAAAAATGACCAAAAAAATGACACAAAATTGATTAAAAATTGACAAAAAAAGACAAAAAAATGTGATAAAAATGACAAAAATGTAATAAAAAAATAACGAAAAAATGACCAAAAAAAATGACAAAAAATTGATTAAAAAATGACAAAAACTGACAAAAACGTTGCAAAAAAAGACAAAAATATGATAAAAATTTGACAAAAAAATTACAAAAAAATTACAAAAATTTAATAAAAGAAAATGACAAAAAAGGTACAAAGTTGACCACCATAAATGAGTTGAATACCCAACAAAAAAATGATGGAAAAAAAATGTGATGGCGTGAGGAAAAAGATCCTCTGGGTTCAGGCGGGAGTTAAGAGGTTAAAGTGAGAGGAGGGAAGCGTGAGAGGTGTGTCCTCTCGCTCCATCACGAGCCCATCTCACATTTAAACGTAAACTCTTAAACATCTCGTCCTGTTTTAGTCAAAAAGCTGCGTTTATCTCGTCATCGTTATTGTCATTTTAAAAAAGAGCGCCAGCGAAACATCATTATCGCCAGACCTTTATATTGGCGTCGTTGTCGCTGTCTTCCTGCTTGTAGAGAGCTGATATTGCTACCATCTGCACTGCATCATCATAAAACTGTTCAGCTGTAACAGGACGAACACAAAGGTCTGGCTATACGGATATAACGGCGTCATTACTCGACCTAATCAACCTAATTGGCCGACATCATTATCGTCTTACGACACTGTGTGAACGGAATGTTTTTGGCCTGACTTCCTGTTAGAGGATCACATTAAACCTCTCTTTATCATAGAGGGTCAAGCACCACAGTCAAGGCTCTGACAGAGACAGTCCGACTGTACAGCTGGAGCCAGTGTGATGAATATTATCCTCTAACACTTCCTGTTAACCAGCCATACACACGTCTTTATATCTGAGGTATATGTGAAAGAGGACAATAGGCCGGCATGTCAGGCTCGGTCACCAGTGTGAGGTAAAACTACTTCCTGTCCACATTATTTACGTGATTTTCAAACGTCCAGAAAAGTCTGATAAAAGTGAGTTGATTTTGTGTCATTATTTTAACCTCTTGACCTCTTAACTCCCACCTGAACATGTTTTCTCCAAATTCTCCAAATCTAAAAGCTTCTGCAAAACAGCAAGAGAAAATGAGGATGTAAACAACACAAAAAAAACGCTTAAAAGTGACCAAATAAAGCGACAAAATAGATGAAAACACAACAGAAAAGTGACAAAAGAGCAGCAAAAAATGACAAAAATCCATCAAAAAAATGTCAAAAATTCAGCAGAAAAAATGACAAAAATCCAGCAAAAAAAAAGACAAAAATCCATCAAAAAAAGACAAAAAATCAGAAAAAAACCCTAAAAAATCAGGAAAAAAAATGACAAAAATACATCAAAAAAAGTCAAAAACCCATCAAAAAAATGACAAAAATCCATCAAAAAAAGACAAAAATCCATTAAAAAAAAGACAAAAATCCATCAAAAAAATGTCAAAAATCCAGCAAAAAAAAAGACAAAAATCCATCAAAAAAAATACAAAAATCCATAAAAAAAAATACAAAAATCCATAAAAAAAAGACAAAAATCCATCAAAAAAATGACAAAAATCCATCAAAAAAAATACAAAAATCCATCAAAAAAATACAAAAATCCATAAAAAAAAAATACAAAAATCCATTAAAAAAAAGACAAAAATCCATCAAAAAAATGACAAAAATCCAGCAAAAAAAAAAGACAAAAATCCATCAAAAAAATACAAAAATCCATCAAAAAAAATACAAAAATCCATAAAAAAAAAAGACAAAAATCCATAAAAAAAAAAGACAAAAATCCATCAAAAAAATGACAAAAATCCATCAAAAAAATGACAAAAATCCATCAAAAAAATGACAAAAATCTATCAAAAAAAAGACAAAAATCCATCAAAAAAATGACAAAAATCCATTTAAAAAAAGACAAAAATACAGCCGAAAAAAGACAAAAATCCAGCAAAAAAATGTCAAAAATTCAGCAGAAAAAAAGACAAAGAAAGACAAAAATCCATAAAAAAAAATGACAAAAATCCAGCAAAAAAGTGACAAAAATCCATCAAAAAAATGACAAAAATCCATTTAAAAAAAGACAAAAATACAACCGAAAAAAGACAAAAATCCATCAAAAAAATGACAAAAATCCATTTAAAAAAAGACAAAAATACAGCCGAAAAAAGACAAAAATCCAGCAAAAAAATGTCAAAAATTCAGCAGAAAAAAAGACAAAGAAAGACAAAAATCCATAAAAAAAAATGACAAAAATCCAGCAAAAAAGTGACAAAAATCCATCAAAAAAATGACAAAAATCCATTTAAAAAAAGACAAAAATACAACCGAAAAAAGACAAAAATCCATCAAAAAAATGACAAAAATCCATCAAAAAAATGACAAAAATCCATTTAAAAAAAGACAAAAATACAGCCGAAAAAAGACAAAAATCCAGCAAAAAATGACAAAAATTCAGTAGACAAAAAGACAAAAAAGTGACAAAAATCCAGCAAAAAAAGACAAAAGAGCAGCAAAAAAGTAATAGTGACAAAGCACAATAAGTGACAGAAACACATAAGGGAAATAAAAAGTGACGACAATGGCAAAGAGAATGCACTTTAGGCGGGTGGAAAGAGGTTAACATTTCTTAAATGAACGTCAGCCACATCTGCAAACACAGAAGTATTCACGTCCTGACTGAAGTGTTTCATATGTGATCGTCCAGCAGCTGCGTGTTTTCAGCCTCGTGCTGTTTAAATATTTAGTTTATCTCTAATAGATACAGCTCTGCGTTGTTCTCGCGGGCGTGGCCGAGCCCAGGGGAGGAAAGACGGTTTTAGAATGAAGAGTTTTGCCCAGTGGATTTAAACATATTTAACTCATGAATAAAGTCTCATGTGGTCCTTGTAGATGTTTGGTCAGAGAAGCCCTGGTTTAGAGGCAGAAGTTGCTCCTGTGGTCGTGTTAGTTGAGAGCGTTGGAGGTGTTTACCGGAGGACGGTGAGGCGCTGATTGCCTCATCACGGCAGAGGATTAGGAGGCGGAAGCTTCAGGGAAACAGATAAGTGCTTCCTCTGCATCCACACAGCCGGTGCCAGGACTCCTGTGGGAACGATTCCAGGAGGGGAAAGGACAAAGACCTGCTTTAACCCCTTAACTCCCACCTGAACCGAGCACCTTTTCTCCAGTTTGACTTTACCCCAATTCAAAAGCTTCTGGAAAAAAGCTGTGAAAATAGCAACAAAACAGATGAAAACAATGATGGAAATGTGATGAAAATTTGACCAAAAAATTACAAAAATGTGACAAAAAAATGGCAAAAAATTGATGAAAAATAAAAAAAAATGACAAAAATGTGACAAAAATGACCAAAAAAAAGTCAAAAATTGAAAAAAAAATTAGACCAAAAACTGACAAAATTGATGAAAAAATTGATGAAAAAATGGAAAAAAATGTGACAAAAATGACAAAAAATTGATGAAAAAATTGAAAAAAATGACCAAAAAAAAGAAAAAAAATTGAAAAAAAAATTAGACAAAAAAATGATGAAAATGTGACAAAAATGTAACAAAATAACAAAAAAATGACAAAAATTTGATGAAAAATTGACAAAAAATGAAAAAAAATGATAAAAATTAAAAAAAAAAATTAGACAAAAAACTGACAAAAATGTGACAAAAAATTACAAAAAATTACAAAAATTTGACAAAAAAGAGCCAAAAACAGACAAAAAATTGATGAAAAAAGGACAAAAATATGACAAAAGTGTGATAAAAATTTGACAAAAAAATTACAAAAATGAGACAAAAAAATACAAAATAAATTGTCAAAAAATGGATGAAAAAATGACAAAAATGTGACAACAAATGACAAAAAAAAAAAAAAAAAGCTACAAAAATGAGTTAAATACCCAACAAAAACATGATGGAAAAAAGATCTGATGACGTGAGGAAAAAGATGCTCTCGGTTCAGGCGGGAGTTAAGAGGTTAAACTTGTTGACTGTGTGGTGGTCTCCTGTGTGGTGGTCTCCTGTGTGGTGGTCTCCTGTGTGGTGGTCTCCTGTGAACACACACTAATGGGGGAGGCCAGAGGAGCAGCTTCCGTGTCAGACTGAAGTGCTTCTCTACCTGCTGAAGCCAGGTTCTTGCAGCTGAAGCCAGGTCCTTGCATCTGAAGCCAGGTTCTTGCATCACGCCGCTCGCCTCCCACACGCCGGCGTGAGCGTGGCGGTTTCTCGCTCTTACATCACGCAGACACATGTTTCTGAAGTCTGTTCCTCTCGTTGTTCGCAGGTCCTGAGGGTCTGGGCTTCAGCATCACCTCCAGGGACGTCCCGGTCGGAGGCTCCGCCCCCATCTACGTGAAGAACATCCTGCCCCGCGGCGCCGCCATCCAGGACGGGCGGCTGAAGGCGGGAGACCGACTGCTGGAGGTCAGAGGAGAGCGGGAACTCTGCTTTAAACACATTAACAACAGCGTTTAACACATGAATGAAAAGGAGCAGAGAGAGGAACCTGTCATGTCCTGATCAGCACTTCATCATGAATGAAAAGCAACAAAACTGAGACGAAAACAATGATGGAAATGTGATGAAAATTTGACCAAAAAATTACAAAAAAATTACAAAAATTGGAAAAAAATTGGAAAAAAATTGGAAAAAAATAAGACAAAAAACTGACAAAATTGATGAAAAAATAAAAAAAAAATGTGACAAAAAAATGACAAAAAATTGATGAAAAAAATGAAAAAAATGACAAAAAAAGAAAAAAAATTGATACAAATTTGAAAAAAAAAATTAGACAAAAAAATGATGAAAAAATGACGAAAATGTGACAAAAATGTAACAAAATGTGACAAAAAAAATGACAAAAATTTGATGAAAAATTGACAAAAAATGAAAAAAAAATGATAAAAATATTTAAAACAAATTAGACAAAAAACTGACAAAAAATGATGAAAAACTGACAAAAATGTGACAAAAAATTACCAAAAAATTACAAAAATGTGACAAAAAACAGCCAAAAAAAGACAAAAAATTGATGAAAAAAAAAAAATGAAAAGGAGCAGAGAGAGGAACCTGTCATGTCCTGATCAGCACTTCATCATGAATGAAAAGCAACAAAACTGAGACGAAAACAATGATGGAAATGTGATGAAAATTTGACCAAAAAATTACAAAAAAATTGGAAAAAAATTGGAAAAAAATTGGAAAAAAATAAGACAAAAAACTGACAAAATTGATGAAAAAATTTTAAAAAAATGTGACAAAAAAATGACAAAAAATTGATGAAAAAAATGAAAAAAATGACAAAAAAAGAAAAAAAATTGATACAAATTTGAAAAAAAAAATTAGACAAAAAAATGATGAAAAAATGACGAAAATGTGACAAAAATGTAACAAAATGTGACAAAAAAAATGACAAAAATTTGATGAAAAATTGACAAAAAATGAAATAAAAAAATGATAAAAATATAAAAAAAAAATTAGACAAAAAACTGACAAAAAATGATGAAAAACTGACAAAAATGTGACAAAAAAATACCAAAAAATTACAAAAATGTGACAAAAAACAGCCAAAAAAAGACAAAAAATTGATGAAAAAAAAAAAATGAAAAGGAGCAGAGAGAGGAACCCGTCATGTCCTGATCAGCACTTCATCATGTTCCACTTCCTTTGAGTGGAACTGGAACATGAGCACATCAGTACAAACAATAATACATTCATAAACCTCTGAACTTCCAGCTCAACCAAGAACATTCGGTAACGTTTTAGAAAACAGCCCGCGTTCCAGGTGTAATACGGGGTAACGAGAAGATGGGTTTAGAGTCTCAATTTGAGCATAATAATCCACATTTCAGTTTTTTTCACTGGTTAAGCTGTAGTTTGGCTTTTGACCTAGATTATTTCACTTGTTCTGAGATGTTTCTGACTCGTTTCAATACATTTCACATTTATTTCAGGTCATTTTCTTTGCCAATGGGGAAAGAAAAAATGGTCTTGTCCCATTGGCAGTTTTACTTTCTTATTTCAAGCGAGATTTACCCGAGAACTGGTCTGAAATGTCCTCAAACAAGCAAAGGAAACTCGGTCCGATCAGGAAAAATGTCTGAATGAGTGAAAACCCCTAAAAACAAAATATATTTCCTCAGTTTAAATCATTTAAGCCAATGCTTGATATTAACTTTTTGTAGTGCACTCTTACATGTGTAACAAGGCAGAACAAAGTGTAACTGCGTGTCAAGGTATTCATTTTTTTATTTATTTAATTTAAAAGAGACGTCATTCAAACATAACAAAACCGCCAATACAATCTGAATGAAACAGAACAATGTGGTTTTGTGTTACATTTTAATGTTGCAGGACAAAGTGAAGACATGAGCCCAGGCATTTTTATTGATTGTTCTTTATTTTTTTATACCGTAAATGCTCTAATATAGTCCGGGGTCTTTATTTACTCAAGGGCATCAGGACCAGGCCTTTATTGGAACCAGGCCACAATTAGAGACAGGCCTTTATTTCTATTTGAGCAAAACGGACGACCAGGAAAACGAAGAAAAACGAGATTTGTGTCCATTTGCACCAAAAGTATTAGGTTCATTTATTCATTAACATTTCAACACTGCTAAAAGTAATTAACTAGATCAGTATAAACATCTCAATTTGAGCACAATAATCCAAATTTTAACTGTTTTGACTAGTTAAGAAGTTGTTGGGCATTTGTCCCAGATTATTTCACTTGTTCTGAGACGTTTCTGACTCGTTTCAATACATTTTGTTCTTATTTCAGGTCATTTTCTTTGCCAAAGGGGAAAGAAAATTGTTCTTATCTCATTGGCAATATTACTTTCTTATTTCAAGCGAGATTTACCCTAGAACTGGTCTGAAATGTCCTCAAACAAGCAAAGGAAACTCGGTCCGATCAGGAAAAGTGTCTAAATGAGTGAAAACCGACAAAAACAAGAAACATTTCCTCAATTCAAGTCATTTAAGCCAATGCTTGATATTAACCTTTTGTAGTGCGCTCTCCCAGCGGCTGGAACATGGACGCCTTTTATTTTGTCGGGACAACAGGAAGTGTTTCGTTGCTGTTAGCGGAGCTTTGACATCAGTGTCACTGCAGGTTTCTGTTTCGTTTTTACCGCGGACCGGATTATTTGTTGTTATCTTGTGTAAAAGGCGAGTTTAGACGGAGCGTTTGTGTTTGTGATCGATCATGAGACTGACCCGAGAGAAGACGAGACGCTCGCGCTGATGGGAGGAGTTATTTTGAGGCGTGGGACTGACCTGCACACGGAGCAGCTGGACGTGCTTTGAAGACGCGATGGAGACTTTATTAAAACCCCGCAGGGTCACACAACATTTTCCCTGTTTCCAAATATGGTCACAGGAGGTTTGAAAAGTGGCCGTTCAGGTGGGAGTTAAGGGGTTAAAGCAATTTATAAAACCACATTCCCTTTTGCCACAACTGTATGTTAGCTTAGCACCATTAACTGCTCTTTAAATATCTTTACTACACCTTGACACGTAGTTACACTTGTAAGAGCTCCTGTACTTACATGTGTAATTACTTTCTCGTTACCCCGTGTTACACCTGGAACACGGGATGTTTTCTGAAGCGTTACCGAACATTTTCTCCAGTTATTTTCCAGGTATCCATTACTTAGACTTTATCAATATCAAAATCAAGCGTTCCTCTGTGCTCTCCGTGTGTAGAAACCTCTCAGCAGGTCTGAGCCGGGCTGAGGTTCCTCTGAAGTTCCTCTGTGCTCTCCGTGTGTAGAAACCTCTCAGCAGGTCTGAGCCGGGCTGAAGTTCCTCTGTGCTCTCCGTGTGTAGAAACCTCTCAGCAGGTCAGAGCCGGGCTGAAGTTCCTCTGTGCTCTCCGTGTGTAGAAACCTCTCAGCAGGTCTGAGCCGGGCTGAAGTTCCTCTGTGCTCTCCGTGTGTAGAAACCTCTCAGCAGGTCAGAGCCGGGCTGAAGTTCCTCTGTGCTCTCCGTGTGCAGAAACCTCTCAGCAGGTCAGAGCCGGGCTGATGTTCCTCTGTGCTCTCTGTGTGCAGAAACCTCTCAGCAGGTCAGAGCCGGGCTGAAGTTCCTCTGTGCTCTCCGTGTGCAGAAACCTCTCAGCAGGTCAGAGCCGGGCTGAAGTTCCTCTGTGCTCTCCGTGTGTAGAAACCTCTCAGCAGGTCAGAGCCGGGCTGAAGTTCCTCTGTCCTCTCCGTGTGTAGAAACCTCTCAGCAGGTCTGAGCCGGGCTGAAGTTCCTCTGTGCTCTCCGTGTGTAGAAACCTCTCAGCAGGTCTGAGCCGGGCTGAGGTTCCTCTGAAGTTCCTCTGTGCTCTCCGTGTGTAGAAACCTCTCAGCAGGTCTGAGCCGGGCTGAAGTTCCTCTGTGCTCTCCGTGTGTAGAAACCTCTCAGCAGGTCTGAGCCGGGCTGAAGTTCCTCTGTGCTCTCCGTGTGTAGAAACCTCTCAGCAGGTCAGAGCCGGGCTGAAGTTCCTCTGTGCTCTCCGTGTGCAGAAACCTCTCAGCAGGTCAGAGCCGGGCTGATGTTCCTCTGTGCTCTCTGTGTGCAGAAACCTCTCAGCAGGTCAGAGCCGGGCTGAAGTTCCTCTGTGCTCTCCGTGTGCAGAAACCTCTCAGCAGGTCAGAGCCGGGCTGAAGTTCCTCTGTGCTCTCCGTGTGTAGAAACCTCTCAGCAGGTCAGAGCCGGGCTGAAGTTCCTCTGTCCTCTCCGTGTGTAGAAACCTCTCAGCAGGTCTGAGCCGGGCTGAAGTTCCTCTGTGCTCTCCGTGTGTAGAAACCTCTCAGCAGGTCTGAGCCGGGCTGAGGTTCCTCTGAAGTTCCTCTGTGCTCTCCGTGTGTAGAAACCTCTCAGCAGGTCTGAGCCGGGCTGAAGTTCCTCTGTGCTCTCCGTGTGTAGAAACCTCTCAGCAGGTCTGAGCCGGGCTGAAGTTCCTCTGTGCTCTCCGTGTGTAGAAACCTCTCAGCAGGTCTGAGCCGGGCTGAGGTTCCTCTGAAGTTCCTCTGTGCTCTCCGTGTGTAGAAACCTCTCAGCAGGTCTGAGCCGGGCTGAAGTTCCTCTGAAGTTCCTCTGTGCTCTCCGTGTGCAGGTGAACGGCGTGGACCTGAACGGCCGCACTCAGGAGGAAGTGGTGTCTCTGCTCAGAGCGACCCCTATGGGCGGGTCTGTGGTACTGCTGGTCCTGCGCCAAGAGGAGGCTTTCCTGACTCCAGAACCGGTACGTCCAGCTCTCCTCCTCCTCCTCTTCCTCTTCCTCCTCCTCCTCCTCCTCCTCCTCCTCCTCCTCCTGCTCCTCCTCTCTCGTCCTTCTCCTCCTCCTCCTCAGAGACTTTACTGTCCAGCAGCAAACACGTCCGTCACCTTCACTGTCCTCTTCTCTGTAGACTGCGGAGGCACAAGTGCCGTCTCCTAAAAACCTGGTAAGAACTTTTCCATTTGAGCCGGTTTTTCCCGCCATCACTTCCATGATTAACGTCTGCAGAGCTCGTCTTTAACCTCTTAACCCCCACCTCAACATGCTTTCTCCTGCTCTCCAAAGTCTCCAAATCTAAAAGCTTCTTCAAAACAGAGGCAAAAAACGAGACAAAACAACAAAAGCAAAAAAGTGCCAAAACAATGACAAAAATCCAGCAAAAAAGTGACAAAAATCCAACAGAAAAAAGACAAAAATCTAGTAAAAAAAAGAAAAAAATCCTGTAAAAAATGTCAAAAATCCAATAAAAAAATGACAAAAATCTAATAAAAAAAGACAAAAATCCAAAAAAAAAAAGACAAAAATCCACAAAAAAATGTCAAAAATCCAGTAAAAAAATGTCAAAAATTCAGTAAAAAAGTGACAAAAATCCAGCAAAAAAGTGACAAAAATCCAGCAAAAAACGTGACAAAAATCCAGCAAAAAAGTGACAAAAATCCAGCAAAAAATGACAAAAATCCAACGAAAAAATGACAAAAATTCAATAAAAAAATGACAAAAATTCAGCAAAAAATGACAAAAATCTAGTAAAAAATGACAAAAATCCAGTTAAAAAAAGTGACAAAAATCCAGCAAAAAAGTGACAAAAATCCAGCAAAAAAAAAGACTAAAATACAACAAAAAAATGACAAAAATCCAATAAAAAATGACAAAAATCCAGTTAAAAAAAGTGACAAAAATCCAGCAAAGAAAATGACAAAAATCCAGCAAAAAAAAGACAAAAATCTAGTAAAAAAGAGACAAAAATCCAACAAAAAAGTGACAAAAATCCAACAAAAAAGTGACAAAAATCCAGCAAAAAACGTGACAAAAATCCAGCAAAAAAGTGACAAAAATCCAGCAAAAAATGACAAAAATCCCCCCAAAAAAAGACAAAAATCCAACGAAAAAATGACAAAAATTCAATAAAAAAATGACAAAAATCCAGTTAAAAAAAGTGACAAAAATCCAGCAAAAAAGTGACAAAAATCCAGCAAAAAAGTGACAAAAATCCAGCAAAAAAAAAGACTAAAATACAACAAAAAAATGACAAAAATCCAATAAAAAATGACCAAAATCCAGCAAAAAAGTGAAAAAAATCTTGCAAAAAAGATTTTTTGCAAGAATCCAGCAAAAAAGTGATTTTTTTCACTTTTTTGCTGGATTTTGGTCATTTTTTATTGGATTTTTGTCAGTTAAAAAAAGTGACAAACATCAAACAAAAAAATGACAAAAATCCAGCAAAGAAAATGACAAAAATCCAGCAAAAAAAAGACAAAAATCTAGTAAAAAAGAGACAAAAATCCAACAAAAAAGTGACAAAAATCCAACAAAAAAAAGACAAAAATCTAGTAAAAAAAAGACAAAAATCTAGTAAAAAAAACGACAAAAATCCTGTAAAAAAACGACAAAAATCCAGCAAAAAAGTGACAAAAATCCAACAGAAAAAAGACAAAAATCCAACAAAAAAAGACAAAAATCTAGTAAAAAAAAATGACAAAAATCCTGTAAAAAAATGACAAAAATCCAGCAAAAAAGTGACAAAAATCCAGCAAAAAAAATGACACAAATCCAACAAAAAAATGACAAAAATCCAGTAAAAAAATGACAAAAATCCAATAAAAAATGACAAAAATCCAATAAAAAAAAGTGTCAAAAATCCAGCAAAAAAGTGACAAAAATCCAACAGAAAAAAGACAAAAATCCAACAAAAAAAGACAAAAATCTAGTAAAAAAAAAAAGACAAAAATCCTGTAAAAAAATGACAAAAATCCAGCAAAAAAGTGACAAAAATCCAACAAAAAAAAGACAAAAATCCAACAAAAAAGTGACAAAAATCCAACAAAAAAAAGACAAAAATCCAACAAAAAAGTGACAAAAATCCAACAAAAAAGTGACAAAAATCCAGCAAAAAAATGACAAAAATCTAGTAAAAAAAAAAGACAAAAATCCAGCAGAAAAAGTGACAAAAACACATAGGGCAAATAAAAAGTGAGGCCAATGTCAAAGACGAGGGACTGCATTTGGTTTTGGCGGGTGGTAAGAGGTTAATAAACCCTGGGCTCGGACCTCGTGCTTCATCCGTGACGTCTGGTGAGAGCGGTGTTGTTTGTGGTGAACCTAACCCCATGTTTGGTGCTTTTGTTTCCATCTGAAAGGCTCTGTCTGTGTCTGGTTACGGTTTGGGAAAGGATTTGTCTCGCTGGTTTTTCTCCATAAACGATTAACTAATGATGAGGAAAACTTCATGAAGGTTTGAGCGTTGATACATGAAACATCGGTGGTAAAAACGAGTATGAGATGTTTGTTCTCCGAGTGCCTGTGCACATCTGCGGCAGCTGTTTTCCCGCAGTAACGCCGTCCCTCCCGTCCGTCTCCAGACTCTGCGTTTCCTTCTCTAAACGCGTCTTAAAAAATGACAAAAATCTAATAAAAAATTACAAAAATCCATTAAAAAAATGACAAAAATCTAATAAAAAATGACAAAAATCCAATAAAAAAATGACAAAAATCCAATAAAAAAATGACAAAAATCTAATAAAAAATGACAAAAATCCAATAAAAAAATGACAAAAATCTAATAAAAAAATTACAAAAATCCATTAAAAAAATGACAAAAATCTAATAAAAAGTGACAAAAATCCAACAAAAAAAGACAAAAATCCAACAAAAAAGACAAAAATCCAACAAAAAAATGACAAAAATCCAATAAAAAAATGACAAAAATCCACAAAAAAATGTCAAAAATCCAGCAAAAAAGTGACAAAAATCCAACAAAAAAATGACAAAAATCCAACAGAAAAAAGACAAAAATCCAACAAAAAAATTACAAAAATCCAGCAAAAAAATGACAAAAATCCAGTAAAAAAATGACAAAAATCTAATAAAAAATGACAAAAATCCAATAAAAAAATGACAAAAATCTAATAAAAAAATTACAAAAATCCATTAAAAAAATGACAAAAATCTAATAAAAAGTGACAAAAATCCAACAAAAAAAGACAAAAATCCAACAAAAAAGACAAAAATCCAACAAAAAAATGACAAAAATCCAATAAAAAAATGACAAAAATCCACAAAAAAATGTCAAAAATCCAGCAAAAAAGTGACAAAAATCCAACAAAAAAATGACAAAAATCCAACAGAAAAAAGACAAAAATCCAACAAAAAAATTACAAAAATCCAGCAAAAAAATGACAAAAATCCAGTAAAAAAATGACAAAAATCCAGTAAAAAAATGACAAAAATCTAGTAAAAAAAAAGAATTTTTTTTTGCCCATAAACGATTAACTAATGATGAGGAAAACTTCATGAAGGTTTGAGCGTTGATACATGAAACATCGGTGGTAAAAACGAGTATGAGATGTCTGTTCTCCGAGTGTCTGTGCACATCTGCGGCAGCTGTTTTCCCGCGGTAACGGCGTCCCTCCCGTCCGTCTCCAGACTCTGCGTTTCCTTCTCTAAACGCGTCTTAAAAAATGACAAAAATCTAATAAAAAATTACAAAAATCCATTAAAAAAATGACAAAAATCTAATAAAAAATGACAAAAATCCAATAAAAAAATGACAAAAATCCAATAAAAAAATGACAAAAATCCAATAAAAAAATGACAAAAATCCAATAAAAAAATGACAAAAATCTAATAAAAAATGACAAAAATCCAATAAAAAAATGACAAAAATCCAACAAAAAAGACAAAAATCCAACAAAAAAATGACAAAAATCCAATAAAAAAGTGACAAAAATCCATTAAGAAAATGACAAAAATCTAATAAAAAATGACAAAAATCCATTAAAAAAATGACAAAAATCCAATAAAAAAATGACAAAAATCTAATAAAAAATGACAAAAATCCAATTAAAAAATGACAAAAATCCAACAAAAAAGACAAAAATCCAACAAAAAAATGACAAAAATCCAATAAAAAAATGACAAAAATCCACAAAAAAATGTCAAAAATCCAGCAAAAAAGTGACAAAAATCCAACAAAAAATGACAAAAATCCAACAAAAAAGTGACAAAAATCCAACAAAAAAATGACAAAAATCCAGCAAAAAAATGACAAAAATCCAGTAAAAAAAAGACAAAAATCTAGTAAAAAAAAAGAAATTTTTTTTGCCCATAAACGATTAACTAATGATGAGGAAAACTTCATGAAGGTTTGAGCATTGATACATGAACGATGAGTTTTGAATAATGCACAAACATCGGTGGTAAAAACGAGTATGAGATGTCTGTTCTCCGAGTGTCTGTGCACATCTGCGGCAGCTGTTTTCCCGCAGTAACGCCGTCCCTCCCGTCCGTCTCCAGACTCTGCGTTTCCTTCTCTAAACGCGTCTTTCCTAAAAGCCTCTCCTCCGCACCAGCTGCTCCCGCCCCGTCTTTCTATTCCCCGCGTATTAAAAAGTAATCTCCGTCCCCGCCAGCGTCCCTTTAACCGCCGTGAGCACATCTGGGCTCACCTGGGAGGAAACATCTGGCCCCGGTTCTGCGGGTGACGGGGCTCGGCAGGTGGAGGATGACGGAGAGCAATGGGCCCCGTAATGACCTGCACAGGGATTATTTAAATGACTTGATTAGGCTTTAAGAATGATTATGCAAATGAGTGTTTCAGTGTCATGAAGGTTAAGAATAATAAAAATGTTCAGTGAAACTCATGGATGGTGTCGTTTCTCGGGCTCTTTGAATCACTGACATTTATGTGAGACGCCTGGGATCATTAGTTTTCAGGTTAAGCCCAGTTTAACCCCTTAACTCCCGCCTGAACCGAGCACATTTTCTCCAGTTTGGCTTTACCACAGTCCAAAAGCTTCCAGAAAAAAGGTGTGAAAATAGCAACAGAACTGAGACGAAAACAATGATGGAAACGGGACAGAAAAGTTAGAAAACATTGACAAAAAAGTGGCACAAATGTCACAAAAATGTCATAAGGAATTGACAAAAAATGGTTGAAAAAAATGAGAAAAATTTGACCAAAAAAATGACAGAAAAATGACAAAAATGTGATAAAATGTGACAAAAAATGTATGAAAAAATGACAAATGTGATAAAAAAAAAGTGATAGAAAAATGACAAAAATGTCACAAAAATTTAAAAAAATAAATGTGACCAAAAAATGACAAATATTGATGAAAAAGTGCCAAAAATGTCACGAAAATGTTGCAGAAAATTGACGAAAATTGACAAAAATGTGATAAAAAAGTGACACAAAATGACCAAAATGACAAAAAAATGACAAAAAAGTTACTAAAACGAGTTGAAAACCCCCTTAAAAAATGATGGTAAAAAAAGGTGTGAAAATAGCAACAAAACTGAGACGAAAACAAGGATGAAAATGTGAAAAAAGTGAGAAAACATTGACGAAAAAGTGACAACAAATTTACAAAAAATGTACAAAAAAAGACAAAAAATGTACAAAAAAAGACCAAAAAAGACCCCAAAAAAATGACAAAAAATGACATGAAAAAAAAAATATTTGACCAAAAAATGAAAAAAATAAAATAAAAAAAAAAGATGGAAAAAAAATCTGATGACGTGAGGAAAAACATCCATTCAGATGAGTTTTGTAGATCTTAGCTTTCAAATGAGGCGTTACACTGGCCTACAGGATTTGGGTAAAGCTGAACTGGAGAAAATGCTCTCAGTTCCGGCGGGAGTTAAGAGGTTAAGGGGAAAATGTTCCACCATTTTCAAGCAATAAGGGAAAGAAAAAGGATCTCTCTGCTGATGAAAAGCGTGAAATAGTTGAATGTCTTGGACTAGGAATTATTGTTATTTGTATTATTATTTTTATGTATGTATTTGTTTATTTATTTATTAATTATTATTATTTTTATTGTTTATTTTTATTTTTTTGTTTTTATTATTGAGACATCTTGCCACGCTTTGCCTCCGTTCCCGGTGCCGCGTCCTCTTCACAGAAGTCATAAATCAATGCTCTGACCTCATCAGCTCCAGTGAAAACACATTAGGCCTCTCTGTCTGTAAACTCCATCTCCCATGATGCCGCGCTCCGCCTGTTCCCAGAAACCCGGCGTCCCGTAATGCACTGGCCCTGATGTTTATCTGTCAGGCGTTTCATTTCAAACATCTGCAGCGGCGCCGTTCGCTCACAAACAGCAGAAACAGAAAAGCTTTTAGCGCCGCGTCAGCTCCGCTCTCCGTCCTAATGGGTCTGGACGAAGTTTACCTCAGGACCGTCACGCTGTCGTCCGTACTTTGTTGTTGAAGTGTTGAGTTCATCCACGAGGCTTCGTCGGCGACTCGAGTGAACGCCGGCAGCAGGAACAGGCGGACTCTGGTTGTTCTCTCTCTCAGACCGTGTTGTTTCTCCAGCTCGAACATGTCTCAGAGCGGAGTCCGTGACTGTGAGATGAAGATGTTCTGCAGACGGAGACACGTTGGTGCTTCCTCTTATGCAGCAGCTGACAAGACAAAAATCCAGCAAAAAAAGACAAAAATCCAGCAAAAAAAAAAGACAAAAATCCAGCAAAAAAAGACAAAAATCCAGCAAAAAAAAGACAAAAATCCAGCAAAAAAAAGACAAAAGTCCAACAAAAAAAAGACAAAAATCCAGCCAAAAAAAAGACAAAAATCCACAAAAAAAAGACAAAAGTCCAGCAAAAAAAAAAAAAAAAAACAAAAAAAAAAGTGACAAAAATCCAGCAAAAAAAATGTCAAAAATCCAACAAAAAAGACAAAAATCCAACAAAAAAAAGACAAAAATCCAACAAAAAAAGAAAAAAGTCCAACAAAAAAAGACAAAAATCCAACAAAAAAAAGACAAAAATCCAGCAAAAAAAAGACAAAAATCCAACAAAAAAAAGACAAAAATCTAACAAAAAAAGACAAAAATCCAGCAAAAAAAATGACAAAAATCCAGCAGAAAAAGACTAAAAAAGACAAAAATCCAACAAAAAAAAAGACAAAAATCCAAAAAAAAAGACAAAAATCCAACAAAAAAGTGACAATAATCCAGCAAAAAAGTGACACAAGATGATGTTCTGCAGACGGAGAGACGTTGGTGCTTCCTCTTATGCAGCAGCTGCTCGTACAGGATGATCATGTGTTTTCTTCTTCACTCTCCTCTTTAAAGTCCATATTTTATACATGTATCTGCCTCCTTATGAAGCTCATGACTTATATTATCTGGAAACTGCTCACGAAAACCACTTCGCTCTCTTTGTGGCTGGGAGTTTTACCGATTATATTATCGGTACAATCATTTATACTGTAAATGCTCTAATAGAGGCCGGGGCCTTTATTTACTCAAGGGCATCTGGACCAGGCCTTTATTGGAACCAGGCCACAATTAGAGACAGGCCTTTATTTATATTTGACGACCAGGAAAACGAAGAAAAACGAGACTTGTGTCCATTTGCACCAAAAGTATTAGGTTCATTTATTCATTAACATTTCAACACTGCAAAAAGTATTTAACTAGATCAGTATAAACATCTCAATTTGAGCATAATGATCCACATTTTAGTTGTTTTGACGAGTTAAGATGTAGTTGGGCATTTGTCCTGGATTATTTCACTTGTTCTGAGATTTTTCTGACTCGTTTCGATACATTTCGTCCTTATTTCAGGTCATTTTCTTTGCCAATGGGGTAAGAAAACTGGTCTTATCTCATTGGCAGTTTTACTTTCTTATTTCAAGCGAGATTCACCCTAGAACTGGTCTGAAATGTCCTCAAACAAGCAAAGTAAACTGGGTCCGATCAGGAAAAGTGTCTAAATGAGTGAAAACCGCTCAAAACAAGAAACATTTCCTCAATTCAAGTCATTTAAGCCGATGCTTGATATTTACTTTTTGTAGTGCCCTCTCCCAGCGGCTGGAACATTGACGCCTTTTATTTTGTCGGGACAACAGGAAGTGTTTCGTTGCTGTTAGCGGAGCTTTGACATCAGTGTCACTGCAGGTTTCTGTTTCGTTTTTACTGGACCGGATTATTTGTTGTTATCTTGTGTAAAAGGCGAGTTTAGACGGAGCGTTTGTGTTTGTGATCGATCATGAGACTGACCCGAGAGAAGACGAGACGCTCGCGCTGATGGGAGGAGTTATTTTGAGGCGTGGGACTGACCTGCACACGGAGCAGCTGGACGTGCTTTGAAGACGCGATGGAGACTTTATTAAAACCCTGGAGGGTCAGAAACATTTGCCCTGTTTCCTAATATGGTCACAGGAGGTTTGAAAAGTGGCTAAATCTGTGTCAAAGTTACGCTCGGATCAGCTCCTCCGCAGCGTCGCCCTCGGCCCGGGTTCAGTTTGTGAGTTTTCATTTACACCAGTATGAGACAAGGAAGGAAGGAAGGAAGGAAGGAAGGAAGGAAGGTGACTAAGTAGTGCCTCTATGTCACTTCCTGTCGGTGTCCAATGAGGAAGTGAAACTACAAACTCCTCTAGGCCAGTGTGACGCCTCATTTGAAAGCTAAGACCAGCAAAACTCATCTGAACGGATCATTTTCCTCACGTGGTCGTCACTTTTCCGTCGTTTCATTTTTGTCGCCATTTTGACCCTTTTTTCAAGAAGCTTTTGGATTTAGGTAAAGCCAAACAGGCTGTGGGCACAAACATGAGGGCGTTTAGCTTCGTTTAGCTTCGTTTAGCTCCTCTCTCTCTGTCGGCTCCGCGGGCTCGTTATGGAGGCGCCGCCTGTGATCCCGACACTAAACGAGCGCCTTGTTCTCGGCGCCGCGGCGAGAGCGAGGTGAGATTCACGCGTCCATATGGCGGAGGGGAGGAACAGAATGTTAGCTTCACGCTCCGCACACGCACAGACAGGCACAGACACACACACACACACACACACACACACACACACACACACACACACACACACACACACACACACACACACACACACACACACACGGAGAGACGACTGCAAAAGGCCGCGCGCTACAGGCTCAACATTTCTCTATCTAACCCTCCATTGTGTGGCTTTAACTCTGGGATGAAGCTCTGTTCTGTTAGTGTCGTCTTTCAGATTGAGTTAAAGCTGACGTGTAGAAGATGTGCCTGTTTAACCTCTGAGCACCCGCCATTCTCTCCTCTTTGCCATTGTCGTCACTTTTTATTTCCCTAATGGGTTTTTGTCACTTTTTAGTGGCACTTTTGTTACTTTATTTGTCACTTTTTTGTTGGATTTTTGTCATTTTTTGTAGGATTTTTGTCACTTTTTTGTTGGATTTTTGTCATTTTTTTGTTGGATTTTTGTCTTTTTTTTGTTGGATTTTTGTCTTTTTTGTTGGATTTTTGTCATTTTTTGTCGTATTTTTGTCTTTTTTTGTTGGATTTTTGTCATTTTTGTCAATTTACATTCTCATTTTCTTCTCGTTTTTTGTCGCCATTTTAAAGAAGCTTTTAGATTTGGAGAATTTGGAGAAAACATGTTCAGGTAGGAGTTAAGAGGTTAAGGTGTGTGTTTTAGACTCTGCACCCGCCCCCTCCTCAGGTGTTGGACCCGCCCCCTCCTCAGGTTTTAGACTCTGTACCCGCCCCCTCCTCAGGTGTTGGTTCCTCAGGTTCTGGACCCGCCCCCCCCCTCACCTGCAGCTGTGTCCAGGTGTTTCCTCCCGCGTGTCTGCAGCAGATAGAGCCTGGCCTTCATCAGAAACGCTGTGGGATCTGATGATTTCTGAGGAGAGGCTGAGTCCGTCTGGCTCCATCGCCTCAGTGTTTGATATTCATGAACTCTCAGCACGCAGCCGAGAGAGGGGGGGGGAGAGACGGGGGGAGACGGGGGGGGGGGGAGATGGTTTGAGCGAAGTGCACAGAGATGAGAGCCTGTATTAAACTCACAGATATGAACGTCTGGGGCAGGAGCAGCAGCTGAATACTGATGGGGACTGATCAGGACGTTTTGTCGCTTTGAGCCTGAGATCGAACCAGGAAGTGTTGGCTTTACTCCAATCCAAAAGCTTTTGGAAAAAAGGTGAGAAAATAGCAACAAAACTGAGACAAAAACAAATATGGAAATGTGACAAAAAAGTGACGAAAGATTGATGAAAAAGTGGCAAAAATGTCACAAAAACGTCACAAGAAATTGACAAAAAATTGACGAAAAAATGACACAATTTTTATTTAGAAAATGACGAAGAAATAACAAAAAAATTACCAAAAATGTGACAAAAAATGACAAAAAATGACAAAAATTGTATTAAAAAAATTACAAAAAATTACAAAAAATGACGAAAAAATTACAAAAAATGTATTAAAAAAATTACAAAAAATGACCAAAAAATGACCAAAAAATGACAAAAAAATGACAAAAAAATGACGAAAAAAATGACAAAATGTGACAAAAAATAACAAAAAAAATAACAAAAAAATGACAAAAAATGACGAAAAATGACAAAAAAATGACGAAAAATGACAAAAAAAAACAAAAAAAAGGAAAAAAAAATGACAAAAAATGTATTTACAAAAATGACCAAAAAATGTGACAAAAAAATGACAAAAAATTTACAAAAAAATGACAAAAAATGGACGAAAAAATGACAAAAATTTGATGAAAATTTGACAAAAAAATGTGACAAAAAATTACCCAAACAACGAAACCACTACAAAAAAAGGCGACGAAAACACGACGAAAACACGCAGAGAAAGCAAAGACAAAGTGATGGAAACACGACAAAAATGGGATAAAAAAAGCGACCAGAAAGTGCAGGAAACGTGACAGAAAACACGTCTCAAATGCAACAAGAACAAGACCAAAGCGTGAGCCGGAGAGTTCCAGGAAGTGACTCCAACATAGAGGTGCTCCCTGGTTATTATTCATGCATTGTTTGGTATCCACGTGTAGCACGAAAGGCTGTGATCGAGACGATGCTGTTCCTTTGTGACTAATATCATATTGTGACACATTAACAATATGTCACAAAATCAACCCATATATTAAACCCAACTGATACAAACAGGAAATGTTTAACAGTTTAGAGCCGTCTTTGAGTTATTCATTATTCTCCAGATAAACAAATGTCTGAAATGTTAATCCCTTAACTCCCACCTGAACAGAGCACATTTTCTCCAGTTTGGCTTTACCCCAATCCAAAAGCTTCTGGGAAAAAGGTGAGAAAATAGCGACAAAACTGAGACGAAAACAATGATGGGAATGTGACAAAAAAGTGACGAAACATTGATGAAAAAGTGGCAAAAATGTCACAATAATGTCACAAGAAATTGACAAAAAATGGATGAAAAAATGACACAATTTTTATTTAGAAAATGACGAAGAAATAACAAAAAAATTACCAAAAATGTGACAAAAGATGACAAAAATTGTATAAAAAAATGACCAAAAAATGACAAAAAATGACGAAAAATGACGAAAAATGACTAAAAAATTACAAAAAATGACAAAGAATTTATTTTAAAAAATGACCAAAAAATGACCAAAAAAGTGACAAAAAAATTATGAAAAAGTGGAAAAAATGTCACAAAAATATCACAAGAAATTGACTAAAAAATGACGAAAAAATGACACAATTTTTATTTAGAAAATGACGAAGAAATAACAAAAAAATTACCAAAAATGTGACAAAAAATGACAAAAATTGTATTAAAAAAATGACAAAAAAATGACAAAAAAATTACGAAAAAATTATGAAAAAATTATGAAAAAAAAGACAAAATGTGACAAAAAATAGCAAAAATAAATAAATAAATAAATAAATAAATAACAAAAAATGACAAAAATCGTAATAAAAAAATGACGAAAAAATGACAAAAAAATTACGGAAAAAAAAACAAAATGTGACAAAAAATAACAAAAAAAATAAAAAATAAAAATTACAAAAAATGACAAAAAATGACCAAAAAATGACAAAAAATTACAAAAAATTACAAAAATGTGCCAAAAAAATGATGAAAAAGTGGAAAAAATATCACAAAAATGTCACAAGAAATTGACGAAAAAATGACAAAAATTTGATTAAAATTTGACAAAAAAATGTGACAAAAAATTACCCAAAAAACGTACAAAAAAGTTACAAAAATGAGTTGAAACAAAACAATGATGGAAAAAGAATCTGATGACGTTTGGAAAAAGCTCCTCTCGGTTCAGGCGGGAGTTCGAGGTGAACAGCTCCTCCTGACAGACCTTTTCACTTCAGACTAAATGTGCCGCAGATGAACCACAGGGAGACTCAGAGTGACAAAAAAATGACCAAAATGTGACAAAAAATTAAAGGTGGGGGCGTTGACATAATAACATGATGTAAAGCTTGAAAAAGTCCCCCTTTAATTACACTTTCCCAATTTCTTCATAAGAATTTTGTTTTGAGCCAGAAAACAGGAAGTTTAGAGCGACCGGCCTCTCCTGATTGGTCAAATGCCACAGAGGCGGGGTCTGTGATGTGGGGGGATGTCTTCTGATTGATATTCTCCATAATACTGTGGACATCTGATCTGGAGTCTTGTAGATTAATCTGATCTGAAGTCTTGTAGATTAATCTGATCTGAGTCTTGTAGATTAATCTGATCTGAGTCTTGTAGATTAATCTGATCTGAGTCTTGTAGATTAATCTGATCTGAGTCTTGTAGATTAATCTGATCTGAGTCTTGTAGATTTATCTGATCTGAGTCTTGTAGATTAATCTGATCTGAGTCTTGTAGATTAATCTGATCTGAGTCTTGTAGATTAATCTGATCTGTCTTGTAGATTAATCTGATCTGAGTCTTGTAGATTAATCTGATCTGAGTCTTGTAGATTAATCTGATCTGAGTCTTGTAGATTAATCTGATCTGAGTCTTGTAGATTAATCTGATCTGAGTCTTGTAGATTAATCTGATCTGAGTCTTGTAGATTAATCTGATCTGAGTCTTGTAGATTAATCTGATCTGAGTCTTGTAGATTAATCTGATCTGGAGTCTTGTAGATTAATCTGAGTCTTGTAGATTAATCTGATCTGAGTCTTGTAGATTAATCTGAGTCTTGTAGATTAATCTGATCTGAGTCTTGTAGATTAATCTGAGTCTTGTAGATTAATCTGATCTGAGTCTTGTAGATTAATCTGATCTGAGTCTTGTAGATTAATCTGATCTGAGTCTTGTAGATTAATCTGATCTGAGTCTTGTAGATTAATCTGATCTGAGTCTTGTAGATTAATCTGATCTGAGTCTTGTAGATTAATCTGATCTGGAGTCTTGTAGATTAATCTGATCTGAGTCTTGTAGATTAATCTGATCTGAGTCTTGTAGATTAATCTGATCTGAGTCTTGTAGATAAATCTGATCTGGAGTCTTGTAGATTAATCTGATCTGAGTCTTGTAGATTAATCTGATCTGGAGTCTTGTAGATTAATCTGATCTGGAGTCTTGTAGATTAATCTGATCTGAGTCTTGTAGATTAATCTGATCTGAGTCTTGTAGATTAATCTGATCTGAGTCTTGTAGATTAATCTGATCTGAGTCTTGTAGATTAATCTGATCTGAGTCTTGTAGATTAATCTGATCTGAGTCTTGTAGATTAATCTGATCTGGAGTCTTGTAGATTAATCTGATCTGAGTCTTGTAGATTAATCTGATCTGAGTCTTGTAGATTAATCTGATCTGAGTCTTGTAGATTAATCTGATCTGGAGTCTTGTAGATTAATCTGATCTGAGTCTTGTAGATTAATCTGATCTGAGTCTTGTAGATGAATCTGATCTGAGTCTTGTAGATGAATCTGATCTGGAGTCTTGTAGATTAATCTGAGTCTTGTAGATTAATCTGATCTGAGTCTTGTAGATTAATCTGAGTCTTGTAGATTAATCTGATCTGAGTCTTGTAGATTAATCTGAGTCTTGTAGATTAATCTGATCTGAGTCTTGTAGATTAATCTGATCTGAGTCTTGTAGATTAATCTGATCTGAGTCTTGTAGATTAATCTGATCTGAGTCTTGTAGATTAATCTGATCTGAGTCTTGTAGATTAATCTGATCTGAGTCTTGTAGATTAATCTGATCTGGAGTCTTGTAGATTAATCTGATCTGAGTCTTGTAGATTAATCTGATCTGAGTCTTGTAGATTAATCTGATCTGAGTCTTGTAGATAAATCTGATCTGGAGTCTTGTAGATTAATCTGATCTGAGTCTTGTAGATTAATCTGATCTGGAGTCTTGTAGATTAATCTGATCTGGAGTCTTGTAGATTAATCTGATCTGAGTCTTGTAGATTAATCTGATCTGAGTCTTGTAGATTAATCTGATCTGAGTCTTGTAGATTAATCTGATCTGAGTCTTGTAGATTAATCTGATCTGAGTCTTGTAGATTAATCTGATCTGAGTCTTGTAGATTAATCTGATCTGGAGTCTTGTAGATTAATCTGATCTGAGTCTTGTAGATTAATCTGATCTGAGTCTTGTAGATTAATCTGATCTGAGTCTTGTCGATTAATCTGATCTGGAGTCTTGTAGATTAATCTGATCTGAGTCTTGTAGATTAATCTGATCTGAGTCTTGTAGATGAATCTGATCTGAGTCTTGTAGATGAATCTGATCTGAGTCTTGTAGATTAATCTGATCTGAGTCTTGTAGATTAATCTGATCTGAGTCTTGTAGATTAATCTGATCTGAGTCTTGTAGATTAATCTGATCTGAAGTCTTGTAGATGAATCTGATCTGAGTCTTGTAGATTTTGGAAAAAAGGTGAGAAAATAGCAACAAAACTGAGACAAAAAAAATATGGAAATGTGACAAAAAAGTGACGAAAGATTGATGAAAAAGTGGCAAAAATGTCACAAAAATGTCACAAGAAATTGACAAAAAATTGACGAAAAAATGACACAATTTTTATTTAGAAAATGACGAAGAAATAACAAAAAAATTACCAAAAATGTGACAAAAAATGACAAAAAATGACAAAAATTGTATTAAAAAAATTACGAAAAAATGACAAAAAATGTATTAAAAAAATTACAAAAAATTACAAAAAATTACAAAAATTGTATTAAAAAAATGACAAAAAATGACAAAAAAATGACCAAAAAATTACAAAAAAATGACGAAAAAAATGACGAAAAAAAAGACAAAATGTGACAAAAAATTACAAAAAAAATAACAAAAAGATGACAAAAAATGACAAAAATGACAAAAAAATGACAAAAAATGACGAAAAATGACAAAAAAAATGACAAAAAAATGACAAAAAAATGACAAAAAATGTACAAAAAAGTGACGAAAAATTGATGAAAAAGTGGAAAAAAATCACAAAAATGTCACAAGAAATTGACGAAAAAATGACAAAAATTTTATGAAAATTTGACAAAAAAATGTGACAAAAAATTACCCAAAAAACGAAACCACTACAAAAAAAGGCAACGAAAACACGACGAAAACACGCAGAGAAAGCAAAGACAAAGTGATGGAAACACGACGAGTAGATTAATCTGATCTGAAGTCTTGTAGATTAATCTGATCTGGAGTCTTGTAGATTAATCTGATCTGAAGTCTTGTAGATTAATCTGATCTGAGTCTTGTAGATTAATCTGATCTGAGTCTTGTAGATTAATCTGATCTGAAGTCTTGTAGATTAATCTGATCTGAGTCTTGTAGATTAATCTGATCTGAGTCTTGTAGATTAATCTGATCTGGAGTCTTGTAGATTAATCTGATCTGAGTCTTGTAGATTAATCTGATCTGAGTCTTGTAGATTAATCTGATCTGAGTCTTGTAGATTAATCTGATCTGAGTCTTGTAGATTAATCTGATCTGTCTTGTAGATTAATCTGATCTGAGTCTTGTAGATTAATCTGATCTGAGTCTTGTAGATTAATCTGATCTGAGTCTTGTAGATTAATCTGATCTGAGTCTTGTAGATTAATCTGATCTGAGTCTTGTAGATTAATCTGATCTGGAGTCTTGTAGATTAATCTGATCTGAGTCTTGTAGATTAATCTGATCTGAGTCTTGTAGATTAATCTGATCTGAGTCTTGTAGATTAATCTGATCTGGAGTCTTGTAGATTAATCTGAGTCTTGTAGATTAATCTGATCTGAGTCTTGTAGATTAATCTGAGTCTTGTAGATTAATCTGATCTGAGTCTTGTAGATTAATCTGAGTCTTGTAGATTAATCTGATCTGAGTCTTGTAGATTAATCTGATCTGAGTCTTGTAGATTAATCTGATCTGAGTCTTGTAGATTAATCTGATCTGAGTCTTGTAGATTAATCTGATCTGAGTCTTGTAGATTAATCTGATCTGAGTCTTGTAGATTAATCTGATCTGAGTCTTGTAGATTAATCTGATCTGAGTCTTGTAGATTAATCTGATCTGAGTCTTGTAGATTAATCTGATCTGAGTCTTGTAGATTAATCTGATCTGAGTCTTGTAGATTAATCTGATCTGGAGTCTTGTAGATTAATCTGATCTGAGTCTTGTAGATTAATCTGATCTGAGTCTTGTAGATTAATCTGATCTGAGTCTTGTAGATTAATCTGATCTGGAGTCTTGTAGATTAATCTGATCTGAGTCTTGTAGATTAATCTGATCTGAGTCTTGTAGATGAATCTGATCTGAGTCTTGTAGATGAATCTGATCTGAGTCTTGTAGATTAATCTGATCTGAGTCTTGTAGATTAATCTGATCTGAGTCTTGTAGATTAATCTGATCTGAGTCTTGTAGATTAATCTGATCTGAAGTCTTGTAGATGAATCTGATCTGAGTCTTGTAGATTTTGGAAAAAAGGTGAGAAAATAGCAACAAAACTGAGACAAAAAAAATATGGAAATGTGACAAAAAAGTGACGAAAGATTGATGAAAAAGTGGCAAAAATGTCACAAAAATGTCACAAGAAATTGACAAAAAATTGACGAAAAAATGACACAATTTTTATTTAGAAAATGACGAAGAAATAACAAAAAAATTACCAAAAATGTGACAAAAAATGACAAAAAATGACAAAAATTGTATTAAAAAAATTACGAAAAAATGACAAAAAATGTATTAAAAAAATTACAAAAAATTACAAAAAATTACAAAAATTGTATTAAAAAAATGACAAAAAATGACAAAAAAATGACCAAAAAATTACAAAAAAATGACGAAAAAAATGACGAAAAAAAAGACAAAATGTGACAAAAAATTACAAAAAAAATAACAAAAAGATGACAAAAAATGACAAAAATGACAAAAAAATGACAAAAAATGACGAAAAATGACAAAAAAAATGACAAAAAAATGACAAAAAAATGACAAAAAATGTACAAAAAAGTGACGAAAAATTGATGAAAAAGTGGAAAAAAATCACAAAAATGTCACAAGAAATTGACGAAAAAATGACAAAAATTTTATGAAAATTTGACAAAAAAATGTGACAAAAAATTACCCAAAAAACGAAACCACTACAAAAAAAGGCAACGAAAACACGACGAAAACACGCAGAGAAAGCAAAGACAAAGTGATGGAAACACGACGAGTAGATTAATCTGATCTGAAGTCTTGTAGATTAATCTGATCTGGAGTCTTGTAGATTAATCTGATCTGAAGTCTTGTAGATTAATCTGATCTGAGTCTTGTAGATTAATCTGATCTGAGTCTTGTAGATTAATCTGATCTGAAGTCTTGTAGATTAATCTGATCTGAGTCTTGTAGATTAATCTGATCTGAGTCTTGTAGATTAATCTGATCTGGAGTCTTGTAGATTAATCTGATCTGAGTCTTGTAGATTAATCTGATCTGAGTCTTGTAGATTAATCTGATCTGAGTCTTGTAGATTAATCTGATCTGAGTCTTGTAGATTAATCTGATCTGTCTTGTAGATTAATCTGATCTGAGTCTTGTAGATTAATCTGATCTGAGTCTTGTAGATTAATCTGATCTGAGTCTTGTAGATTAATCTGATCTGAGTCTTGTAGATTAATCTGATCTGAGTCTTGTAGATTAATCTGATCTGGAGTCTTGTAGATTAATCTGATCTGAGTCTTGTAGATTAATCTGATCTGAGTCTTGTAGATTAATCTGATCTGAGTCTTGTAGATTAATCTGATCTGGAGTCTTGTAGATTAATCTGAGTCTTGTAGATTAATCTGATCTGAGTCTTGTAGATTAATCTGAGTCTTGTAGATTAATCTGATCTGAGTCTTGTAGATTAATCTGAGTCTTGTAGATTAATCTGATCTGAGTCTTGTAGATTAATCTGATCTGAGTCTTGTAGATTAATCTGATCTGAGTCTTGTAGATTAATCTGATCTGAGTCTTGTAGATTAATCTGATCTGAGTCTTGTAGATTAATCTGATCTGAGTCTTGTAGATTAATCTGATCTGGAGTCTTGTAGATTAATCTGATCTGAGTCTTGTAGATTAATCTGATCTGAGTCTTGTAGATTAATCTGATCTGAGTCTTGTAGATAAATCTGATCTGGAGTCTTGTAGATTAATCTGATCTGAGTCTTGTAGATTAATCTGATCTGGAGTCTTGTAGATTAATCTGATCTGAGTCTTGTAGATTAATCTGATCTGAGTCTTGTAGATTAATCTGATCTGAGTCTTGTAGATTAATCTGATCTGAGTCTTGTAGATTAATCTGATCTGAGTCTTGTAGATTAATCTGATCTGGAGTCTTGTAGATTAATCTGATCTGAGTCTTGTAGATTAATCTGATCTGAGTCTTGTAGATTAATCTGATCTGAGTCTTGTAGATTAATCTGATCTGGAGTCTTGTAGATTAATCTGATCTGAGTCTTGTAGATTAATCTGATCTGAGTCTTGTAGATGAATCTGATCTGAGTCTTGTAGATGAATCTGATCTGAGTCTTGTAGATTAATCTGATCTGAGTCTTGTAGATTAATCTGATCTGAGTCTTGTAGATTAATCTGATCTGAGTCTTGTAGATTAATCTGATCTGAAGTCTTGTAGATGAATCTGATCTGAGTCTTGTAGATTTTGGAAAAAAGGTGAGAAAATAGCAACAAAACTGAGACAAAAAAAATATGGAAATGTGACAAAAAAGTGACGAAAGATTGATGAAAAAGTGGCAAAAATGTCACAAAAATGTCACAAGAAATTGACAAAAAATTGACGAAAAAATGACACAATTTTTATTTAGAAAATGACGAAGAAATAACAAAAAAATTACCAAAAATGTGACAAAAAATGACAAAAAATGACAAAAATTGTATTAAAAAAATTACGAAAAAATGACAAAAAATGTATTAAAAAAATTACAAAAAATTACAAAAAATTACAAAAATTGTATTAAAAAAATGACAAAAAATGACAAAAAAATGACCAAAAAATTACAAAAAAATGACGAAAAAAATGACGAAAAAAAAGACAAAATGTGACAAAAAATTACAAAAAAAATAACAAAAAGATGACGAAAAAAATGACGAAAAAAAAGACAAAAAATGACAAAAATGACAAAAAAATGACAAAAAATGACGAAAAATGACAAAAAAAATGACAAAAAAATGACAAAAAAATGACAAAAAATGTACAAAAAAGTGACGAAAAATTGATGAAAAAGTGGAAAAAAATCACAAAAATGTCACAAGAAATTGACGAAAAAATGACAAAAATTTTATGAAAATTTGACAAAAAAATGTGACAAAAAATTACCCAAAAAACGAAACCACTACAAAAAAAGGCAACGAAAACACGACGAAAACACGCAGAGAAAGCAAAGACAAAGTGATGGAAACACGACGAGTAGATTAATCTGATCTGAAGTCTTGTAGATTAATCTGATCTGGAGTCTTGTAGATTAATCTGATCTGAAGTCTTGTAGATTAATCTGATCTGAGTCTTGTAGATTAATCTGATCTGAAGTCTTGTAGATTAATCTGATCTGAGTCTTGTAGATTAATCTGATCTGAGTCTTGTAGATTAATCTGATCTGGAGTCTTGTAGATTAATCTGATCTGAGTCTTGTAGATTAATCTGATCTGAGTCTTGTAGATTAATCTGATCTGAAGTCTTGTAGATTAATCTGATCTGAGTCTTGTAGATTAATCTGATCTGAGTCTTGTAGATTAATCTGATCTGAGTCTTGTAGATTAATCTGATCTGGAGTCTTGTAGATTAATCTGATCTGAGTCTTGTAGATTAATCTGATCTGAGTCTTGTAGATTAATCTGATCTGGAGTCTTGTAGATTAATCTGATCTGAGTCTTGTAGATTAATCTGATCTGAGTCTTGTAGATTAATCTGATCTGAGTCTTGTAGATTAATCTGATCTGAGTCTTGTAGATTAATCTGATCTGGAGTCTTGTAGATTAATCTGATCTGAGTCTTGTACATTAAAAAAATGACGAAAAAATGACGAAAAAATGACGAAAAAATGACGAAAAAAAGACAAAATGTGACAAAAAATAACAAAAAAAAAAAAATAAATAAATAAAAAAAATAACAAAAAATGACAAATTGTATAAAAAAATGACAAAAAAATGACAAAAAAATGACAAAAAATTACAAAAAATGTATTTAAAAAAATGACCAAAAAATGACAAAAAATGACAAAAAATGACAAAAAATGACAAAAAAATGACAAAAAAATGACAAAAAATTTACAAAAAAGTGACGAAAAATTGATGAAAAAGTGGAAAAAATATCACAAAAATGTCACAAGAAATTGACGAAAAAATGACAAAAATTTGATAAAAATGTGACAAAAAAATGTGACAAAAAATTCAAGGTGGGGGCGTTGACAGACTAACATGATGTAAAAGCTTGAAAAAGTCAATTTTGCATAATACCCCCCTTTAATTACACTTTCCCAATTTCTCCATAAGAATTTTGTTTTGAGCCAGAAAACAGGAAGTTTAGAGAGACCGGTCTCTCCTGATTGGTCAAATGCCACAGAGGCGGGGTCTGTGATGTGGGGGGATCTCTTCTGATTGATATTCTCCATTATACTGTGGACATCTGATCTGAGTCTTGTAGATTAATCTGATCTGAGTCTTGTAGATTAATCTGATCTGAGTCTTGTAGATTAATCTGATCTGAGTCTTGTAGATTAATCTGATCTGGAGTCTTGTAGATTAATCTGATCTGAGTCTTGTAGATTAATCTGATCTGAGTCTTGTAGATTAATCTGATCTGAGTCTTGTAGATTAATCTGATCTGGAGTCTTGTAGATTAATCTGATCTGAGTCTTGTAGATTAATCTGATCTGAGTCTTGTAGATGAATCTGATCTGGAGTCTTGTAGATTAATCTGATCTGGAGTCTTGTAGATTAATCTGATCTGGAGTCTTGTAGATTAATCTGATCTGAAGTCTTGTAGATTAATCTGATCTGAGTCTTGTAGATTAATCTGATCTGAGTCTTGTAGATTAATCTGATCTGAAGTCTTGTAGATTAATCTGATCTGGAGTCTTGTAGATTAATCTGATCTGGAGTCTTGTAGATTAATCTGATCTGGAGTCTTGTAGATTAATCTGATCTGGAGTCTTGTAGATTAATCTGATCTGGAGTCTTGTAGATTAATCTGATCTGAGTCTTGTAGATTAATCTGATCTGGAGTCTTGTAGATGAATCTGATCTGAGTCTTGTAGATGAATCTGATCTGAGTCTTGTAGATGAATCTGATCTGAGTCTTGTAGATGAATCTGATCTGAGTCTTGTAGATTAATCTGATCTGAGTCTTGTAGATTAATCTGATCTGAGTCTTGTAGATTAATCTGATCTGAGTCTTGTAGATTAATCTGATCTGAGTCTTGTAGATTAATCTGATCTGGAGTCTTGTAGATGAATCTGATCTGAGTCTTGTAGATGAATCTGATCTGAGTCTTGTAGATGAATCTGATCTGAGTCTTGTAGATGAATCTGATCTGAGTCTTGTAGATTAATCTGATCTGAGTCTTGTAGATTAATCTGATCTGAGTCTTGTAGATTAATCTGATCTGAGTCTTGTAGATTAATCTGATCTGAAGTCTTGTAGATTTTGGAAAAAAGGTGAGAAAATAGCAACAAAACTGAGACAAAAAAAAATATGGAAATGTGACAAAAAAGTGACGAAAGATTGATGAAAAAGTGGCAAAAATGTCACAAAAATGTCACAAGAAATTGACAAAAAATTGACGAAAAAATGACACAATTTTTATTTAGAAAATGACGAAGAAATAACAAAAAAATTACCAAAAATGTGACAAAAAATGACAAAAAATGACAAAAATTGTATTAAAAAAATTACGAAAAATTACAAAAAATTACAAAAAATTACAAAAAATTACAAAAATTGTATTAAAAAAATTACAAAAAATGACAAAAAAATGACCAAAAAATTACTAAAAAATGACGAAAAAAATGACCAAAAAAAAGACAAAATGTGACAAAAAATAACAAAAAAATAACAAAAAGATGACAAAAAATGACAAAAAATGACAAAAAAATGACAAAAAATGACGAAAAATGACAAAAAAAATGACAAAAAAATGACAAAAAAATGACAAAAAAATGACAAAAAATGTATTTACAAAAATGACCAAAAAATGTGACAAAAAAATGACAAAAAATGTACAAAAAAGTGACGAAAAATTGATGAAAAAGTGGAAAAAAATCACAAAAATGTCACAAGAAATTGACGAAAAAATGACAAAAATTTTATGAAAATTTGACAAAAAAATGTGACAAAAAATTACCCAAAAAACGAAACCACTACAAAAAAAGGCAACGAAAACACAACGAAAACACGCAGAGAAAGCAAAGACAAAGTGATGGAAACACGACGAGTAGATTAATCTGATCTGGAGTCTTGTAGATTAATCTGATCTGGAGTCTTGTAGATTAATCTGATCTGAAGTCTTGTAGATTACCGCTCCTCCACACGAGGCCCTGAGCGCTGCTTGAACATCATCAGCATAACTCCCCGCGTGCACACTCCTGCAGCTCGCCGTATCGCTGGGATCAGGCGGATCAGTATTGGCTGAAGTCCTGCACCTGTGAAGAATACCAGCTTTTTCTGAAATGGAAGCTGTGCGTGTGAAAAGGCTCAGCGGAGTGTGATCCGAGTCAGGCCACGGCTCACTGCTCCGTCCAATTACACCCTTCAATACCCCCCCCCAGAACCCCCCCCCCACAAACCTGCTCCTTTCACTCCTTTCACTCCCACCTGCAGAACCGCCGCACAAACTTATCTCAGATCAGCGTCTGCACCAATACGAGCGGGTTTACAGCGTTACGGCGCGGCGGGAGAATCATTAAATGTAGAGATATTAATGTGAAACTGGAGATCAGGGACGTGAAGATGAGGAGAAAACGCAGGGTTTCAGTCAATTCATGTTTTCAGATAAAAATACGGCTTTTTATGGAGAGAAATGGTCACCACAGAGCCAGGGTTTAACCGCTTAACTCCCGCCTGAACCGAGAGGAGCTTTTTCCAAACGTCATCAGATTTTTTCCATCATTTTTTTGTTTGTGTTCAACTCATTTTTGTAACTTTTTTTGTAATTTTTTTGGTCAATTTTTGTCATTTTTTTGTCACATTTTTGTCATTTTTTTTGTCACATTTTTGTCATTTTTTTGTCACATTTTTGTCATTTTTTTGTCACATTTTTGTCATTTTTTTGTCACATTTTTGTCATTTTTTTGTCACATTTTTGTCATTTTTTTGTCACATTTTTTTAATTTTTTGTCACATTTTTTGTCATTTTTTTGTCACATTTTTGTCATTTTTTTGTCACATTTTTGTCATTTTTTTGTCACATTTTTGTCATTTTTTTGTCACATTTTTGTCATTTTTTTGTCACATTTTTGTCATTTTTTTGTCACATTTTTGTCATTTTTTTGTCACATTTTTGTCACTTTTTGTCACACTTTTATTCAATATTTTCCATCTGAAACTGCATGGAAACACATGGGGCCTGATCTTGTGCATCAAAACGGAGACGATAGCCTGACATTTTGCCTCAGTAGCAGCACTTTGTGATCTTCCACTCCAGACTTAGAGCATTTAAGTGGGTGGAGACACACATTTTCCTCCAACCAGATCGACTCCGCCTCCAGGAGAGTGGTTGTGTGGGGTGAACATGTGCTTTTGTTTTGCTTCGCGTTCACGCCGAGCGGACGCCGTAGCTCTTTTTCTCTGGAGACGTGAACATGGTTTAGCTCACGATGGTTTAGCTCATGATGGTTTAGCTCACGATGGTTTAGCTCACGATGGTTTAGCTCACGATGGTTTAGCTCACGATGGTTTAGCTCACGATGGTTTAGCTCACGATGGTTTAGCTCACGATGGTTTAGCTCACGATGGTTTAGCTCACGATGGTTTAGCTCACGATGGTTTAGCTCACGATGGTTTAGCTCATGATGGTTTAGCTCACGATGGTTTAGCTCACGATGGTTTAGCTCACGATGGTTTAGCTCACCATGGTTTAGCTCACCATGGTTTAGCTCATGATGGTTTAGCTCACGATGGTTTAGCTCACGATGGTTTAGCTCACGATGGTTTAGCTCACGATGGTTTAGCTCACGATGGTTTAGCTCACGATGGTTTAGCTCACGATGGTTTAGCTCACCATGGTTTAGCTCATGATGGTTTAGCTCACGATGGTTTAGCTCATGATGGTTTAGCTCACGATGGTTTAGCTCACGATGGTTTAGCTCACGATGGTTTAGCTCACGATGGTTTAGCTCATGATGGTTTAGCTCACGATGGTTTAGCTCACGATGGTTTAGCTCACGATGGTTTAGCTCACCATGGTTTAGCTCATGATGGTTTAGCTCACGATGGTTTAGCTCATGATGGTTTAGCTCACGATGGTTTAGCTCACGATGGTTTAGCTCACGATGGTTTAGCTCACGATGGGGTAAATAAAGTTTTTAGTTTGACCTGTGAGAGCCTAAGGTTTAAGAAAGAACGCAAGACAGCGCAATGTAAACCAGGAAGTGAATGTCAGCCGTGTTTCCATCAGTGCAGTCGCCTCCTCTTGTGACGCCCCCTGCAGGTGGCGGAGGCGAATGGCACATATAGCGCCGCCAAGAGCCTGCGCCGCCCCGTGCGCCGCCACAACATCTGGCCCTGACTGTGTCTGTTAAAATGAATGTTGTTTTGATCATAATTTCAGTATTAATGGGAATTCTACGGCTTGTTCAACAAAAACTTGTGTGGAAAATCCAAAGTTTTCTACGATATATGATAAATGACAGTTTTATTTGGGTCCTCGGCTCGTCGTCCCAGGGTGATGGTGGATCCAAAGCCCTGACACTTGGGAACCGAAAATAGTTCTTTACTTTAGGTACGATGTTGAGGTTCGGCCTTTGGTGTTTTGGGAATGATGCAGATCGGCCTCCACGACACAGACTTGCTCTAAAGTGTTTAAACGAGTTCCCTGTAAAGGATGAATATTCCCTTCCTGCTGTTTAGTCCTGTCTCTGCGCGTTCGTCTGCCGTAGAAGTTAATTTCCTGTTTTTCATTTGCGGAGTTTGTCCATCCGTGGCTTTGGAGAATTCAATTATGCGCACGCTCCGATCCTATTTTGATAATAAACGAGCTCCCGCTTTAATTTCACCTAAACTAAATTACGTCTGCAGTAAATATGCGCGTGTCGTCGTCCGGGGGAAGCATGTTCGGAATGAGGAAGACGAGAAGCAGAAACACGGAGCGAACAGTAAATCAGTCTGAGGTCTCCCTGTGGTTCATCTGCGGCACATTCAGTCTGAAGTGAAAACGACTGTCAGGAGGAGCTGTTCTCCTGCGTTTGGTTAAACTCGAACTCCCGCCTGAACCGAGAGGAGCTTTTTCCTCACGTCTTCACTTTTTTTTTTTTTATCTTTTTTTTGTTGGGGATTAAACTCATTTTTGTCCCATTTTGTCCCATTTTTGTCATTTTTTCATCAATTTTTTCATCAATTTTGTGTCAAATTTTTGTCATTTTTTCGTCAATTTTTTGTCAATTTTTTGTCATTTTTTTGTATTTTTATTTATTTATTTTTATTTATTTTTATTTTTTTTTATTTTTTTTTATTTTTTGTCACATTTTGTAATTTTTTTGTCAATTTTTTTTGTCAATTTTTTGTATTTTTTTGTATTTTTTTGTCACATTTTGTCAATTTTTTTATTTTATTTATTTTTTTAAATTAATTTTTTTGTCAATTTTTGTCCCATTTTTGTCATTTAAAAAAAAAAATATATATTTTTATTTTTTTGTATTTTTTTGTATTTTTTTGTATTTTTTTGTATTTTTTTGTATTTTTTTGTATTTTTTTGTATTTTTTGTCACATTTTTGTAATTTTTTTGTCAATATTTTTGGCAATTTTTTTTGTCAATTTTTTGTATTTTTTTGTATTTTTTTGTCACATTTTGTCAATTTTTTTTATTTTATTTATTTTTTTAAATTAATTTTTTTGTCAATTTTTTGTCAATTTTAGTCATTTTTTGGTCATTTTTGGTCAATTTTTTTTGTCACATTTTGTCAATTTTTTTTAATTTTTTTGTCAATTTTTTGTCACATTTTGTCAATTTTTTTATTTTTTTTATTTTTTTTTTGGTCAATTTTTGTCACATTTTTGTCAATTTTTAAAAAAATTTTTTTTAAGTTTTTTGTCCATTTTTGTCACATTTTTGTCATTTTTTTGTCAATGTTTTCTCACTTTTTTGTCACATTTCCATCATTGTTTTCGTCTCAGTTCTGTCACTATTTCCACCCCTTTTTTCCAGAAGCTTTTGGATTGGGGTAAAGCCAAACTGGAGAAAATGTGCTCGGTTCAGGCGGGAGTTAAGCGGTTAATGTTCAGCAGCAGAAAGATTCAATCGTTTCCTTGACGCCTCGTGCCGCCCGTGATCAAAGTCAGGTTCTTGTAAATCAGCTTCATCTCCACAGAAAGGTCGTGTTCTCTGTGTGCTCTGTGTGTGAATATTCCTCTGTATCGCGCTCCCAAAGCCGATCTCCTCGCCGTGTAAACAAAGGCGGCTGATGACGCCGAGCCGCCGCCGCCGCCGCTGATGCGATCGGGGATCCGTGTGCGTTAATTGCGGAGTATCGAGCGCGCGCGAGGCCGTCCATTCAGGCGGCAGCTGTCAAATAACAGCGGAGAATGGCTTTTTATTGTGCGGAGACAGAGGCACGCAGGAGGAAGAGGAGGAGGAGGAGGAGGAGGAGGAGGAGGAGGAGGAGGAGGAGGAGGAGGAGGAGGAGGAGCGGCACCTGTTGTGGAGACGGAACAAACGCAGAATGTCAATGAGGAGCTTTATTAGATCCACTCTGGAGGTTTTACAGCGCGGCGTCGCTGGAGGAAATTACTGCTCTCAATCACTTTTAATTTACTGCACTTTCTCAGCTCCCTCGGCCTTGTTATGTTTGACTCACTGTGTCTGAGCGGCTCCAGAGGCAGATCCAGAGGCAGATCCAGAGGCAGATCCAGAGGCAGATCCAGAGGCAGATCCAGAGGCAGATCCAGAGGCAGATCCAGAGGCAGATCCAGAGGCAGATCCAGGGCCCTAGTTTTAAAGGGGGGGGTATTATGCAAAATTGACTTTTTCAAGCTTTCCATCCTGTTATTCTGTCACTCCCTCATTAAAAACATGGCTGAAGTGTTGCCTTGGCACATTCACGTATTTCTGAGTAATCTGTAAAAACTCTGATGGCGGCCATTTTAGGGATAGGTTTGCCTGAGTCCTCCTAGGAACGCCCCCACCTCCTGGAGACGCCTCCGAGATTTCGTCACCAGCCGAGTAACCAACCACTGCTCCTCAGCAGAACCCCCTCCCCACTGATGCCACAGACAGCGTGTGGAGGGGGCGTGTCTAAAGGCTCAGAGGTTCTTAAAGAGACAGAGGCCTATTTCAAGACATTCACTACAGCCATTTTGAGAGAGACATTTTATACAAGGCAGTTATTCTAATTTACTGCATTTACAGACCAGCAGAAGGTTTGTCATCATTGTAGTGTGATATAGACTGGTGCTGTGGGACTGAAAAAAGCACTACACACCCTCTTTAACCTCTTAACTCCCGCCTGAACCGAGAGGATTCTTTTTTTTTCCATCATTTTTTTGTTGGGTGTTCAACTCATTTTTGTAGCTTTTTTGTCATTTTTTCTCAATTTTTTGCAATTTTTTATCAATTCTTTTTCATTTTTTGGTAACATTTTTATCATATTTTTGTCATTTTTCATCATTTTTTAATCACATTTTTTTCATTTTTTGGTCAATTTTTTGTCCATTTTTTGTGACATTTTTGCCACTTTTTCATAATTTTTTGTCACATTTTTGTCATTTTTTTGTCAATTTTTTCTAAATTTTTTCTCAATTTTTGTCAATTTTTTGACAACTTTTAGTCCGTTTTTTGTGTAAGTTTTCTCACTTTTTTGTCACATTTCCATCATTGTTTTCGTCTCAGTTTTGTTGCTCTTTTCACACCTTTTTTCCAGAAGCTTTTGGATTGAGGTAAAGCCAAACTGGAGAAAATGTGCTCGTTCAGGTGGGAGTTAAGGGCTTAAAGAGACAGAGGCCTATTTCAAGACATTCACTACAGCCATTTTAAGAGAGACATTTGATACAAGGCAGTTATTCTAATTTACTGCATTTACAGACCAACAGAAGGTTTGTCATCATTGTAGTGAGATATAGACTGGTGCTGTGGGACTGAAAAAAGCAAAACACCCCCTCTTTAAACTCACTTTATGATGTTTATTCTTATTTGTTTTTTTATACATATGTTTTGTGTGTTTGAGCTGGAGGTTTATCCAGGACGTGACTCCAACATGTCTGTGTCTCCCTGGTCTTTCCCGCGCTTATTCATTCACAAATACTGACATGTTTGGTATCTGGGACGTCACACTCATGCCCCTCACATTTCCCAATATAAGAGGAAATAGTTTATTGTAACTCCCTCCAGGCCTCACAGAACCTCAGACCTCTGTTTTTTATACATTTTAGACAAATGTTTGCAAAGAGGTGCAATCTGGGAGCTGTCAGGTGACTCCCTCTTTACATCAGTGACACGTTTCCATTGAAAGGATTTATGTTTTGGCCTTTTGGGGGTTTCTATTCTCACTCCACACCTCCTGAACTCTGTGGTGAGTTTTCCCATTTCCTAAATCTCCCGTGGGATCATTGGTTGGTTCTGAGTTCATTTGTGTTGCAGTCGCGAGAGGAACTTCATTAATTGAGTGTTGAGTCTCTGAGGCGTGAGCTTGAATTCAGCAGAAACAACATGGAGCAACTATTGTCCTCGAGTCGTAGCTTATACTGTTTTAGCTCCAGCTTATTGTTCTGCTCATCACCTCCACTATTGTATTGAACATGACAGATTATTTTTTTTTTTTTCTTGACCCAAAAGTCCCGGGCCGACTTTTTCTGCTAGTCCCGCCCTGTCGTAATCCAAATATGGACGGGGGGGGGGGGATTTTCAAAAGTAAAGCTCACAAATGCCAGCGCTGTGCATAATATATGACCTCATTTGGTGTTCTGACAGTTTTAAGTAATTGACAGTATTTCTCACATCTTTACAGTACTCCTTTAGAGAGCGCATTTTCTCCAGTTCGGCCTTTCCCGAATGTAAAAAGCTTCTTGCCAAAAAAACGCATGACAAAAATGTGACAAAAATTCGACAAAAATTCGACAAAAAATCGACAAAAATTCGACAAAAATTCGACAAAAATGTGACAAAAATTCGAGAAAAATGTGACAAAAATTTTACAAAAATGTGACAAAAACTCAACAAAAATGTGAAAAAGATTCGACAAAAATGTGACAAAAATTTTACAAAAATGTGAAAAAAAACTCAACAAAAATGTGACAAAAATTCAACAAAAATGTGACAAAAATTTTACAAAAATGTGAAAAAAATTCAACAAAAAAGTGACAAAAAATCTACAAAAATGTGAAAAAAACTCAACAAAAATGTGACAAAAATGTGACAAAAATTCAACAAAAATTCAACAAAAATGTGATAAAAATTTGACGAAAAAATGACAAAAAAATGACAAAAAAGTTACAAAAATGAGTTGAACACCCAACAAAATAATGATGGAATAAAATCTGATGACGTGAGGAAAAAGATCCTCTCGGTTCAGGCGGGAGTTAAGAGTTAAATGTCCTCACAAAGCATTCAAGTCATTAAACCTGGATTTCTTGGGCAGTAATGACATTGCTCGACTGTTTTGACGGCACGGGTTTATCAGACTCACACTCTGCTTCCGTCCGGGCTGACGTTGTGAAAAGGTTCCTCTGTTTGCAGATGTTGAGTGGACGATGCAGATGTGCTGCGCTGTCCTTCAGCTCTAATGCCTGTGATGAGTCTAAGTGCTCCCTGTGATCCGCTCGGGCTGTAAGTGCAGCTTATGGACTTTTCATTACCCTCCGAGAGGCCGAGCGTTTGTGCTTCTGACCCGAGTGACTCACAGGGACCGCAGAGAGTCCACAGAGAGTCCGCACGGCTTCAGCGCTCGATGCTCGGACAAAGAGAGTTCACGTTTACGTTTATGGAGGGTCAGGTGATGGAGATGGAAGGTCAGGTGATGGAGAAGGTCAGGTGATGGTCCACAAACACAGCTCACGTCTGACCCTTATATACGGGGATTGTGTTGGACGTACAGGAGCAATTTTCCCCTCTTATCCCCCTCCTTAACCAAGCTTTACCTAAATCTAAAAGCACAAAAGAAAAGCATCAAAATAGCGACGAGGATGAAAACGGGACAAAAATGTGCCGGAAAAGCAACAAAAAACGTGACAAAAAAGCAACGATAAAAAGCTATGAAAAACCAACAAAAAATCCACAAAAATTTAACAAAAATGTGACGAAAAACACAACTACAAAGCAACAAAAAAACACATGACAAAAACATAACAAAGCAACGAAAAAAAGCAATGAAAAACATGACAAAAAAGAGACGAAAACACAACAAAGCAATGAAGAAAAGCAATGAAAAATCAACAGAATAGCCATAATAACATAACAAAAACACACAGTGACAAATACACAACAAATACACAAAAAAAGCACAAAAAGTGACAAAAAATGTGACGAAAACACACTAAAGAAGTTATGAAAAAGCAACAAAAACATGGCAAAAATGTGACAAAAATTCAACAAAAATGTAACAAAAATGTGACGAAAACATAACTACAAAGCAAAAAAAAAAAAGAAAGAAACATGACATAAACATAACAAAGCAATGAAGAAAAGCAATAAAAAAAAAAAAAAAATAGCCATAATAACAAAAACACAAGACAGTGACAAATACACACAAAAAGTGACGAAAAATGTGACGAAAACACACTAAAAAAGTTATGACAAACCAACAAAATAGCCATAATAACATAACAAAAACACACAGTGACAAATGCACAACAAATGCACAAAAAAAGCACAAAAAGCAACAAAAACATGACAAAAATGTGACAAAAATGTGACAAAAACTCAACAAAAATGTCATAAAAATTCAACAAAAATTCAACAAAAATGTCACAAAAATTCAACAAAAATGTCACAAAAACACGACAAAAATATGAAGAAAACACAACTACAAAGCAACAAAAAAATACAAAAAAAACATAAAGTAACGAAAAAAAACAATGAAAAACCAATAAAAAACATGACAAAAAAGAGACGAAAACACAACAAAGCAATGAAGAAAAGCAATGAAAAACCAACAAAATAGCCATAATAACAAAAACAAAAGACAGTGACAAATACACCAAAAAGTGACGAAAAATGTGACAAAAACACACTAAAAAAGTTATGAAAAACCAACAAAATAGCCATAATAACATAACAAAAACACACAGTGACAAATACACAACAAATACACAAAAAAAGCACAAAAAGCAAAAAAAATGTGACAAAAATGTGTCAAAAACTCAACAAAAATGTCACAAAAATGTCACAAAAATGTCACAAAAATGTCACAAAAATTAAAAAAAAATGTCACAAAAACACGACAAAAATATGACGAAAACACAACTACAAAGCAACAAAAAAATACAAAAAAAAAAAAGTAATGAAAAAAAGCAATGAAAAAGCAACAAAAAACATGACAAAAATGTCACAAAAATTTAACAAAAATTTAACAAGAATGTGACGACAACACAACTACAAAGCAACAAAATAACACAAAAAGTGAAAAAAAAAAACATGACAAAAAAGAGACGAAAACACAACAAAGCAATGAAGAAAAGCAATGAAAAACCAACAAAATAGCCATAATAACAAAAACACAAGACAGGGACTAAAAATGTGAGGAAAACACACTAAAAAAGTTATGAAAAAGCCACAATTAAACATGACAAAAATGCGACAATAATGCGGCGACATGACAAAAAGTTTCAATCACTTTTGTAGGTCTTAGCTTTCAAATCAGTCAAGAATTGTCGCATTTACGCTAATTTGGGTCAGGCTGGTCAGAGTCCAGGGCCGTTTTCCAGTCCCAGTCCAGCCCCTGGTCTTTGCTGAAGGTTCTCCAGTCGTCTTCTGAGCTCTGTAGTTGAAGTGAAGGACCAGAGCTTCAGCTGGAGTGGTTTCAGGAGCACTTTTGGATTGATGTGATGGATTTAGGGGATCACTCTTATTAAAAACCATTACCATCATCTCAGATCCTCCAAACTAGTTCCCGGATCCTTAACCCAGAAAAAGTGAGCGGTGGGGAATGTGTCCCTCCAAACAGGGATCAGATGAAGCTCTGTGTCGGACGTGTTGAAAAAAAGATCAGGTTCGACTGATATCGTTAAATATAAGTATCAGAAGCATTTACTGAAAGAAAACAAATAAAGTTTTGATGCTATTGTTCCAGGGACAGCAGTAAAGCCTTTTTCCCCAATTATTTTTCCTTAATATATATATTTTTTTACACATTTTCCCCTTACTTTCCCCCCCAATTTTTCCCACATTTTTATTACTTGAAATTTTTTTTTTTCCAGATTTATTTTGACCATTTTTCCATTTTTTCTTTCTGAGTTTTTGTCAAATTTTTCATTAGTTATATTTTCCATATTTTCTCAACGACCCAGATCTCAGCTGCCCACTGCTAACTGATCTGTCCTGAGTTCCAGCTGACTGGGGGATGCTCGATCTTTCCCTACGGTGTTGATGAAGCCTCTTCTGTAGCTGCTGTTTGTCTTTTTGTGGCTTTTGTCTTTGGGATGAACTCGTTTTGGTCTTGGTTTGTTCACTGGTTTGTGGATTCTGTGTCTAAAGATTCTGTGAAGTTCCTCAGAGACCTCGGCTACGAAGAACAAAGGCCATGTTGACTTCACACATGGGCCACTGCCGTGAATGAGAGTCCATGTCCTCAAGTATCTCCCAGACTCTAACTCCTCGTTCTTGTGTTTGTTTTTTGCAGAAACCCGAGGAGGAGGACCTGGTGCTGACCCCCGATGGCACCAGGGAGTTCCTGACCTTCGAGATCCCGCTCAGCGACTCCGGGTCGGCCGGTTTGGGCGTCAGCGTAAAGGGGAACCGGTCCAAAGAGAACCACGCCGACCTGGGCATCTTTGTCAAGTCCATCATCAACGGAGGAGCCGCCTGCAAGGTATGGACTTACTACAACTAACACAAGTGTCTGCTGAAGGTTCTGTCTCCAACACAAGTGTCTGCAGAAGGTTCTGTCTCCAACACAAGTGTCTGCTGAAGGTTCTGTCTCCAACACAAGTGTCTACAGAAGGTTCTGTCTCCAACACGAGTGTCTACAGAAGGTTCTGTCTCCAACACGAGTGTCTGCAGAAGGTTCTGTCTCCAACACAAGTGTCTACAGAAGGTTCTGTCTCCAACACGAGTGTCTACAGAAGGTTCTGTCTCCAACACAAGTGACTACAGAAGGTTCTGTCTCCAACACGAGTGTCTACAGAAGGTTCTGTCTCCAACACGAGTGTCTACAGAAGGTTCTGTCTCCAACACAAGTGACTACAGAAGGTTCTGTCTCCAACACGAGTGTCTGCAGAAGGTTCTGTCTCCAACACGAGTGTCTGCTGAAGGTTCTGTCTCCAACACAAGTGTCTGCAGAAGGTTCTGTCTCCAACACGAGTGTCTACAGAAGGTTCTGTCTCCAACACGAGTGTCTGCAGAAGGTTCTGTCTCCAACACGAGTGTCTGCAGAAGGTTCTGTCTCCAACACAAGTGTCTGCAGAAGGTTCTGTCTCCAACACGAGTGTCTGCAGAAGGTTCTGTCTCCAACACGAGTGTCTGCTGAAGGTTCTGTCTCCAACACGAGTGTCTGCAGAAGGTTCTGTCTCCAACACAAGTGTCTGCAGAAGGTTCTGTCTCCAACACGAGTGTCTGCAGAAGGTTCTGTCTCCAACACGAGTGTCTGCTGAAGGTTCTGTCTCCAACACGAGTGTCTGCAGAAGGTTCTGTCTCCAACACGAGTGTCTACAGAAGGTTCTGTCTCCAACACGAGTGTCTGCAGGAGGTTCTGTCTCCAACACGAGTGTCTACAGAAAGTTCTGTCTCCAACACGAGTGTCTGCAGGAGGTTCTGTCTCCAACACGAGTGTCTGCAGAAGGTTCTGTCTCCAACACGAGTGTCTGCAGGAGGTTCTGTCTCCAACACGAGTGTCTACAGAAGGTTCTGTCTCCAACACGAGTGTCTACAGAAGGTTCTGTCTCCAACACAAGTGTCTGCAGAAGGTTCTGTCTCCAACACGAGTGTCTACAGAAGGTTCTGTCTCCAACACGAGTGTCTACAGAAGGTTCTGTCTCCAACACAAGTGTCTGCAGAAGGTTCTGTCTCCAACACGAGTGTCTACAGAAAGTTCTGTCTCCAACACGAGTGTCTGCAGAAGGTTCTGTCTCCAACACGAGTGTCAAAGAAGGTTCTGTCTCCAACACGAGTGTCAAAGAAGGTTCTGTCTCCAACACGAGTGTCTGCTGAAGGTTCTGTCTCCAACACGAGTGTCTGCTGAAGGTTCTGTCTCCAACACGAGTGTCTGCAGAAGGTTCTGTCTCCAACACGAGTGTCTGCAGAAGGTTCTGTCTCCAACACAAGTGTCTACTGAAGGTTCTGTCTCCAACACGAGTGTCTACAGAAGGTTCTGTCTCCAACACGAGTGTCTACTGAAGGTTCTGTCTCCAACACGAGTGTCTACAGAAGGTTCTGTCTCCAACACAAGTGTCTACTGAAGGTTCTGTCTCCAACACAAGTGTCTACTGAAGGTTCTGTCTCCAACACGAGTGTCTACAGAAGGTTCTGTCTCCAACACGAGTGTCTGCAGAAGGTTCTGTCTCCAACACGAGCGTCTGCAGAAGGTTCTGTCTCCAACACGAGCGTCTGCAGAAGGTTCTGTCTCCAACACAAGTGTCTGCTGAAGGTTCTGTCTCCAACACAAGTGTCTGCTGAAGGTTCTGTCTCCAACACGAGTGTCTGTAGAAGGTTCTGTCTCCAACACAAGTGTCTGCTGAAGGTTCTGTCTCCAACACGAGTGTCTGTAGAAGGTTCTGTCTCCAACACGAGCGTCTGCTGAAGGTTCTGTCTCCAACACGAGCGTCTGCAGAAGGTTCTGTCTCCAACACGAGCGTCTGCTGAAGGTTCTGTCTCCAACACGAGCGTCTGCAGAAGGTTCTGTCTCCAACACAAGTGTCTGCTGAAGGTTCTGTCTCCAACACAAGTGTCTGCTGAAGGTTCTGTCTCCAACACGAGTGTCTGTAGAAGGTTCTGTCTCCAACACAAGTGTCTGCTGAAGGTTCTGTCTCCAACACGAGTGTCTGTAGAAGGTTCTGTCTCCAACACGAGCGTCTGCTGAAGGTTCTGTCTCCAACACGAGCGTCTGCAGAAGGTTCTGTCTCCAACACGAGCGTCTGCAGAAGGTTCTGTCTCCAACACGAGCGTCTGCAGAAGGTTCTGTCTCCAACACGAGCGTCTGCAGAAGGTTCTGTCTCCAACACGAGCGTCTGCAGAAGGTTCTGTCTCCAACACGAGTGTCTACAGAAGGTTCTGTCTCCAACACGAGTGTCTGTAGAAGGTTCTGTCTCCAACACGAGCGTCTGCAGAAGGTTCTGTCTCCAACACAAGTGTCTGCAGAAGGTTCTGTCTCCAACACGAGTGTCTGCTGAAGGTTCTGTCTCCAACACGAGCGTCTGCAGAAGGTTCTGTCTCCAACACGAGTGTCTGTAGAAGGTTCTGTCTCCAACACGAGCGTCTGCAGAAGGTTCTGTCTCCAACACGAGTGTCTGCTGAAGGTTCTGTCTCCAACACGAGTGTCTGCTGAAGGTTCTGTCTCCAACACGAGTGTCTGCTGAAGGTTCTGTCTCCAACACGAGTGTCTGCTGAAGGTTCTGTCTCCAACACGAGTGTCTGCAGAAGGTTCTGTCTCCATCACGAGTGTCTGCAGAAGGTTCTGTCTCCAACACGAGTGTCTGCAGAAGGTTCTGTCTCCAACACAAGCGTCTACAGAAGGTTCTGTCTCCAACACGAGTGTCTGCAGAAGGTTCTGTCTCCAACACAAATGTCTGCAGAAGGTTCTGTCTCCAACACAAGTGTCTACAGAAGGTTCTGTCTCCATCACGAGTGTCTGCAGAAGGTTCTGTCTCCAACACAAGTGTCTGCTGAAGGTTCTGTCTCCAACACGAGTGTCTGCAGAAGGTTCTGTCTCCAACACGAGTGTCTGCAGAAGGTTCTGTCTCCAACACAAGTGTCTGCAGAAGGTTCTGTCTCCAACACAAGTGTCTGCTGAAGGTTCTGTCTCCAACACGAGTGTCTGCTGAAGGTTCTGTCTCCAACACGAGTGTCTGCAGAAGGTTCTGTCTCCAACACGAGTGTCTGCTGAAGGTTCTGTCTCCAACACGAGTGTCTACTGAAGGTTCTGTCTCCAACACGAGTGTCTACTGAAGGTTCCGTCTCCAACACGAGCGTCTGCTGAAGGTTCTGTCTCCAACACAAGTGTCTGCTGAAGGTTCTGTCTCCAACACAAGTGTCTGCAGAAGGTTCTGTCTCCAACACGAGTGTCTGCTGAAGTTTTATTTTAGTGCTGATGTATTTGTGGGGTCTTTCCGTTAGACCCTGAATTGTAGATGTCTCCTTTGTCTGCATCTCTTTCTCGCTCCTCATGGACTTGTGTCTCGCTCTAGATTCAGATTGAGATTTGGTCTGTTGTTGCTCCTCGTGATGTTGTCTCGCTCCTCGTGGCCTTGTCTCGCTCCTCGTGGACCTCTGTCTCGCTCCTCGTGGCCTTGTCTCGCTCCTCGTGGCCTTGTCTCGCTCCTCGTGGCGTTCTCAGACTCAGACTCAGATTTGTTTTGTTGTTGCTCCTCAGGACGGCCGCCTGCGGGTGAACGACCAGCTGATCGCGGTGAACGCCGAGTCTCTTCTGGGGAAAACCAACCAGGACGCCATGGAGACGCTGCGGAAGTCCATGTCCGTGGAGGGAAACCGCCGCGGCACCATCCAGCTCATCATCGCCCGCCGGGTCAGCAAGCTCAACGGGGTGAGTCCCAGTCCCGGGTTCCACTCCCATGTTGTCCTGGTTTGTTGACTTCATCACATTTTTTGTCATTTTTCGTTTTGCTTTTCCAGCACATTTTTGTTTTCTTTTCATCCTATTTTGATGCTTTTCTTTTTAGCTTTTAGATTTGGGTAAAGCTCAGTTAACCCCTTAGCTCCCACCTGAACCGAGCACATTTTCTCCAGCTTTACCCCAATCCAAAAGCTTCTGCAAAAAGCTGTGAAAATGGCGACACAACCTAGATGAAAACAAGGATGGAAATGTGAAAAAAAGTGAGAAAAAATGGACAAAAATTTGACAAAAAAGTGAGAAAAAACTGACGAAAAATTCAGAAAAAAGTGACAAAAAATGGACAAAAAAGTGAAAAGAATTTGACAAAAAATGCAAATAATTTGATGAAAAATTCACAAAAAAAATTCAAAAAATGTACAAAATTTTTTTTGACAAAAAGTGAGAAAAATTTGACAAAAAAATGAGGAAAAAATTGACAAAAAAGAGAAAAGAATTTGACAAAAAAATGCAAATAATTGGATGAAAAAGTGACAAAAAATGGACAAAAAATTACCAAAAAATGACAAAAATTTGCCAAAAAAGTGAGAAAAAATGGACAAAAAAGTGAGAAAAATTTGACGAAAAATTGAAGAGAAAAATTTAAAAGAAATAATGAAAAAAAGTGACAAAAATCGAAACATTTGACGAAAAAGTGATAAAAAAGTCACGAAACTTTGACAAAAATGAGATGACTGCCCAACAAAAAAAGTGATGAAAATAATCTTATGTGAAGAAGAAGTCTTTCAAATGAGGCGTTACACTGGCCTACAGGGTTTGCCCTCGCCGCCCTCGCCGTCCTCGCCGTCCTCGCCGGTGTTTAAAGTGTGCGGCACGTCGTGGCGGTGTCTCGTACGCCCCGCGGCTCTTTCTCTCGGCTGCTCCGCTCTTTTCCTTCACACTTCAGCGCCGCCCAAGCCCAGATTTCCCAGGGCCCGGCCTGTAATTGAAAGCAGCATTAAGCCTGGAGCCGCAGTCTGATGGGTTTGAGCTCTGAGGCTAAACACGGCGCCTCAAACCCGGAGAGGCGAGAGAGAGGAGGCGAATAATGCAGAGGTGCTGCACAGAACAAGAGGACGCTTTCTGAGCCTGGGCTAACCTGTTTAGACCTGGTTTAGTCCTGTTTAGCCCTGGTTTAGCCCTGGTTTAGTCCTGGTTTAGCCCTGGTTTAGACCTGGTTTAGCCCTGGTTTAGTCCTGGTTTAGACCTGGTTTAGACCTGGTTTAGACCTGGTTTAGTCCTGGTTTAGTCCTGGTTTAGACCTGGTTTAGCCCTGGTTTAGTCCTGGTTTAGACCTGTTTAGACCTGGTTTAGACCTGGTTTAGACCTGGTTTAGACCTGGTTTAGCCTTGGTTTAGACCTGGTTTAGACCTGGTTTAGACCTGGTTTAGACCTGGTTTAGCCTTGGTTTAGACCTGGTTTAGACCTGGTTTAGACCTGGTTTAGCCCTGGTTTAGTCCTGGTTTAGTCCTGGTTTAGACCTGGTTTAGTCCTGGTTTAGCCCTGGTTTAGCCCTGGTTTAGACCTGGTTTAGACCTGGTTTAGACCTGGTTTAGACCTGGTTTAGACCTGGTTTAGTCCTGGTTTAGCCCTGGTTTAGACCTGGTTTAGCCCTGGTTTAGCCCTGGTTTAGACCTGGTTTAGACCTGGTTTAGACCTGGTTTAGCCCTGGTTTAGCCCTGGTTTAGACCTGGTTTAGACCTGGTTTAGACCTGGTTTAGTCCTGGTTTAGACCTGGTTTAGACCTGGTTTAGTCCTGGTTTAGCCCTGGTTTAGTCCTGGTTTAGCCCTGGTTTAGTCCTGGTTTAGCCTTGGTTTAGACCTGGTTTAGCCCTGGTTTAGTCCTGGTTTAGCCTTGGTTTAGACCTGGTTTAGCCCTGGTTTAGCCCTGGTTTAGTCCTGGTTTAGTCCTGGTTTAGCCTTGGTTTAGACCTGGTTTAGCCCTGGTTTAGACCTGGTTTAGCCCTGGTTTAGACCTGGTTTAGCCCTGGTTTAGCCCTGGTTTAGCCCTGGTTTAGCCCTGGTTTAGACCTGGTTTAGACCTGGTTTAGCCCTGGTTTAGACCTGGTTTAGCCCTGGTTTAGCCCTGGTTTAGACCTGGTTTAGCCCTGGTTTAGACCTGGTTTAGACCTGGTTTAGCCCTGGTTTAGCCCTGGTTTAGACCTGGTTTAGACCTGGTTTAGACCTGGTTTAGACCTGGTTTAGACCTGGTTTAGCCCTGGTTTAGACCTGGTTTAGCCCTGGTTTAGCCCTGGTTTAGACCTGGTTTAGACCTGGTTTAGCCCTGGTTTAGCCCTGGTTTAGCCCTGGTTTAGCCCTGGTTTAGACCTGGTTTAGACCTGGTTTAGACCTGGTTTAGACCTGGTTTAGACCTGGTTTAGCCCTGGTTTAGCCCTGGTTTAGACCTGGTTTAGACCTGGTTTAGACCTGGTTTAGCCCTGGTTTAGACCTGGTTTAGCCCTGGTTTAGACCTGGTTTAGCCTTGGTTTAGTCCTGGTTTAGTCCTGGTTTAGCCCTGGTTTAGACCTGGTTTAGCCCTGGTTTAGACCTGGTTTAGACCTGGTTTAGCCCTGGTTTAGACCTGGTTTAGCCCTGGTTTAGCCCTGGTTTAGCCCTGGTTTAGACCTGGTTTAGACCTGGTTTAGACCTGGTTTAGACCTGGTTTAGCCCTGGTTTAGCCCTGGTTTAGCCCTGGTTTAGACCTGGTTTAGACCTGGTTTAGACCTGGTTTAGCCCTGGTTTAGACCTGGTTTAGCCCTGGTTTAGACCTGGTTTAGACCTGGTTTAGCCCTGGTTTAGACCTGGTTTAGCCCTGGTTTAGTCCTGGTTTAGTCCTGGTTTAGACCTGGTTTAGACCTGGTTTAGACCTGGTTTAGACCTGGTTTAGCCCTGGTTTAGTCCTGGTTTAGCCCTGGTTTAGCCCTGGTTTAGCCCTGGTTTAGACCTGGTTTAGACCTGGTTTAGACCTGGTTTAGACCTGGTTTAGTCTTAGACCTGGTTTAGACCTGGTTTAGCCCTGGTTTAGACCTGGTTTAGACCTGGTTTAGCCCTGGTTTAGACCTGGTTTAGACCTGGTTTAGACCTGGTTTAGCCCTGGTTTAGCCCTGGTTTAGCCCTGGTTTAGACCTGGTTTAGACCTGGTTTAGCCCTGGTTTAGACCTGGTTTAGACCTGGTTTAGACCTGGTTTAGCCCTGGTTTAGCCCTGGTTTAGACCTGGTTTAGCCCTGGTTTAGCCCTGGTTTAGCCCTGGTTTAGCCCTGGTTTAGACCTGGTTTAGACCTGGTTTAGCCCTGGTTTAGACCTGGTTTAGCCCTGGTTTAGCCCTGGTTTAGACCTGGTTTAGCCCTGGTTTAGACCTGGTTTAGACCTGGTTTAGCCCTGGTTTAGCCCTGGTTTAGACCTGGTTTAGACCTGGTTTAGACCTGGTTTAGACCTGGTTTAGACCTGGTTTAGCCCTGGTTTAGACCTGGTTTAGCCCTGGTTTAGCCCTGGTTTAGACCTGGTTTAGACCTGGTTTAGCCCTGGTTTAGCCCTGGTTTAGCCCTGGTTTAGCCCTGGTTTAGACCTGGTTTAGACCTGGTTTAGACCTGGTTTAGACCTGGTTTAGACCTGGTTTAGCCCTGGTTTAGCCCTGGTTTAGACCTGGTTTAGACCTGGTTTAGACCTGGTTTAGCCCTGGTTTAGACCTGGTTTAGCCCTGGTTTAGACCTGGTTTAGCCTTGGTTTAGTCCTGGTTTAGTCCTGGTTTAGCCCTGGTTTAGACCTGGTTTAGCCCTGGTTTAGACCTGGTTTAGACCTGGTTTAGCCCTGGTTTAGACCTGGTTTAGCCCTGGTTTAGACCTGGTTTAGACCTGGTTTAGCCCTGGTTTAGACCTGGTTTAGACCTGGTTTAGACCTGGTTTAGCCCTGGTTTAGCCCTGGTTTAGCCCTGGTTTAGACCTGGTTTAGACCTGGTTTAGACCTGGTTTAGACCTGGTTTAGTCTTAGACCTGGTTTAGACCTGTTTAGCCCTGGGACGTTTCTTTAGTGACGTGAGATCAGAGCAACTAAAAATATGTTTGCAAACCACCCACATTCCACTACGTTTTACCCCTATTTTTCCCATTTTTTTCACATTTTTCCCCCACCTTTTTTATAAATAAATATAAAAAATAAAACAAATATCATTTCCCCCCATTTTTTTCTCATTTTTCCCTGTTTTTTTTTTTCAATTTTTCCCACAATTTTTTCCACATTACTTTACAATTTTTCCCCACTTTCTTTACTTTTTTTCTCCGAATTTTTTCCCAAAACCATTGCCCCATTTTTTTTTCTATTTTTCCCCCATTTTTTCCTCATTACTTCACTATTTTTCTACATTGGCCTGCAAAACACATTTACAAGTTTGTTCACAGACACACAGCACACATGCAGACACAGGGGTCTACACATAAACATGTGCTGTGTGTCTAAGGTGGGGCCGTTCCTAGGAGGTGGGGCCGTTCCTAGGAGGTGGGGGCGTTCCTAGGAGGACTCAGGCAAACCTATCCCTAAAATGGCCGCCATCAGAGTTTTTACAGATTACTCAGAAATACGTGAATGTGCCAAGGCAACACTTCAGCCATGTTTTTAATGAGGGAGTGACAGAATAACATGATGGAAAGCTGGAAAAAGTCCATTTTGCAGAATACCCCCCCTTTAAGTCCTTCATTTAAGATGGACATTTTTCCAGTGTTGTGCTTTACTTTGGGCTAATAATCAGCGACTTCGGCCCTCGGTCTGTTTACAATAAAGACAATCGGCCCTCCGTTAAGAAAACTTGCCTCCCCTGCCATAGACGACGTATGACCGGCCTCTGCAGAGTCTCGCTGTAAACCTCAGTGAAGTCTCTGCAGCCGGAGCGGCGTCTGTGTCCCTGTATATTCCCGTATATTCCTGTATGTTGTGTGAGCCGTAGATACGAAGGAACTGAAATGAAAAATGTCTAAGCGTCAGAGTCGGACACGAGTCGCCCCCGGACCTGCCCTCGGGCGCCGGAACGAAGCGGCGAGTTTACAAGAGCGAGAGAAAAAAATGAACAAGAGCGAGAGAAAAAAATGAACAAGAGCGAGAGAGGCTTAAAAAATGAACAAGAGCGAGAGAAAAAGTGAACACGAGCGAGAGAAAAAAATGAACACGAGCGAGAGAAAAAAATGAACACGAGCGAGAGAGGCTTAAAAAATGAAACCAATGAAAAGACGGAGCAGAGTTTGTTCACCCGAAGGAACTCTTCAGACGCTGGACTTTTCTCAGCTTCAGTTGAGTTTCCAGAAGCAGAAGTCGGTGAAGCTGCTCAGATCCAGCGTCTTGATGAAGGTTCTTTTCCCTCTGCATGTTCAGCTCCAGCTCTGTCGCTGTGACCAAGGCCGTGGGAACCCAGGGTGCTGAGGGCGCTGCAGCACTCCCTGGTGGATAGTTTGTGAACTGCAGGCAATATCAACCCCTTAACTCCCAACTGAACCGAGCACATTGTCTCCAGCTTTACCCCAATCCGAACGCTGCTGGGAAAAAGGTGTGAAAATAGCAACAAAACTGAGACGAAAACAAGGATGAAAATGTGACAAAAAAAGTGACAAAAAATGGATAAAAAAGTGAAAAGAATTTGACAAAAAAATGACAAAAATGGACAAAATTTGACAAAAAATTGACAAAATAATGACAATAATGGACAAAAAATGGACAAAAAAGTGAAAAGAATTTGACAAAAAAATGCAAATAATTTGAGGAAAAATTGACAAAGAAATGTACAAAAAATGTACAAAAAAATGACAAAAATGGACAAAAAATTGTCAAAAAAGTGAGAAAAATTTGATAAAAAATTTAGAAAAAATGGACAAAAAAGTGAAAAAACTGAGACAAAAACAAGGATGAAAATGTGACAAAAAAGTGACGAAAACATTGACGAAAAAGTGACGAAAAATGTAAAAAAAAATGACAAAAATGGACCAAAATTGGACAAAAAAGTGAGACAAATTTGATGAAAAATTGAGGAAAAATTTGACGAAAAATGGAGGAAAAAATGGACAAAAAAGTAATACGAATTTGACGAAAAAGTCAGGAAAATTTGACAAAAATGCCCAACAAAAAAAGTGATGAAAAAAATTCTGATGTGAGGAAAAAGATAGTTTTGTGGGTTTTTCAAATGAGGCGTTCCACTGGCCTACAGGATTTGGGTAAAGCTGAACTGGAGACAATGCTCTCGGTTCAGGCGGAAAATAGGATTTATAAATAGGATTTATGCACAGAAAAAGTATTTTGGTGGTATATTTTGTCCCTCAGAGCCCCCTCACTACAATATCTTCCCACGGCTCTGGCTGTGACTGTTTCCCTCCGGAGCTGTAACCAGGCTGACGGACCTGATGAAGGTTCTTTTCCCTCTGCATGTTCAGCTCCAGCTCTGTCGCTGTGACCAAGGCCGTGGGAACCCAGGGTGCTGAGGGCGCTGCAGCACTCCCTGGTGGATAGTTTGTGAACTGCAGGCAATATCAACCCCTTAACTCCCAACTGAACCGAGCACATTTTCTCCAGCTTTACCCCAATCCAAAAGCTTCTGGAAAAAAGGAGTGAAAATAGCAACAAAACTGAGACGAAAACAAGGATGAAAATGTGACAAAAAAAGTGACAAAAAATGGATAAAAAAGTGAAAAGAATTTGACAAAAAAATGACAAAAATGGACAAAATTTGACAAAAAATTGACAAAATAATGACAATAATGGACAAAAAATGGACAAAAAAGTGAAAAGAATTTGACAAAAAAATGCAAATAATTTGAGGAAAAATTGACAAAGAAATGTACAAAAAATGTACAAAAAAATGACAAAAATGGACAAAAAATTGTCAAAAAAGTGAGAAAAATTTGATAAAAAATTTAGAAAAAATGGACAAAAAAGTGAAAAAACTGAGACAAAAACAAGGATGAAAATGTGACAAAAAAGTGACGAAAACATTGACGAAAAAGTGACGAAAAATGTAAAAAAAAATGACAAAAATGGACCAAAATTGGACAAAAAAGTGAGACAAATTTGATGAAAAATTGAGGAAAAATTTGACGAAAAATGGAGGAAAAAATGGACAAAAAAGTAATACGAATTTGACGAAAAAGTCAGGAAAATTTGACAAAAATGCCCAACAAAAAAAGTGATGAAAAAAATTCTGATGTGAGGAAAAAGATAGTTTTGTGGGTTTTTCAAATGAGGCGTTCCACTGGCCTACAGGATTTGGGTAAAGCTGAACTGGAGACAATGCTCTCGGTTCAGGCGGAAAATAGGATTTATAAATAGGATTTATGCACAGAAAAAGTATTTTGGTGGTATATTTTGTCCCTCAGAGCCCCCTCACTACAATATCTTCCCACGGCTCTGGCTGTGACTGTTTCCCTCCGGAGCTGTAACCAGGCTGACGGCCCTGATGAAGGTTCTTTTCCCTCTGCATGTTCAGCTCCAGCTCTGTCGCTGTGACCAAGGCCGTGGGAACCCAGGGTGCTGAGGGCGCTGCAGCACTCCCTGGTGGATAGTTTGTGAACTGCAGGCAATATCAACCCCTTAACTCCCAACTGAACCGAGCACATTTTCTCCAGCTTTACCCCAATCCAAAAGCTTCTGGAAAAAAGGAGTGAAAATAGCAACAAAACTGAGACGAAAACAAGGATGAAAATGTGACAAAAAAAGTGACAAAAAATGGATAAAAAAGTGAAAAGAATTTGACAAAAAAATGAGAAAAATGGACAAAAATTTGACAAAAAATTTGACAAAAAATTTGACAAAATAATGACAATAATGGACAAAAAATGGACAAAAAAGTGAAAAGAATTTGACAAAAAAATGCAAATAATTTGAGGAAAAATTGACAAAAAAATGTACAAAAAATGTACAAAAAAATGACAAAAATGGACAAAAATTTGTCAAAAAAGTGAGAAAAATTAGATGAAAAATTTAGAAAAAATGGACAAAAAAGTGAAAAAACTGAGACGAAAACAAGGATGAAAATGTGACAAAAAAGTGATGAAAACATTGACGAAAAACTGACGAAAAATGTAAAAAAAAAATGACAAAAATGGACCAAAAATGGACAAAAAAGTGAAACAAATTTGACGAAAAATTTAGGAAAATTTGACGAAAAATGGAGGAAAAAATGGACAAAAAAGTAATACGAATTTGACAAAAAAGTCACGAAAATTTGACAAAAATGCCCAACAAAAAAAAGTGCTGAAAAAAAATCTGATGTGAGGAAAAAGATAGTTTTGTGGGTCTTTCAAATGAGGCGTTCCACTGGCCTACAGGATTTGGGTAAAGCTGAACTGGAGACAATGCTCTCGGTTCAGGCGGAAAATAGGATTTATGCACAGAAAAAGTATTTTGGTGGTATATTTTGTCCCTCAGCGCCCCCTAACTACAATATCTTCCCACGGCTCTGTGACTGTGACTGTTTTCCTCCGGAGCTGTAACCAGGCTGACGGACCTGACAGGAAACTCACATTCAGAAAACTGTTTTAAACTGTTGGTCGTTCATTTGTGACAGACAGAATATTCAAACGTTCTGTATTATTGAGCCAAAACTCGGCAGCTCTTTTCACGTCGCACTAACACTTCAGTCAGAGTGGATTTAAAACGCTCTCACTGAAGTGTCTGTGAGGGCTGCACGAGAAGGAAAGTCCTTAGAATAATTTAATCATTTTGCATTTAAAAGACCTTATATTTGAGCAGCTTCGTGGTTGTATAAGCTACGCGGCGGCGGAGTGATCTGCTAGAAAATAGTCCCTCACAATGCGATTAAGGTCAGTTATATTCCAAACATGATTCTATATTTAGATTCTATATTCTTATTCTATGGTCTGGGTGAATACTGGATTCTGATTGGCCGGTGCATTATTTTGGTGTAACCGCACACGTAGTCCGGTAGTTAAATCACTGGGATGTCACTCCGCTGTGGCGTCGCCATAGCAACGCATGACACAGCTGAATCAGATAAAGGCGTAATTAGTGACTGACAGGAACGTATGAGATGGATTTAGTGTTTGCTAAATGTTTGTAGAGGAGAGTGAGCAGCTAGGTTAGCTACTGTTAATAACATATGAGCTTTACATTTCTATTGAAAACGGTTAAGGCTATTCATCATTTTCAGGCGAACATAAAATGATCCTGCATTGAAGCATCTTTGTCTGGATTAGTAAAGTCAAACATAAAAGTTTGAGTTGGGGGGGCCCAGGTGTGAGCGACTCCACCGCAGCTGTTTCCATAAACAGTTGAGCTGGTTGAGCTAGCTAGCTTTAGCTTCAGGTTAAACCTTGTAAAAGGTAAATAACTCCTGCCCACGAGTGCCGCATATCGGTGTTTCCTTCCAGGGAAAAGTGTTTCCGGGTTAGTCCTGTTGTGTTGTGATTCTGTGCTGATGTTGTGTCGTTGAGCCTGACTGAGATCCTCGTAATAGCTGCGGAGAATGACTCGCTCTGAGACCAGCCTTCAGTGACCGGCTAATAACCCACACAAAATAGTCCCGTAGTCTGGCAGATTTAGTGAGTTTAGTCAATGAAAAAAACATTTATTATAAATGTTACGTTTGTGGGACCCTGGTATAAGAGGATTAAACAACGAGGAGCCGCGTTACACGTTATAATGCAGGAGGAACAACACTGAGTCTAATGCGGCTCCTCGTTGTTTAATCCTTACATATATATATATTTAGAATGATTCGTATTTAATGTCATCATTCATCATTCACTGTCTTGTTATGTCTCTGTGATGGTGTTTTCTCTGTAAGTTTAAGCCTGTGTTTGTCCGTCTGTCATGACATCAACCCGCCACGGGACGACGGATGAAAATGAGCCTATATGTCTAACTCCGGCTCATTTACATGTTGAAGAAACACATGTTGATTAATGTGCACTGTCCCAATTCAAATAAAGATATAACAAATCCACTGATGGAATAACCTGGTCACATAGTGTCGCTGAACCTCGACCTGACAAACGGCAGATCAGAAGTAAAGTATTTGTAAAGCTAAGATCCGTACACCAAAGAGTGAAGATACGTGAACTGCCACTTTTCTGCTCTTGTCTTTTGATATTGTTTTGCTTCTGTCCATGGCTTTGTTACAGACAGAGTTTTTATTATATACAAGTTATTTCGTCCTTAGTCCAGAGTATTGTAACTGCTGCATTCTCCCCTTGTGTGTGTTTGTGTGTGTTTATGTGTGTTTGTGTGTGTTTTGGTGAGAATGCAGTATAAAGAAGAGTTACTTTGAGTCATGCTGACACACAGTAGTACTACCGTTTGGTCTTCTGTCTCTGTAGTAAAGTATTGACTGTTGTGCCGCCCTCTGGTCCCTGCAGGAGCCGCCCAGCAGCCCCCTGGGGGCCCGGCAGTCGCCCAACACCTCCTTAGACGAGCACGAGCGCCGGATCTCCCACTCTCTGTACGGAGGCCTGGAGGGGCTGGACGACAACCTGCACCCGCGGCCCGGGACCATGCCCAGGACCATCGGTGAGAGAGGCTCAGTCAGGGAACAGGATTTACATGTGTCATTTACATGTTACACTTCTCCTTGTTTTTCGGGGTTTAAAGCTCAGTTTATCCGTCAGGAATCACATCTGTAAAAATCCTTCCAGATGTGTTTGAGTCTGATGGAGCGACTGAAGGTCAGATGTTGTTAAAGTTTAGTCTCTTTTACTCTAGTCTAGTCTAGTCTCCCACAAAGGAAATGACCATATTAGGATTACAGCGTCTTTCCTGCTACACGTGGATACCAAACATGTCAGTGTTTGTGAATGAAGAATTGTGGGAAAGACCAGGCAGACATGTTGGAGGACATTTTACAAACGGTTTTCCAAACGTTTTCCCCCAAAAAATTCAAAAAGACTTACATTTACCCCATTTTGTTCAAAATTTTAAAAAAATTAAAAAAAAAAAAAAAAAATCCCCTTTTTTTTTCTATTATTTTTTTATTTTTTTAACTTCCAAAACTTTCTAAAATGTTCGAAGCTTTTTCATGATTTTCCAATTTTCTCAATCTGTTCCAGACTTTTCCAGTCTATTGAAAAATGTTGGAGTAAAGCTCCGGCTCAAAGACACAAAACATCAGAGAATAAACATCGTACAGAGAGTTTGGGCTGATTTTGACTCTGACAGAGTTAAAGACCTTAAAGGAACAGGCCACCGTTTTTCCACACTGAGATATGTTCTTACCTGAGCTGTGACGAGTTCTTTAGGACCTGTCTGATCTTCAGTCACGTAAACACAGCGCAGACGGCGTTAGCATTTAGCCTCTCCCTCTCTCCTCTATAGTGTTAGCATTTAGCCTCTCCCTCTCCTCTATAGCGTTAGCATTTAGCCTCTCCCTCTCTCCTCTATAGCTCCAAAACAGGTCAAGATAGAAGCTACCGAGCTCTTCCAGGAGTAGTTTGGCATCCGCACAGTAAAGTGAAGATTACTGCGCAGATTTCGAACTACTCCTGGTATTATTACGCCTTACAATATAGTCCCCCCTTTTATCCGCTTAGAAAATCCACATTGTTTAATTGTGTGTAATTATACTTTGTAGTGGAACACTTCACGTAACCATATTTAAATAGGGGAAACGTGGAAGAGCTTGGTAGCTTCTATCTTGACCTGTTTTGGAGCTATAGAGGAGAGAGGGAGAGGCTAAATGCTAACGCTATAGAGGAGAGAGGGAGAGGCTAAATGCTAACGCTATAGAGGAGAGAGGGAGAGGCTAAATGCTAACGCTATAGAGGAGAGAGGGAGAGGCTAAATGCTAACGCTATAGAGGAGAGAGGGAGAGGCTAAATGCTAACGCTATAGAGGAGAGAGGGAGAGGCTAAATGCTAACGCTATAGAGGAGAGAGGGAGAGGCTAAATGCTAACGCTATAGAGGAGAGAGGGAGAGGCTAAATGCTAACACTATAGAGGAGAGAGGGAGAGGCTAAATGCTAACACTATAGAGGAGAGAGGGAGAGGCTAAATGCTAACGCTATAGGTTAGGTTAGGTTAGGTTAATTTATTTGTACCCGTGGGTAAATTCGTTTTGCAATTCTGAGAACTAGTCGACACATTAAAACACATTTTACAAAGATAAAACATCACACATATAAAATACAAAACTTGTAAGTGCTCCACATACTAACAGGATGTGTGATAGAGGAGAGAGGGAGAGGCTAAATGCTAACGCTATAGAGGAGAGAGGGAGGGGCTAAATGCTAACACTATAGAGGAGAGAGGGAGAGGCTAAATGCTAACACTATAGAGGAGAGAGGGAGAGGCTAAATGCTAACACTATAGAGGAGAGAGGGAGAGGCTAAATGCTAACACTATAGAGGAGAGAGGGAGAGGCTAAATGCTAACGCCGTCTGCGCTGTGTTTACGTGACTGAAGATCAGACAGGTCCTAAAGAACTCGTCAAAGCTCAGGTAAGAACATATCTCAGTGTGTAAAAACGGTGGCCTGGTCCTTTAAAGGATGTTTCAGGATTTTTGATTTTTTCATCACTTTTTTGTCACATTTCCATCATTGTTTTCGTCTCAATTTTGTTGCTATTTTCACATCTGTCTTCATGAAGATGTTTAAGTCTTGTGTCAAATGAAAACTACTCCAATAAAGCAAACCCCAATTCAACCTCTTAACTCCCGCCTGAACTGAGAGGATCACGTCATCAGATTTTTTTTTTTCCGTCATCTTTTTTTGGGTATTCAACTCATTTTTGTAACTTTTCTGTCACATTTTTGTCATTTTTTTTGTCATTTTTTTTGTCAAATTTTTATCACATTTTTATCACATTTTTATCAAATTTTTGTCAATTTTTTTTGTAATTTTTTGGTAATTTTTTTGTCACATTTTTGTCATTTTTTTTGTCATTTTTTTGTCAAATTTTTATCACATTTTTATCACATTTTATCACATTTTTGTCAATTTTTTTTGTAATTTTTTGGTAATTTTTTTGTCACATTTTTGTCATTTTTTCGTACATTTTTTGTCAATTTCTTGTGACATTTTTGCCACTTTTTCATCAATGTTTTCTCGCTTTTTTGTCACATTTCCATCATTGTTTTCGTCTCAGTTTTATGGACACAGACGTTTATATGGTTAGTCTGGCGTTATCAGTGATTTGCCTCAGGTGCTCTGTGGGTCACACTGTTTTTAATGCAGGCTAGCTGATACCATAGACATGCACTAGCCTAGCACTAGCCTAGCACCACAAGACTCTTCAAACATAAGAACTGCAGGAATTACAAAAAAATATCTCCATAAACCAGCAACACTCTGGATAACGAGGAAATGAGGCCAAAAATCCTGAAACATCCATATCCATTTAAAGGGACTATACAGAGTTTAAGAATGTTAAACTAAGTATGTTCCTCCCCCTGCATGTTCCTCCGTGCATCCCGTCATGCACGAGCTTAATATAGCAGCTGCAGTTACACGTATGGCCTGAGGTGGCAGTAGCGAGTATAAAATGGCCGTCTTACATCTCGTCTCTTTAAGGAGGAAACGAGCTAAAAAAAACCTCCACATGGACCTCTGTGTGAACGCTCTCGCTTCCAGCAGGACGGCTGGTGCGAGAAGCCAAAAGGTCACAGAACAAACTCGTCACACGTTTCTCCAACACGCCTGGAACCAGCCGGCGTGTTTGAAGCCGTGTTCTCTCCGTGTCTTCGCCGTGTTCATCTGTAAAAGTGTGATTCGAATGCGGAGTCCATACGTCTCTCCCGCTCTACATTCCCGGCGTATCTTCATATTGTTCTGCTCCGGCTCCTGGAACTTCTCTGTTCTGTCCGTGATAAGACATTTTTAATTATTCCTCCAGGCCACAGCCCCCCCCCCTCTCCTCTCGCCCCCCCCCTCCCCCTTCGCTTTATGGAAATGCAGCCGATCAAACGCACGGCAGTGGAATATAAAACCACAGTCCTGCGCGTGACTCTCAGTGATTATCACGTTCTGCTTTTTCCATCTCTGGCTTTGAACTGAATTAGCAGAAAGTGTTTTAGTCCCGGAGTCGACGCAGCTCTGACTTTACGACCACATCGGCCTCAAACATCGCGGAATATCAGTGATCCGTGTTTTCAGCTGGAGTCCACAGGTCGCAGCCTCGTTGGAAATCATGAATGGGTGTGCAGACAATGATGAATACCGTAAATGCTCTAATACTGGCCTGTATTCCATCAGAGACCCGGCCTCTACATTCACGTATTTGTGAGTCATCTGTAAAAACTCTGATGGCGGCCATTTTAGGGATAGGTTTGCCTGAGTCCTCCTAGGAACGCCCCCACCTCCTGGAGACGCCTCCAAGCTTTCGTCACCAGCCGAGTAACCGACCACAGCGTGTGGAGGGGGCGTGTCTAAAGGCTCAGAGGTTCTTAACCCCTTAAGTCCCGCGTGAACCGAGAGGATCTTTCTCCTCACGTCAGATTCTTTTTTTTCCATCATTTTTTTGTTGGGTATTCAAGTCGTTTTTGTAACTTTTTTGTCATTTTTTTGTCAAATTTTTGTCATTTTTTTTGGTCACATTTTTGTCCTTTTTTCGTCCATTTTTTGTCAATTTTTTGCAATTTTTTGGTAACGTTTTTATCATATTGTTGTCATTTTTCGTCATTTTCTGATCACATTTTTTTCATTTTTTTTCTTTCATTTTTTGTCATTTTTTGGTCAATTTTTTGTGACATTTTTGCCACTTTTTCATAATTTTTTGTCATTTTTTTGGTCAACTTTTTGTCCGTTTTTTGTCTAAGTTTTCTCACTTTTTTGTCACATCTTCATCATTGTTTTCGTCTCAGTTCTGTCGCTATTTTCTCACCTTTTTTCCAGAAGCTTTTGGATTGGGGTAAAGCAGAACTGGAGAAAATGTCTCGTTCAGGTGGGAGTTAAGGGGTTAAAGAGACAGAGGCCTATTTCAAGACATTCACTACAGCCATTTTGAGAGAGACATTTTATACAAGGCAGTTATTCTAATTTACTGCATTTACAGACCAGCAGAAGGTTTGTCATCATTGTAGTGAGATATAGACTGGTGCTATGGGACTGACAAAAGCAGAACACCCCGTCTTTAAAGCTGAAGCTGAGGCCAGAGTGTGGTCCTGTCCTGGAGCAAAGCAGCGCCTCTGTCCCGCTGTCGCTGCTTTAGTATCAAGGCTCTTCATGAGGAAGCGGCGCCGCATAATCCGGGATTCATAAATCCACTTCACAGAAGTACTTGGTGTTTACCCAGTAAATACACACACACAGGGCCAGATCTTGTGACTGGCGCAGTCCGTGCGCAACTCTAAATGCATCGTGGTGCACGCGCGATCTTGCGCTAAAGGCTGCGCCGCAAAGAGAGGGCGTTATTTAAGATTATACCATGGTCTGGGTGAATACTGGATTCTGATTGGCTGGTGGGTGCTAACAAGCGTGCATTATTTTGGTATAACCGCACACGTAGTCCGGTGGTTAAATCACTGGGATATCACTCCGCTGTGGGCGTCGCCATAGCAACGCATGACACAGCTGAATCAGATAAAGGCGTAATTAGTGACTGACAGGAACGTATGAGATGGATTTAGTTTAATTTCAACGTTTTTGGCCAAACATTTTTTTTGCTAAATGTTTGTAGAGGAGAGTGAGCAGCTAGGTTAGCTACTGTTAATAACATATGAGCTTTACATTTCTATTGGAAACGGTTAAGGCTATTCATCATTTTCAGACGTACATAAAATGATCCTGCATTGAAGCATCTTTGTCTGGATTAGTAAAGTCAAACATAAAAGTTTGAGTTGGGGGGGCCCAGGTGTGAGCGACTCCACCGCAGCTGTTTCCATAAACAGGTGAGCTGGTTGAGCTAGCTTTAGCTTCAGGTTAAACCTTGTAAAAGGTAAATAACTCCTGCCCACGAGTGCCGCATATCGGTGTTTCCTTCCAGGGAAAAGTGTTTCCGGGTTAGTCCTGTTGTGTTGTGATTCTGTGCTGATGTTGTGTCGTTGAGCCTGACTGAGATCCTCGTAATAGCTGCGGAGAATGACTCGCTCTGAGACCAGCCTTCAGTGACCGGCTAATAACCCACACAAAATAGTCCCGTAGTCTGGCAGATTTAGTGACTTTAGTCAATTAAAAAAACATTTATTATAAATGTTAGGTTTGTGGGACCCTGGTATAAGCGGATTAAACAACGAGGAGCCGCGTTACACGTTATAATGCACTTCGCGGAGTAACAACACTCCACTGCGCGTCGTGGTGTTCTTGACTCCGCGTCGTGCATTATAACCGTCGAATGCACGGCTCCTCGTTGTTTAATCCTTACAAAAGAGGCGACTGAGCCTTGTTCATTACAGCAGCACTCGGAGCCGCTCTTCTGTGGCAACCTTCACATTATGTTCCTCTCTACATCGCGCTGCCTTGTCTTCTTCTTTAGAATCGACGTCAAATTAAAAACAAAAGCGAAATTACCATGAAAAGTCTGTTTGAGCATCGGTTACGCACGGGTTTACTTTGATACTGTAGATCAACACACACACCCTAAACCACACGTGCCTCAAGTGCCACAACACCAGGTCTGATCTGAGTTTTAAGGAGACGTTTCCATCGTGTGTCAGTCTTTACCTCCTGATGATGCTCCTTGTGTAGCCACAGCTCAGTCCAAAAGAAAGAAGCGCATTTCACAGGGGGCAGAGCAACTTTTATTCCCACTTCAGCCGCTCCAAGAATCCTGCAGCTGTAGCTCAAATGTTCCAACACGCTACAGTTTTCTAGTAACTGCAGCATAACTCTGTAACTCCTCCACAGCCGATATGACAGTGTCTGATCAGTTCAATCCTTTACATTTCGTAACTTTGCACATTCAAGCGGTGCCTCATGCCTCTCTGTCCCGCCCGCTCATCCTGGATCTGCAGCAGCGGAGGGACAGTTTAATTTCTTTAATCTTTATTAAACATTGCGCTGCATCATCATGTTACGCGTTTACAGGAAAAAAAAAACTCACCCCCCCTCGCAAACCACCGCCCTCTGCAGGTCTGGGGAAAGCATGGGGAGGGGGCGGCACCACAACATCACAATGTGAGTCTGTCCCCCCTCCTGTCCCGCCCACTTTTTGCTCCAGGTCTGACACTGAAGATTGCAAGGAGCGCCCCCGTCTGCGCAGTCGTCTGCTCTACAGCCTGCGCTGTGAACCACAAGGTCTGGCCCACAAAGTCACGCCCTGACTGCACACTCTGAACTCTCCTGAAAACATGGAGAGGCTTCTTCATGACTTCACCTGAACGATTCTGCAACGAAGCGAAAATCACCAAATACAAAAACCTGGGCTGTGACTCGTGTCTCTGGTTCTCGTGACTGGGCTCAAAGTCTTTATGTGTGTTTTTGTTACACACATTTTTAAACCTTTTCATCTCGTTTTGTCGCTCTCGGGTTACATTTCATCCTCATTTTTGTTTCTATTTTGATACTTTTAGTTCAAGAAGCTTTTAGATTCAGGTAAAGCCAAACAGGAGAACGTTATGGTAGGGCTGTGCAATTAATCGAAATTCGATTACGATTTAGCAAAAAATCGATTATAATATTTATTTATTTTTTCAATTTTTTTTTGTAATTTTTAATTTTGGGATTTTTGTCACTTTTTTGATGGATTTTTGTAATTTTTTGATGAATTTTTGTCACTTTTTAATGTTTTTTTGTCATTTTTCTGCTGGATTTTTGTCATTTTTTGATGGATTTTTGTCATTTTTTTTATGTTTTTTTGTCATTTTTTAATGTTTTTTTTGTCATTTTTCTGCTTGATTTTTGTTATTTTTCTGCTGGATTTTTGTCATTTTTTTGATGGATTTTTGTCTTTTTTTGATGGATTTTTGTCATTTTTTGATGGATTTTTGTCACTTTTTTATGTTTTTTTGTCATTTTTTAATGTTTTTTTTGTCATTTTTCTGCTTGATTTTTGTTATTTTTCTGCTGGATTTTTGTCTTTTTTTTTAAGGATTTTTGTCACTATTTTTGCTGAATTTTTGTCCTTTTTTTAATGGATTTTTCTCACTTTTTTGATGGATTTTTTTAAAGGGAACAAATAATCGTTTGAATAATCGTGATTTCAATTATGACAAAAATAATCGTGATTATTATTTTTTCAATAATCGTTATGGGGAAAGAGCGGGTCCAGAATCCGCCGGCGTGTCTCTGGTTTATTCTCTGGTGCAGTTGGAGACTCTCTCGGACGTTCCCGTCAGATGCCCTTCCCTCACAGAGACTCGCTCGCCTCCTCATCGCCGCCGCCGCCAGCCCCATCCCTCCCCGGAGCCGCTGACGAGCTGCCACCATTGTTCGCTGTGTGATCCTGCAGCGCCGCCGCACCTGCCAAAACCTCCTCCCGCTGGCGCCCGAACAAAGACGCCTTCTCCCGCTCGCCGCCGCCGCCGCTTTTGTTTCCGCGGCGGAGGTTTGACGGAGGGCACGGCTCCGGGAGCGCGATGAAGAGGCTCAGGTTTTTGGACCTGGTTCACGGTCGGCCTGGGCCACAGTGACACATTTAAATCTTAATGTCTTTGGGACTTTCTGGATGACGATGATGAAGCGATGTGTTTGGAAACCATCGCAAATATGCCCCAAACTTCTCCACATTTCCTCACATAAACTCATAAACTGTTAACCTCTTAACTCCCGCCTGAACCGAGAAGACCTTTTTCCTCACGTCAGGTTTTTTTTTTCCATCATTTTTTTGATGGGTATTCGACTCATTTTTGTTACTTTTTTGACATTTTTTGTCACATTTTTGTCATTTTTCTGTCACATTTTTGTCACATTTTTGTCACATTTTTGTCACATTTTTTGTCATTTTTTGTCACATTTTTGTCACATTTTTTGTCATTTTTTGTCACATTTTTGTCACATTTTTTGGTCATTTTTTGTCACATTTTTGTCACATTTTGTCATTTTTTTGTCACATTTTTGTCATTTTTTTGTCACATTTTTTATCAAATCTTTGTCACATTTTTGTCACATTTTTTGTCATTTTTTGGTCATTTTTTGGTCACATTTTGTCATTTTTTTGTCACATTTTTGTCACATTTTTTGTCACATTTTTGTCACATTTTTGTCACATTTTTGTCATTTTTTGTCACATTTTGTCATTTTTTTGTCACATTTTTGTCACATTTTTGTCACATTTTTATCACATTTTTATCACATTTTTGTCACATTTTTGTCAATTTTTTGTCTTTTTTTGTCAATTTTTGTAATTTTTTTGTCACATTTTTGTAATTTTTCTGTCACATTTTTGTCACATTTTTTGGTTCATTTTTTTGTCACATTTTGTCTTTTTTTGTCTTTTTTTATCCCATTTTTGTCACATTTTTGTCACATTTTTATCCAATTTTTATCACATTTTTGTCACATTTTTATCCCATTTTTGTCACATTTTTGTCACATTTTTATCCAATTTTTATCACATTTTTGTCACATTTTTATCCCATTTTTGTCACATTTTTGTCACATTTTTATCCAATTTTTATCACATTTTTGTCACATTTTTATCCCATTTTTGTCACATTTTTGTCACATTTCTGTCACATTTTGCTCGCGCTGCTCCAATGCTAACAGTCCGACCCTCATTAAGTTTTTTCTTACAAAAACCAGTCTGGATTCTCTAATCGTGCCTAACCCGGCGTTTTCACAGGAGGAATATCTAACTGTTGAAAGTTTAAGAAAATTACAAACCAGGCTTTTTCTGTAAACGTGTCTAAAGCGCAATGCCTTCCAATGGGAGACTAGCGGCGATATGGAGGTACTGCAGCAATGGCCGCCCCTCGTGTCGTTGTGACAAAGCAGAGCAGCCAGTGGCCATTGGGCAAGACACTTCTGTATTTCTTATGAAGAGTTAAGAGTAAGTATTAGACATGATGCACTGGGAGAGTTAGGGCCGGGTCATAATCTTAAACAAACTCCGGTGAGAGTCTGTAAACTTCTCCCTGAGCGCGTTCCTGCAGGCGCCGCAGATGAGAGCGGCGTCACGTGGAGCGTATCAGCGTGAGATTATTCCAAAGAGAAGGAATGTTTGAGATATTCCACTGGAGACAGAACACAGTCTTTATGTTTCTGCTTCGCTCGCTCTGTGTTTTAGACATTGGACGCCATTGTGCGACTTTAACCAGCGCCGTGCTGCTCCAGATTAGCCTCCAGGAACTCCCACAGTGTCTTTGTGTCATTCTGAAACAGTGTTTAACCCCTTAACTCCCACCTGAACCGAGCATGTTTTCTCCAGTTTGGCTTTACCCCAGTCCAAAAGCTCCTGGAAAAAAGGTGAGAAAATAGTGACAAAACTGAGACGAAAACAATGATGGAAATGTGACAAAAAGGGAGTAAACATTGACAAAAAAGTGACGAAAAATTGATGAAAAAATGACAAAAATGTGACAAAAAATATCCAAAAAAAAAAAAAAAAAAAAAAAAAAGTGACACAAATGTGATAAAAATTGACAAAAAAATGACAAAAATTTGATGAAAAATGTATGATTTTTTTTAAATATGTGACAAAAAATGACAAAAATGTAAAAAAAACAAAAATATGACCAAAATGTCACAGAAAAATGACAAAAATTTGATAAAAAAATAATTTAAAAAATGTAAAAAAAATGACAAAAATGTAACAAAAAAATGACAAAAATGTGACAAAATGTGATAAAAAAAAATACAAATAAATTACAAACAAATTACAAAAAATGTGACAAAAATGTGATAAAAATTTATGAAAAAATGGCAAAAATGTGACCAAAAAATGACAAAAAAATGACAAAAATATGACAAAAATGTGACAAGAAAATGACAAAAATTTGATAAAAAATGTATGAAAAACAAAAATGTGACAAAATGTGACAAAAAAACGACAAAAATGGACAAAGAATGTGACAAAAATGTGATAAAAATTGACAAAAAAATGACAAAAAAATGACAAAAATGTGACAAAATGTGACAAAAAAAACAAAACAAAAATGTGACAAAAAATGACCAAAATGTAAACAAAAAAATGACAACAATTTGATAAAAGAATTTAGGAAAAAAATGTAAACAAAAATGTGACAAAAAACGACAAAAAATGGACAAAAAATGTGACAAAAAAATGACTAAAATTTGATACAAAATTTATGAAAAAAATGTAAACAAAAATGTGACAAAATGTGACCAAAAAAAAACAAAAAATGGACAAAAAATGTGACAAAAACGTGACGAAAAATGACAAAGGCGGGAGTTACGAGGTTAAAGTGATCTAAGCGAGTCCAGTGATTTAGTGCAGGCCGGGGTTCCCCAAACGCTCCAGCTCTCGACCCCGGAGCACAATGCCATCCTTGTTAAAATGGCATTCACAAAGATCTCCCCTTCGCTTCTGGTTTCCTGGTTTCCGTGTCAGGAGTCCATGTGTTTTCATTGTTTTTCCGCTCAAGTGTAAAGATTCTCAGCTTTGGTGCGATTTGTCGTTTCTATAATGTTTATCACACTCCCCCTCGCTGTGAAGACGTGTGACGATGGAAGCCTCTCGGTGGCGCCGGTCGCCGTTGGAAACCGAGCGGCGTCAGACACGTCAACAAAGCGGTTTTGCCTCGAGCCTGAAGGGAAAGGTTTGAGCTGCTGTAACGTTACGGCGACTGACAGTGGAGACGCCATTACTGCAGAGGAGAAACAGGAGGTTTCTGCAGAGAGTCTTACATTATGGAAAAACACGAGGTTCTGTCATGTTTACTCTTAACCTCTTAACCCCCACCTGAACATGTTTACTCCTGTTCTCCAAATCCTCCCAATCTAAAAGCTTCTTCAAAATTGCGAAAAAAAATCCAGCAAATAAGTGACAGAAATCCAGCAAAAAATTGACAAAAATCCAGCAAAAAAGTGACAAAAATCCAGCAAAAAAGTGACAAAAATCCAGCAAAAAAGTGACAAAAATCCAGCAAAAAAGCTACAAAAATCCAGCAAAAAATGACAAAAATCCAACAAAAAAGTGACAAAAATCCAGCAAAAAAGTGACAAAAATCCAGCAAAAAAGTGACAAAAATCCAGCAAAAAAGTGACAAAAATCCAGCAAAAAAGTGACAAAAATCCAGCAAAAAAGTGACAAATATCCAGCAAAAAAGTGACAGAAATCCAGCAAAAAAATGACAAAAATCCAGCAAAAAAATGTCAAAAATCCAGCAAAAAAGTGACAAAAATCCAGCAAAAAAAGACAAAAATCCAGAAAAAAAAGACAAAAATCCAGAAAAAAAGACAAAAATCCAGAAAAAAAAGACAAAAATCCAGAAAAAAAGACAAAAATCCAGAAAAAAAATTACAAAAATCCAACAAAAAAAACACAGAAATCCAACAAAAAAGTGACAGAAATCCAGCAAAAAAATGACAAAAATCCAGCAAAAAAGTGACAAAAATCCAGCAAAAAAAGACAAAAATCCAGCAAAAAAAGACAAAAGTGCCACAAAATGGCGACAAAAACGAGAAGAAAATGAGGATGTAAATTGACAAAAAGTGACAAAAATCCAGCAAAAAAAGACAAAAATCCAGCAAAAAAACCACAAAAATCCAGCAAAAAAAGACAAAAATCCAGCAAAAAAGACACAAAAATCCAGCAAAAAAATTACAAAAATCCAGCAAAAAAGTGACAGAAATCCAACAAAAAAAACACAAAAATCCAACAAAAAAGTGACAGAAATCCAGCAAAAAAAATTACAAAAATCCAGCAAAAAAATGACAAAAATCCAGCAAAAAAGTGACAAAAATCCAGCAAAAAAGTGACAAAAATCCAGCAAAAAAAGACAAAAGTGCCACAAAATGGCGACAAAAAACGAGAAGAAAATGAGGATGTAAATTGACAAAAAGTGACAAAAATCCAGCAAAAAAGCGACAAAAATCCAACAAAAAAGTAACAAAAGTGCCACAAAATAGCGACAAAATGAGGATGTAAATTGACCAAAATGACAAAACAAGGTTGGTTAAACAAGTGAACAGAGAGTTTTCTGTTGTTTCTTTTCCGTATGCAGTGATTTTGACCAAAGTGAATGTTTCCTGTGACCCTCTGAGCCGACGGTCTTTCATGATTATTGTTTTGTGTGTTTGTTTCAGCGAATTACCATCTGTCCCCGACGGTGAACATGCCTCAGGACGACACTGTGCTGATCGAAGACGACCGGCCGCCGCTGCTGCCCCTCTCCGACCACTCCTCCTCCAGCTCCCACGACGAGGGCGGGTACTCGGCCCAGGACAGGCTGCACGAGGGCGGGTACTCGGCCCAGGACAGGCTGCACGAGGGCGGGTACTCGGCTCAGGATAGGCTGCAAGATGGCGGATACTCGGCCCACGAAAGACTGCACGATGGCGGATACTCGGCCCAGGACAGGCTGCACGAGGGCGGGTACTCGGCCCAGGACAGGCTGAACGATGGCGGATACTCGGCCCAGGACAGGCTGCACGAGGGCGTGTTCGTGACCGGAGACGGGCTGCATGACATGGGGTACAGCGGAGAGGCGGTGCCCCCGTGGGCCCAGGAGCTCCCCAGCCAACCAGACAGGTACTCCCACACTCACAGCAGTGATGCCTTTAATGTCATTATGCTACTTTTGGAAAGGTCCTATACTTATCCATTTTCAGATGACGCTAAACTCTCTCTGGATTATTATTCCTCATCAAGTCCTCTATGTGTTTACGTATGTTTTTCTTCAATTTACTGTAGAAATCCTGAGAAATTTTGAGGACAAAGTGCCCACAACTCACTAGTCATGACCCAAAATGCCAAATATGCTACTTTCGGGAAGAGATTGGACAGAACTGTTTTGAGATGAAACAAAATCCTCACTGGATTAACATTCTCTCTCATTCCCAACTTAATCTCATCAAACTTTACAGTGACCATCCTGAGAAAACGTGGGGACAAAATGCCAACAATGGTCACTGTAATCACTGCCCAAAATGTCACATGTGCTACTTTTGGAAAGGGTTTGTGATGATGTCTTTGGAGATCACACAAAACTCTCATTGTATTATTATTCCTCATCAAGTCCTCTAGGTGTTTACATCATTTTAATTCAATTTCACTGTGGAAATCCTGAGAAAACTTGAGGACAAAATGCCAACAATCGTTACTAGTCATCACCTAAAATGCCATATGTGCTGCTTTTGGGAACAGATTGGACAGAACTGTTTTAAGGTTAAACAAAACTCTCTCTGGATTATTATTCCTCATTATATCCACTAAGTGTGTACATCATTCCAACCAATTTTACTGTGGAAATCCTAAGAAAATTGGAGGACAAAATGCCCACCAGCCACTGTAATGCTACTTCTGGAAAGAGCTTATCATGATGCCTTCAGAGATGAAACAAAACTCTCTCTGGATTATTATTCCTCATCATGTCCACTATGTGTTTACATCATTTTTTATTACATGTACTGTAGAAATCCTGAGAAAACTTGAGGACAAAACAGCTACAATTGTCACTAGTCATCACCTAAAATGCCATATATGCTACTTTTGGGAACAGATTGGAGCGATCCCCTTTAGGTGACACAAAACTCTCTCTGGATTATTATTCCTCATTATATCCACTAACTGTGTACTTCATTCCAACCAATTTTACTGTGGAAATCCTGAGAAAATTGGAGGACAAAATGCCTACAGCCACGTTAATGCTACTTCTGGAAAGATCTTATGATGCCTTCAGAGATGAAACAAAACTCTATCTGGATTATTACTCCTCATCGTGTCCACTATGTGTTTACATCATTTTAATTCAATTTACTGTAGAAATCCTGAGAAAATTTTGAGGACAAAATACCTACAATTGTCTCTAGTCGTCACCTAAAACGCCATATATGCTGCTTTTGGGAACAGATTGAGCAGAACTGTTTTAAGGTGAAACCAAACTCTCTCTGGATTATTATTCCTCATTATATCCACTAGCTGTGTACTTCATTCCAACCAATTTTACTTTGGAAATCCTGAGAAAATTGGAGCACAAAATGCCTACAGTCATTGTAATGCTACTTCTGGAAAGAGTTTATCATGATGCCTTCAGAGATGAAACAAAACTCTCACTGGATTATTATTCCTCATCAAGTCCACTATGTGTTTACATCATTTTTTATTACATTTACTGTAGAAATCCTGAGAAAACTTGAGGACAAAACACCTACAATTGTCACTAGTCGTCACCTAAAATGCCATATATGCTACTTTTGGGAACAGATTGGACAGAACCGTTTTAAGGTGAAACAAAACTCTCTCTGGATTATTATTCCTCAGCATGTGCACCACATCTGGACTTAATTTCAAACAATTTCTCTGTGGAAATCTTCAGAAAATTGCCAACCATTCCCTACAATTGTCACTGTAATCACTGCCCAAAATGTCACATGTGCTACTTTTGGAAAGGGTTTATGATGATGTCTTTGGAGATCGAACACATTCTCTTTGGATTATTATTCCTCATCATGTCCACTATGTGTTTACATCATTTTTTATTAAATTTCACTGTGGAAATCCTGAGAAAATTGGAGGACAAGATGCCAACAATTGTCACGAGTCATCACCTAAAATGCCATATGTGCTACTTTTGGGAACAGATTGGACAGAACCGTTTTGAGATGAAACAAAAACCTCACTGGATTATTATTCTATGTCATTCCTAGTACATGTGAACTTAATCTCATCAAGCTTTACTGTGGAAATCCTGAGAAAATTTTGAGGACAAAATACCTACAATTGTCTCTAGTCATCACCTAAAACGCCATATGTGCTGCTTTTGGGAACAGATTGGACAAAACTGTTTTAAGGTGAAACAAAACTCTCTCTGGATTATTATTCCTCATCAAGTCCACTATGTGTTTACATCATTTTTTATTAAATATACTGTGGAAATCCTGAGAAAACTTGAGGACAAAATACCTACAATTTGTACTAGTCGTCACCTAAAATGCCATATGTGCTACTTTTGGGAACAGATTGGACAGAACTGTTTTAAGGTGAAACAAAACTCTCTCTGGATTATTATTCCTCACATTTTCCTTGACCTGTGTGCGTAAGTTCAACCAATTTCACTGTGGAAATCCTGAGAAAAGTTTAGGTAAAAAAAAAGTCACTGTAATCATTACCCAAAAGGCCATATATGTTAGTTTTGGAAAGAGATTGGAGCGATCCCCTTTTAGGTGACACAAAACTCTATCTGGATTATTATTCCTCATCAAGTCCACTATGTGTTTACATCATGTTTTATTAAATTTACTGTGGAAATGCTGAGAAAATTGGAGGACAAATGCCTACAATTGTCACTAGTCGTCACCTAAAATGCCATACATGCTACTTTTGGGAACAGATTGGACAAAACCGTTTTAAGGTGAAACAAAACTCTATCTGGATTTTTATTCTTAATTTTATCTACTATGTTTTCACTTAGTTTCAACAAATTCTGCTGAAAAAACCCTGAGAAAATTCCAATGGAAAGTGCCATCAGCCGTGACTGTAGGTGATCCACAGTGCGATACAGGGCTGGGCACCGTTCGTTTGTTTTCCGATACCACTACTTTAACAATACCTGCTTTTCGGTACCGGTGCCTTAACGGTACTTTTTTCGATACCTGTGTTATTTTAATTGAGTTAAAATAATGTGCAGGAAAAGTCTGGTTCAGGAGGAAGTCCAAACATCAGAAAACAGGAGCAGCAGCGTCACCTGGAACTTCATGTTTTGAGCAGAATTCCCACTAAAGCCGTGATAAAAAGAGAGAAAGGACATTATTGCCTAAAGCTAAAGCTAAAGCTAAAGGTAAAGCTAAAGGTAAAGGTAAAGGTAAAGCTAAAGGTAAAGCTAAAGCTAAAGCGAAAGGTAAAGCTAAAGGTAAAGCTAAAGCTAAAGCTAAAGGCAAAGCTAAAGCCCATGTGTTTCTTGTTGTCACTGCTTTTCTCTTTGTCTAAAAGTCTAGTTTCTTATTCAGTCCAGGTTCAGTCCTGGTTTAGTCCTGGTTTAGCCCTGGTTTAGTCCTGGTTTAGTCCTGGTTTAGTCCTGGTTTAGCCCTGGTTTAGTCCTGGTTTAGTCCTGGTTTAGTCCTGGTTTAGCCCTGGTTTAGTCCTGGTTTAGTCCTGGTTTAGTCCTGGTTTAGTCCTGGTTTAGTCCTGGTTTAGCCCTGGTTTAGTCCTGGTTATGTCCTGGTTTAGTCCTGGTTTAGTCCTGGTTTAGCCCTGGTTTAGTCCTGGTTCAGTCCTGGTTTAGTCCTGGTTTAGTCCTGGTTTAGCCCTGGTTTAGTCCTGGTTTAGTCCTGGTTTAGTCCTGGTTTAGTCCTGGTTTAGCCCTGGTTTAACCCTGGTTTAGTCCTGGTTTAGTCCTGGTTATGTCCTGGTTTAGTCCTGGTTCAGTCCTGGTTTAGCCCTGGTTTAGTCCTGGTTATGTCCTGGTTTAGTCCTGGTTTAGTCCTGGTTTAGTCCTGGTTCAGTCCTGGTTTAGCCCTGGTTTAGTCCTGGTTTAGTCCTGGTTCAGTCCTGGTTTAGCCCTGGTTTAGTCCTGGTTTAGTCCTGGTTTAGTCCTGGTTTAGCCCTGGTTTAGTCCTGGTTTAGTCCTGGTTTAGTCCTGGTTTAGTCCTGGTTTAGCCCTGGTTTAGTCCTGGTTTAGTCCTGGTTATGTCCTGGTTTAGTCCTGGTTTAGTCCTGGTTTAGCCCTGGTTTAGTCCTGGCTTAGTCCTGGTTTAGTCCTGGTTTAGTCCTGGTTTAGCCCTGGTTTAGTCCTGGTTTAGTCCTGGTTATGTCCTGGTTTAGTCCTGGTTTAGTCCTGGTTTAGTCCTGGTTTAGTCCTGGTTTAGCCCTGGTTTAGCCCTGGTTTAACCCTGGTTTAGTCCTGGCTTAGTCCTGGTTTAGTCCTTGTTTAACCCTGGTTTAGTCCTGGCTTAGTCCTGGTTATGTCCTGGTTTAGTCCTGGTTTAGTCCTGGTTATGTCCTGGTTTAGTCCTGGTTTAGTCCTGGTTTAGTCCTGGTTTAGTCCTGGTTTAGTCCTGGTTTAGTCCTGGTTCAGTCCTGGTTTAGTCCTGGTTTAGTCCTGGTTTAGTCCTGGTTCAGTCCTGGTTTAGTCCTGGTTTAGTCCTGGTTTAGCCCTGGTTTAGTCCTGGTTTAGTCCTGGTTATGTCCTGGTTTAGTCCTGGTTTAGTCCTGGTTTAGTCCTGGTTTAGCCCTGGTTTAGCCCTGGTTTAACCCTGGTTTAGTCCTGGCTTAGTCCTGGTTTAGTCCTTGTTTAACCCTGGTTTAGTCCTGGCTTAGTCCTGGTTTAGTCCTGGTTATGTCCTGGTTTAGTCCTGGTTATGTCCTGGTTTAGTCCTGGTTTAGTCCTGGTTTAGTCCTGGTTTAGTCCTGGTTTAGTCCTGGTTATGTCCTGGTTTAGTCCTGGTTTAGTCCTGGTTATGTCCTGGTTTAGTCCTGGTTTAGTCCTGGTTTAGTCCTGGTTTAGTCCTGGTTTAGCCCTGGTTTAGTCCTGGTTTAGTCCTGGTTTAGTCCTGGTTTAGTCCTGGTTTAGTCCTGGTTTAGTCCTGGTTTAGGCCTGGTTTAGCCCTGGTTTAGCCCTGGTTTAACCCTGGTTTAGTCCTGGTTTAGTCCTGGTTATGTCCTGGTTTAGTCCTGGTTCAGTCCTGGTTTAGCCCTGGTTTAGTCCTGGTTATGTCCTGGTTTAGTCCTGGTTTAGTCCTGGTTTAGTCCTGGTTCAGTCCTGGTTTAGCCCTGGTTTAGTCCTGGTTTAGTCCTGGTTCAGTCCTGGTTTAGCCCTGGTTTAGTCCTGGTTTAGTCCTGGTTTAGTCCTGGTTTAGTCCTGGTTCAGTCCTGGTTTAGTCCTGGTTTAGTCCTGGTTCAGTCCTGGTTTAGTCCTGGTTTAGTCCTGGTTTAGCCCTGGTTTAGTCCTGGTTTAGTCCTGGTTATGTCCTGGTTTAGTCCTGGTTTAGTCCTGGTTTAGCCCTGGTTTAGTCCTGGCTTAGTCCTGGTTTAGTCCTGGTTATGTCCTGGTTTAGTCCTGGTTTAGTCCTGGTTTAGTCCTGGTTTAGCCCTGGTTTAGCCCTGGTTTAACCCTGGTTTAGTCCTGGCTTAGTCCTGGTTTAGTCCTTGTTTAACCCTGGTTTAGTCCTGGCTTAGTCCTGGTTTAGTCCTGGTTATGTCCTGGTTTAGTCCTGGTTATGTCCTGGTTTAGTCCTGGTTTAGTCCTGGTTTAGTCCTGGTTTAGTCCTGGTTTAGTCCTGGTTATGTCCTGGTTTAGTCCTGGTTTAGTCCTGGTTATGTCCTGGTTTAGTCCTGGTTTAGTCCTGGTTTAGTCCTGGTTTAGTCCTGGTTTAGCCCTGGTTTAGTCCTGGTTTAGTCCTGGTTTAGTCCTGGTTTAGTCCTGGTTTAGTCCTGGTTTAGTCCTGGTTTAGGCCTGGTTTAGCCCTGGTTTAGCCCTGGTTTAACCCTGGTTTAGTCCTGGTTTAGTCCTGGTTATGTCCTGGTTTAGTCCTGGTTCAGTCCTGGTTTAGCCCTGGTTTAGTCCTGGTTATGTCCTGGTTTAGTCCTGGTTTAGTCCTGGTTTAGTCCTGGTTCAGTCCTGGTTTAGCCCTGGTTTAGTCCTGGTTTAGTCCTGGTTCAGTCCTGGTTTAGCCCTGGTTTAGTCCTGGTTTAGTCCTGGTTTAGTCCTGGTTTAGCCCTGGTTTAGTCCTGGTTTAGTCCTGGTTTAGTCCTGGTTTAGTCCTGGTTTAGCCCTGGTTTAGCCCTGGTTTAGTCCTGGCTTAGTCCTGGTTTAGTCCTGGTTATGTCCTGGTTTAGTCCTGGTTTAGTCCTGGTTTAGTCCTGGTTTAGCCCTGGTTTAGCCCTGGTTTAGTCCTGGTTTAGTCCTTGTTTAGTCCTTGTTTAGTCCTGGTTTAGTCCTGGTTTAGTCCTTGTTTAGTCCTGGTTTAGTCCTGGTTTAACCCTGGTTTAGTCCTGGCTTAGTCCTGGTTTAGTCCTTGTTTAGACCTGGTTTAGTCCTGGCTTAGTCCTGGTTTAGTCCTGGTTTAGTCCTGGTTTAGCCCTGGTTTAGCCCTGGTTTAGCCCTGGTTTAGTCCTGGTTTAGTCCTGGTTTAGCCCTGGTTTAGTCCTGGTTTAGTCCTGGTTTAGTCCTGGTTTAGCCCTGGTTTAGCCCTGGTTTAGCCCTGGTTTAGTCCTGGTTTAGTCCTGGTTTAGACCTGGTTTAGTCCTGGTTTAGCCCTGGTTTAGCCCTGGTTTAGTCCTGGTTTAGTCCTGGTTTAGTCCTGGTTTAGTCCTGGTTTAGTCCTGGTTTAGCCCTGGTTTGGTCCTGGTTTAGTCCTGGTTTAGTCCTGGTTTAGCCCTGGTTTAGCCCTGGTTTAGCCCTGGTTTAGTCCTGGTTTAGTCCTGGTTTAGACTGAAGTCTGAGTAAGTCACAGCTTTGCTTCTGCATTTGTGCTGAAGCTGCTCATGAGTTCAGGCGTTTTTAGACTCACTGTGGATCATTTATTGACGTTTGGAGAGAAAAAGAACCGAAAATTAGCACCGAAAAAAAAAAAAGTTTTTCGATACCGCCCCCTACAGGAGCTTTTCGGTCGGTACCAAGTAGGAACTGTTTAACGGTACCCAGCCCTAGTGCCATATTTATGCTCCTTTTGCAAATCATTCATCATTTCATTGGCTTTTTTCTCAAATGTTATCTTTTAAAAACAAATAAAGGACATATATCATTTATCTTTTATTTATTTATTTATGTATAAACCAGGCTCTATATCTGTGACATAAGTGTCCATAGTTCCTGCTATAGCTGAAAGTTCCCGATCCTGTAGTCTTGGAGCTGCCCCTGCTGTGCCGTCTCCACACATAATGTGCTCGGTTTGTTGTTTGCTTTAGGGGACAGTCATTTTGTTTTCTTTTCTTCCCAGACAGTCTGAGTTTCCTGCAGCGCTTCATGTTCTTCTGTGTTCCGCTGATACTGTTGTTTTCCGTCATGTTTGTCTCTGTTGTTGGGCGCTCCGGGCTCTGATCAGACGCCGCCCTCGTCCTCCTCCTCGTCCTCCTCCTCGTCCTCCTCGTGTGAAATACTCCTGACCTGTTTGTTCTCTCGCTCAGCGCGCTGGGAGCCGACGAGCCCGACGCCGCCTTCCACCGCGAGGGCTTCGGGCGCCAGAGCATGTCGGAGAAACGCACCAAGCAGTTCAGCGACGCCGCGCAGCTGGAGATCATCAAGACGCGCAAGTCCAAGAGCATGGACCTGGGTAGGACCACCAGCAGATCCTCCTTCTCTCTTCACACTCACGCTCATCGACACGGAACAGTTAAAGCCACACTGCGGAACAATCCAGACCATTTTCCATGATATCTGTAGCATCACAGTGTGTTCAGTGTTATATCTGTGGACTCAGGCTGAGGCTCGTTTGAAAGCTGAGACTCTCAGCTCTCCGTAGGTGGAAACGGTTTAGTTCTACGAGTCTCGGTTCCTGAGAAATCTGAGCTAAACAGAGGCTAGTTTGATCAAAATCACAGATTGTTTTACTAGAAAAGGAGATAATGTGTCTTTTATGAAACACTCTAGTTTCTGATTAACTCCTCTCTCTCCCCTTAGTTTTTTTTCTGTTTTTGGCATATTTTTTGCGATATATATTGTGCAGCCCTAGTTATATATTATATGTACAGTGCCTCTCGTGAGTATTCATACACCTTGAACTTTTGCACATTTTGTCATGTTTACAACCCTAAACATAAAGATTTTATTTTTATTTTTTTACTGAACGTTCACACACAAGTAACAGACGACTGTGAAGTGAAAGCAAAATGATACATGATTCGGTTATTTTTCAAAAAATAGAAAACTGAAAAGTGGGACTTGCATAAGTATTCATACAGCATGAATGAATACTTTGTGGAACCCCCTTTTACTGCAATAACAGCACAAGTCTCTTGAGGTTTGACTCTACAAGGTTTGCACATGTAGAGACTGACATTTTAGCTCATTCCTCTTTACAAAACAACTCAAGCTCTGTCACATTAGAAGGAGAGCGTTTGTGAACAGCAGTTTTCAATTCTTTCCACAGATTTTAAATAGGATTTAGGTCAGGACTTTGACTGGGCCATTCTAACACATTAATATGTTTTTATTGAACCATTCCATTGTAGATTTATCTTTGTGTTTAGGGTCATTGTCCTGCTGAAGGTGAATCTCCGCCCCAGCCTCAGTTCTCTTGTGACTCCAGCAGGTTTTCCTCCAAAATTTCCCCATATTTGGCTCCATCCATCTTCACAACTATTCTTACAATCTCCCCAGTCCCCGCTGAGGAAAAGCAGCCCCACAGCATGATGCTCCCCCCCGTATATCTGACACTGGGGATGGTGCACTCAGGACCATGAGCAGTGTCAGGTTTGCTCCATACATAACGTTTGTCTCATCTGACCAAAGCACCTTCTTCCACATGGAGCTGTGTCCTCCATGTGACTTCTAGCAAACTTCAAACGGGATTTCTCATGGCCTCCTTTCAATAATGTCTTTCTTCTTCCACTCGTCCATGAAGGCCAGATTTGTGTAGATACGACTTATAGTTGTCCCATGTACAGTTTCCCCCAGCTCAGCGGCAGGACTTCAGCTCCTCCAGAGTTATCATGGGGCACTTGGTTGTATTTCTGACCAGTGCTCTCCTTGTTCAGTTTGTTAGTTTAGGTGAACGATCACGCCTTGGTAAGTCTGCAGTGGTGCTTGAACAGTTGCTCCGGGAGATGTTTAAATCTTGGGAGATCTTTGTATAACTTAACGCTGCTTTAAACTTCTCCACAGCTTTATCCCTGACCTCTCTGGTGCTCCTGGACCTTCATGATGTTGTTTAGTGACCAACACACTCCGACCACAGCTCTGAGGGCCTAAAAGAACAGCTGAAATTATACTGAGAGTAGATTACACACAGGTGCCTCTATTTAACCGGCCAAGGTGTGAACATTCTGGAGTCATGAGGAATGTTTTAAAGGCAATTTAATGCACTCAGAAAATGCTGTATAAATACTTATGCACGCCCCACTTTTCACTTTTCTATTTTTTGAAAAATAACGGAATCATGTATCATTTTGCTTTCACTTCACAGTTGTCTGTTACTTGTGTGTGAACGTTCAGTAAAAAAAATCAAAATAAAATCTTTATGTTTAGGGTTGTAAACATGACAAAATGTGCAAAAGTTCAAGGTGTATGAATACTTTCGAGAGGCACTGTATGTTGGGATTTGCTTCTGCAGCGTCCAAGCATCCAGAGTTAGATCTTGTTCAGGTCCACGCCGGTAACTATGGCAACTGTCATAATAATGATGTCATTCCTGGGCCAGTTCACATAAAACATAAAACAAAACCTGTCAAAAAGGTTAAAGTCTGTTCGGAGGCTCCGCAGTGTGGCTTTAACGTTACTCTCGTCTCCTGTGACTCAGATCCACCTGCAAAAGAGTTTCATTAAATATTCCAGTGTTGTCTTTCCCGCCTGGAGCTGGTTCCAGAAAACAGCTCCTCCACGTTCCTGTTGATTCTTCCTCTAATGAACGTCTCAGAGGCGCATTATTAACAGAATAACCACCATTACTGTGTCTGACTCTGACTCACTGCTTCACACACTCGTCACATGACCCTGAAACACTGGTCACATGACCCTGAAACACGCATGGCCCCGGGCAGTGCTTCTCAAACTGTGGGGCTGGGCTGAAGGCCACACGCTGCAGGTGAAGGTGGAGATATCAGGCGTGAGCTTTATCTGCACTGCAAAAAGTGGATTCTAAGCAAGTAAAACATGTCCCACTTTAAGAAATAAGTTCTTCTTTTTTCCCTAAAAAGTAATAATGTTTTGTGTAGCAAAGTTTTCTTGAGAAAAAAAATCTTGTTTTAGGAAATAAAATCCAGCCATTTCTTGTTCAGATAAATTTGCTAAAAACATGATAATTTTTCTCGTAACAAGAAAGAAAAACTTTTTGAATCTTCTTCAGTTTTAGACAAAGAAAAACTAACACAACAACTCTTAATGTAAGAACTGATTCTCACAGAGAGAAAATACATTTCATTCTTTAAAGTGGGCGGCTCGGTGGCACAGCGGTTAGAGCCTCAGCTTCACAGCTCGAAGGTCCTGGGTTCGATTCCCACCAGGACGGGGCCTTTCTGTGTGGAGCATGTTCTCCCCGTGTCTGCAACTAAAAACATGTACAATAGGTGAACCCTCCAACAGGTGATTCTGACCATCAGCCTGGCTCCACATCATGGAGACGGGTCCCTGGGTAATACTTTCCTTAAATATTAGTATTTATTAAGAACATCTTGCTCAAAAATGTGTTTAATTTAGAACATTTTACTTAAATCAAGCAACATTTAAGTAAAATACCCCAAATTTTTTCACTAAATAAGAATGTTTTCCTTAAATTAATCCATTTTCTGACATTTTGCTTAATTCTAGTTATTTATTTGCTTAAATCTAATGTTTCTTTCTTGTTTTATGATGAGAAAAATATTCTAGAAAAAAGAATTCTTAGCAAGAAAAAAAAGCTGACCCCATTGGCAGAATTTTTTCCTTAAAACAAGACAAACTGTCTTATTTTAAGATGTTTTTCCTTGTTTTTAGTCGGGCACTTTTTGCAGTGTGGTGGATGATTCTGGATCTTCTCAGAGCTGGTTTACTCACAGGCACCGTGTCATAATGATTAATCAGGTTCTGGTTTGTGATGTTCCTGATGTTCCTGATGTTCCTGAGAGAGCGTGTCATCAGAGCCTGTCCTTTCATAGTGATTCATTATCAGTGTTTTCAGAGGAATCACAGTTTTCTCTTTAAACAGGACGAGTCAGAGGGAAAGGCCTGAACCAGAGAAGTTTATTTCATTATTATTGTAATACGGCCTAAACAAAGGCGGCTTTGAGTAGTTTTAGAAACAAGTCAGACTTTATCTATGATGTAAAACGCAACCGCGAGTAGGGCGGGGCTTAACCTCTTAACTCCCACCTGAACAGAGCACATTTTCTCCAGTTTGGCTTTACCCCAATCCAAAAGCTTCTGGAAAAAAGGTGAGAAAATAGCAACAAAACTGAGACGAAAACAATGATGGAAATGTGACAAAAAAGTGAGAAAATATTGATGAAAAAGAGGCAAAAATGTCACAAAAAATGGACTAAAAATTGACAAAAAAATGACAAAAATGTGACAAAAAAATGAAAAAAAATGGATGAAAAATGACAAAAAAATGACCAAAAAAAATGACAAAAATTTGATTCAAAAATGACAAAAAAATGACAAAAAAATGACAAAAAAAAAAAAAAAAAAAATGATGAAAAAATGACAAAATGTGACAAAAATGTGATTAAAAAAATGACAAAAATTTGATTCAAAAAATGACCAGAAAATGACAAGAAAATGTCAAAAAATGACAAAAATTTGATAAAAAAAAATGACGAAAAAATGAAAAAAAATGTGACAAAAAAATGACAAAAAATGACCAAAAAAAGCCAGTTTGGCTTTACCCCAATCCAAAAGCTTCTGGAAAAAAGCTGTGAAAATAGCAACAGAACTGAGACGAAAACATTGATGGAAATGTGACAAAAAAGTGAGAAAACATTGACAAAAAAGTGGCAAAAATGAGACAAAAATGTGAAGAAATTTGACCAAAAAAATGACAAAAATTGGACAAAAAATGGACGAAAAAATGACAAAAATTTGACAAAAAATGACAAAAAAAAATGACAAAAAATGACAAAATGTGACAAAAATTTGATAAAAAATGACAAAAAAAAGAAAAAAAAAAAGAAAAAAAATTGATGAAAAAATGATGAAAATGTGACAAAAATTTGATTCAAAAAAATGACAAAAAAATGACAAAAAATGACAAAAAAATGACAAAATGTGACAAAAATTTGATAAAAATTGAACAATTTCATTCTAAGATTATAAATACTGTCTAATAACCATCATTAGGCTCTTTCATTTCAATACCAGCTTAATTGTTTATATTGTGAGACATATAGTCCGGTGGGCGTGACTGACGGACGACATCAGCCTTTCCTGCTACACGTGGATACCAAACATGTCAGTATTTATGAATGAAGACTTCAAAGTAGTCGACAACACTAGAAACAAATCTCAGCGTTGACCTGCAGCGTCTCGGCCCTGGGTTAGATCCTGGTCTTGGTTTAGTCCCGGTTTAGTCCTTTTCCTGGGTGAAAGCTCTGACCCCCACTGCCCTCGTCTGTGACTCACCTCCTGTTTGCACTGAATGACCGTCGCATGTGGAATGAAACTAACTCTGCCCGATCCTGTGTCTCCTCTGTCCTCTGTCCTCGTCTCCTCTGTCCTCGTCTCCTCTGTCCTCGTCTCCTCTGTCCTCGTCTCCTCTGTCCTCGTCTCCTCTCCTGTAACAGTGGCCGATGAGATTAACCTGAGGCGTCGCCCTGACACTGTCTCAGGTAAGCCCCGCCCCTCGTCCTCTCCTCTGTCTGCCTCTTGTTTTAGTGTGACCTGATCCTGGAGTTGAACCCGTGGCTCTGCTCCGCGCTGCCCCCTGCAGTCCGAGCTCGGTCTGCGGTGACAGTGATGGATGTTCTCTTTCTCTCTCTCGCTAAGATGAACTCGTCCTCAGATGTTTAGTCCCCGCGGTCCCAGATCCGGCTCTGAGCTCCGATAAATGTGTCAGGACAGAAACGCAGACGTGAAAACAGCCTTAAAGGAGAGGTCTGCCCTTAAAGGAGAGGTCTGCCCTTAAAGGAGAGGTCTTCCCTTAAAGGAGAGGTCTGCCTTCACGTGAAAACAGCCTTAAAGGAGAGGTCTGCCTTTACGTGAAAACAGCCTTAAAGGAGAGGTCTGCCTTTACGTGCCTTAACCCCTTAACTCCCGCCTGAACCGAGCACATTTTCTCAAGTTTGGCTTTACCCCAATCCTAAAGCTTCTGGAAAAAAGGTGAGAAAATAGCAACAAAACTGAGGCGAAAACAATGATGGAAATGTGACAAAAAAGTGACGAAAAATGTATGAAAAAATAAAAAAATGTGACAAAAAAATGGCAAAAAATGACCCAAAAATGGACCAAAAAAGGACAAAAAATAATGACAAAAAAGGACAAAAATTTAATAAAAAATTGACGAAAAAACAGACAAAAACATGACAAAAAATGTGATAAAAATTTGAAAAAAAATGACAAAAATTAAAAAAATTAAATAAAAAATGTGACAAGAAAATGACAAAAATATGGAAAAAAAATGACAAAAACGTGAAAAAAATGACACAAATCTGATACAGAATTGACATGACGTGAGGAAAAAGATCCTCTCGGTTCAGTGGGAGTTAAGAGGTCAAAGGGGAGGTCTGCCTTTACGTGCCTTAACCCCTTAACTCCCACCTGAACCGAGCGCATTTTCTCCAGTTTGGCTTTACCCCAATCCAAAAGCTTCTGGAAAAAAGCTGTGAAAATAGCAACAGAACTGAGATGAAAACATTGATGGAAATGTGACAAAAAAAGTGAGAAAACATTGACAAAAAAGTGGCAAAAATGAGGAAAAAAATGTGACAAAAAATGACAAACAAAAAAAAATGTGAGAAAAATTTGACAGAAAAATTTAAAAATGTGATAAAAAAAATGACAAAAACGTGAAAAAAATGACAAAAATCTGATACAAAATTGACAAAAATGAGGCAAACACCCAACAAAAAAATGATGGAAAAAAAATCTTATGACGTGAGGAAAAAGATCCTCTCGGTTCAGGCGGGAGTTAAGAGGTTAAAGGGGAGGTCTGCCTTCATGTGGAAACAGCCTCAGCCTTAAAGGAGAGGTCTGCCTTTACGTGAAGGGGCTGCAGTCTCAGCCTGGCTTGAGATTATTTTTAATCTCTAAATAATCGATCTCTGCCAGTCTTTGTTTATGTGTAGCTTTAACACAATCCACAAAATCAAGCCCTCTTTCCCTTTATGACCACTCGGGCTGCGACCATATATGGCAATAACCGTTTTTCCCAAGTATCAACACTTTATTAAAGCATCGATACTTTCAGCACTTTGTAAATGTAATAAGGAACAGTTAAAACATTAGCATTAGCAGAGAAAAGTCGTTTACTTCAGGCGACAATGGTGAGGTTCTTGGGATTCGGGCGATGATGAAGCTCGGCCTCCGTGATGCTAACCAGCCTCCCCCCCCCTGCTTTACAGGCTCAACACTTCAGAAACAGAGCAGCATTTGGTTCATAATGTTGGACACGTCACTGTTACATACTTAAAGTGACAGTCTGTAAGTTTGTAAAGTGAGCAGTGAAAGTGTAAAGGAAAATCCTCCCCCTTTTTCACCAGAAAGCTCCTGAGAAGCGGAGAACTCTCTCTCTATATTTTTATCTAGAGCTCTCATAATGTACTGTACACACTGTAGTGCAGGGGGAGGCTAGTTAGCATCGGGGAGGCTAGTTTCATCATCGCCCAAACCCACTAGGTCAGTGCTAGATCGTATCGGAGGGACGGTCTGCTGTGAGTTTGTATAGATCTATATATAGTTGGTTTGTCTAAAAATACAAATAATCCTAATCCGAACCCTAATCCTTAAAGTTAACCCCTTAACTCCCACCTGAACCGAGCACATTTTCTCCAGTTTGGCTTTACCCCAATCCAAAAGCTTCTGGAAAGAAGGTGTGAAAACAGCAATAAAACAATGATGGAAATGTGACAAAAAAGTGAGAAAACATCGACAAAAAAATGACGAAAAATGTGTTAAAAAGTGGCAAAAATGGACAAAAAAATGTCAAAAATGTGACAAAAAATTGATTAAAAATTGACGAAAAACGGACGAAAAAATGAAAAAAATGTGACCAAAAAATTACAAAAATGTGACAAAAAGTGACAAAAAAGTGACAAAAAATTGATGAAAAATTGATGAAAAAATGACGAAAAAATGACAAAAATGTGACAAAAAAATGATTAAAAATGGACAAAAAAATGGACAAAAAATGTCAAAAATGTGACAAAAAAAATGATTAAAAATTGACGAAAAATTGACGAAAAAATGACAAAAATGTGATAAAAAATTACAAAAAAAGTTTAAAAAATGAGTTGAATACCCAACAAAAAAATGTTGGAAAGAAAAATGTGATGACGTGAGGAAAAAGATCCTCTCGGTTCATGCGGGAGTTAAGAGCTTAACCATTTCCCTGGCCCTAACCTTCATTTGTGTCATGATATCTCACGTTTTCACAGCAGACTGTCCCTCCGGAGCAGACGATCTAGCGCTAACCAACCCACTATTGTCGCCTTAAGTAAACGACTTTTTTCTGCTAATGCTAATGTTTTACATCAGTGGTTCTCCAGCGGTTCGGCTTCAGGAGGTCCGACCCAGCTGAGAATCACTGTATTTGTGACCCAAGTGGGAAGTTCTGCCAGGAAATGTATTAAAATGACACTATTTCTCAGGTACTTTATCAGTGCTTTATCTCTTATTGGCATAATAATATTTCTCAAAATCATGTTGAGGGCCAGAGGTTCTGTGTGGAGGGCCGGATTTGGCCCCTGGGCCTGGTGTTGCTGCTTTACTGGGTCCATACAAACTTCAATGAAACAAATACAGATGAAGAAATATAAAAGATCAATCAATATCAATGATCCATCTTCTTCCACTTGTTGCCGGGTCGTGGGGGCAGCTGTTGGATCTGCCCAAATCACAAACACCTGCCCCAGACCCCAGACTCTGTGGGTCCTGCCGCTCCGAGCTGAGCCGGTCCTGCTGAGCACATTTGGATGCGCCTCCGTCTGCCTCCTCTCTCTGCACAAACACAGCTTTTCGGAGTCACTTCCTCCTGACATTATGTAAGTGTGAGTCACGCCGATCCACCTGCGGCTCGGCTCCACAAAGCCCTGATCGCTGACAGAATCCTGGAGCCCGTCCCGGACCCAAACCGGGACTGAACCAGAGCGCCGCTCCTCAGGCTCGCCGGGGGTTTCTCTGCTCGTCGCTCCCATCTGTTTCACACCTTCAGTTTAGCGCCTTCACACCCGGCAGCTCTATTCCTGCTCCGACAACGCCGCCGTTTAACCTCCGTCTCTCCAACGCCGCCGCCGCCGTCCCGACACCGCCAGTACTGACATGAGAACATCAGCGAGGCCCGGCGCCGCACAGGCTGGTGGGGATTATTCTGAAGAAAGAGCTTTTGTCTGGGATGTTCTGAGGGACAGGTGTCGCTGCTGGAACTCTGGTCCCACCAGGCCCAGATCCAGGTGGAACCAGGACTAAAGCAGGTCTAAAGAGACTCCAAATGGACCTAAATGTGTCCCATCAGGCCCAGATCAAGGTCGAACCAGGTCTAAAGCAGGTCTAAAGAGACTCTGAATGGACCTAAATGTGTCCCAGGCCCAGATCCAGGTGGAACCAGGACTAAAGCGGGTCTAAAGAGACTCCAAATGGACCTAAATGTGTCCAGGCCCAGATCCAGGTGGAACCAGGACTAAAGCGGGTCTAAAGAGACTCTGAATGGACCTAAATGTGTCCCAGGCCCAGATCCAGGTCGAACCAGGACTAAAGCAGGTCTAAAGAGACTCTGAATGGACCTAAATGTGTCCCAGGCCCAGATCCAGGTGGAACCAGGACTAAAGCAGGTCTAAAGAGACTCCAAATGGACCTAAATGTGTCCCACCAGGTCCAGATCCAGGTGGAACCAGGACTAAAGCAGGACTAAAGAGACTCCAAATGGACCTAAATGTGTCCAGGCCCAGATCCAGGTGGAACCAGGACTAAAGCGGGTCTAAAGAGACTCCAAATGGACCTAAATGTGTCCCACCAGGCCCAGATCCAGGTGGAACCAGGACTAAAGAGACTCCAAATGGACCTAAATGTGTCCCAGGCCCAGATCCAGGTGGAACAAGGACTAAAGAGACTCCAAATGGACCTAAATGTGTCCCACCAGGCCCAGATCCAGGTGGAACCAGGACTAAAGCAGGTCTAAAGAGACTCCAAATGGACCTAAATGTGTCCCACCAGGCCCAGATCCAGGTGGAACCAGGACTAAAGAGACTCCAAATGGACCTAAATATGTCCCACCAGGCCCAGATCCAGGTGGAACCAGGACTAAAGCAGGTCTAAAGAGACTCCGAATGGACCTAAATATGTCCCACCAGGCCCAGATCAAGGTCCAACCACGACTAAAGAGACTCTGAATGGACCTAAATGTGTCCCAGGCCAAGATCCAGGTGGAACCAGGACTAAAGCAGGTCTAAAGAGACTCTGAATGGACCTAAATGTGTCCCAGGCCCAGATCCAGGTGGAACCAGGACTAAAGAGGTTCCAAATGGACCTAAATGTGTCCCACCAGGCCCAGATCCATGTGGAACCGGGACTAAAGCAGGTCTAAAGAGACTCCAAATGGACCTAAATGTGTCCCACCAGGCCCAGATCCATGTGGAACCGGGACTAAAGCAGGTCTAAAGAGACTCCAAATGGACCTAAATGTGTCCCAGGCCTAGATCCAGGTGGAACCAGGACTAAAGAGACTCCAAATGGACCTAAATGTGTCCCACCAGGCCCAGATCCAGGTAAACCGGGACTAAAGCAGGTCTAAAGAGACTCTGAATGGACCTAAATGTGTCCCAGGCCCAGATCCAGGTGGAACCAGGACTAAAGCAGGTCTAAAGAGACTCCAAATGGACCTAAGTGTGTCCCACCAGGCCCAGATCCAGGTGGAACCAGGACTAAAGCAGGTCTAAAGAGACTCCAAATGGACCTAAGTGTGTCCCACCAGGCCCAGATCCAGGTGGAACCAGGACTAAAGAGACTCCAAATGGACCTAAATGTGTCCCACCAGGCCTAGATCCAGGTGGAACCAGGACTAAAGCAGGTCTAAAGAGACTCCAAATGGACCTAAATGTGTCCCAGGCCTAGATCCAGGTGGAACCAGGACTAAAGAGACTCCAAATGGACCTAAACGTGTCCCACCAGGCCCAGATCAAGGTCCAACCACGACTAAAGAGACTCTGAATGGACCTAAATGTGTCCCAGGCCAAGATCCAGGTGGAACCAGGACTAAAGCAGGTCTAAAGAGACTCTGAATGGACCTAAATGTGTCCCAGGCCCAGATCCATGTGGAACCGGGACTAAAGCAGGTCTAAAGAGACTCCAAATGGACCTAAATGTGTCCCAGGCCTAGATCCAGGTGGAACCAGGACTAAAGAGACTCCAAATGGACCTAAATGTGTCCCACCAGGCCCAGATCCAGGTGGAACCAGGACTAAAGCAGGTCTAAAGAAACTCCAAATGGACCTAAATGTGTCCCACCAGGCCCAGATCCAGGTGGAACCGGGACTAAAGCAGGTCTAAAGAGACTCTGAATGGACCTAAATGTGTCCCAGGCCCAGATCCAGGTGGAACCAGGACTAAAGCGGGTCTAAAGAGACTCCAAATGGACCTAAATGTGTCCAGGCCCAGATCCAGGTGGAACCAGGACTAAAGCGGGTCTAAAGAGACTCCAAATGGACCTGAATGTGTCCCAGGCCCAGATCTAGGTGGAGCCAGGACTAAAGCAGGACTAAAGAGACTCCAAATGGACCTAAATGTGTCCCAGGCCCAGATCTAGGTGGAGCCAGGACTAAAGCAGGACTAAAGAGACTCCAAATGGACCTAAATGTGTCCCAGGCCCAGATCTAGGTGGAGCCAGGACTAAAGCAGGTCTAAAGAGACTCCAAATGGACCTAAATGTGTCCCAGGCACAGATCCAGGTGGAACCAGGACTAAAGAGACTCCAAATGGACCTAAATGTGTCCCAGGCCCAGATCCAGGTGGAACCAGGACTAACCAGGTCTAAAGAGACTCCAAATGGACCTAAATGTGTCCCAGGCCCAGATCCAGGTGGAACCAGGACTAAAGCAGGACTAAAGAGGCTCCAAATGGACCTAAATGTGTCCCACCAGGCCCAGATCCAGGTGGAACCAGGACTAAAGCGGGTCTAAAGAGACTCCAAATGGACCTAAATGTGTCCCAGGCCCAGATCCAGGTGGAACAAGGACTAAAGCAGGTCTAAAGAGACTCCAAATGGACCTAAATGTGTCCCAGGCCCAGATCCAGGTGGAACAAGGACTAAAGCAGGTCTAAAGAGGCTCCAAATGGACCTGATTGTGTCCCACCAGGTCCAGATCCAGGTGGAACCAGGACTAAAGCAGGTCTAAAGAAACTCCAAATGGACCTAAATGTGTCCCACCAGGTCCAGATCCAGGTGGAACCAGGACTAAAGCAGGTCTAAAGAAACTCCAAATGGACCTAAATGTGTCCCACCAGGTCCAGATCCAGGGCGAACCAGGACTAACCAGGTCTAAAGAGACTCTGAATGGACCTAAATGTGTCCCACCAGGCCCAGATCCAGGTGGAACCAGGACTAAAGCAGGTCTAAAGAGACTCCAAATGGAACTGAATGTGTCCCAGGCCCAGATCCAGGTGGAACCAGGACTAAAGCAGGTCTAAAGAGACTCCAAATGGACCTAAATGTGTCCCAGGCCCAGATCCAGGTGGAACCAGGACTAAAGAGACTCCAAATGGACCTAAATGTGTCCCACCAGGCCCAGATCCAGGTCGAACCAGGACTAAAGCGGGTCTAAAGAGACTCCGAATGGACCTGAATGTGTCCCAGGCCCAGATCCAGGTGGAACCAGGACTAAAGCGGGTCTAAAGAGACTCCAAATGGACCTGAATGTGTCCAGACCCAGATCCAGGTGGAACCAGGACTAAAGCGGGTCTAAAGAGACTCCAGATGGACCTAAATGTGTCCAGGCCCAGATCCAGGTAAACTGGGACTAAAGCAGGTCTAAAGAGACTCCGAATGGACCTAAATGTGTCCCAGGCCCAGATCCAGGTGGAACCAGGACTAAAGCAGGTCTAAAGAGACTCCGAATGGACCTAAATGTGTCCCACCAGGCCCAGATCCAGATGGAACCAGGACTAAAGCGGGTCTAAAGAGACTCCAAATGGACCTGAATGTGTCCCACTCGGCTGGTGACCAAAGCTCGGAGGCGTCTCCAGGAGGTGGGGGCGTTCCTAGGAGGACTCAGGCAAACCTATCCCTAAAATGGCCGCCATCAGAGTTTTTACAGATTACTCAAAAACACGTGAATGTGCCAAGGCAACACTTCAGCCATGTTTTTAATGAGGGAATGACAGAATAACATGATGGAAAGCTTGAAAAAGTCCATTTTGTATAACACCCCCCCTTTAAAGGTAATATTCCCGGTTTGTTTACTTCCTGTCACTCGTGGTTATCGCACGCGCTCAGTTCGAATCACCGAAACACGGCTTTAATTACAGGAGTACATGTCCGAGAGTCGGGGGGAGAGGGAGAGAGAGAGAGGGAGAGAGGGAGAGAGGGGAGGGCAGGAATACATATCTGAGAGAGGGGGAGAGAGGGGGGAGAGAGAGGGGGAGAGAAAAGAAGAGGACGGGAATAAACATCCACGAGAGTATGAGAGAGGGGGGAGAGAGATGGGAGAGAATACGACAGGAATAAATATCCGCAGGAGGTGAGAGGAGAGGGGGAGTGAGCAGAGAGGGGAGTCAGGAGCGAGGGGGGAGTCAGCCGAGGGGGGGGGGGGGGCAGGCTGCTGGTGGCGTGTGGGAGGCTCTGCTGCCGACACACAGGAGCTTGTTATTTGTGAATTCGTAAAAATGCAGGTTTTTTTTTACCCGTGGATTCAGAAAGTTGTCTTGTTTCTGCGACTCGTTCTGAAGCTTCAGTTTGAGGACGACGTGTTTCTCCAGCTCCTGCTTCTGTGCGGTGATGAAAAGTACGACTCTGGGGGGGGGGGGCCAAAGCTGGTGTCGGTCCAGCTTAGACTGATGGTGTTGGGGGGTCGAGAGTCGCTCCCCTTTTAGAGTCTAATTAGTTATAACATCATCCTCCATTTTGTGCACCTATGGTTCCTGGTAACTTGGAAAAGTGCATTGGAGCCGCTCGTGATTACAGCTTATGAACTCGGAGACGTCCAGACTGCTCCGAGCTCGGATACATCCTCCCAGTGGAGGAGCAGCGAATGTTTAACCTCTTAGCTCCCGCCTGAACCGAGAGGATCTTTTTCCTCACGTCAACAGATTTTTTTTCCATCATTTCTTTGTTGGGTGTTCAACTCATTTTTGTAACTTCTCTGTCATGTTTTTGTCATTTTTTTGTCAAATTTTTTATCACATTTTTGTATTTTTTTTGTCAATTTTTTTGTCATTTTTTTTCATTTTATCGTCAATTTTTTATCAATTTTTTTTCCATTTTTTTGTCAATTTTTTTTGTCATTTTTTGTCATTTTTTCAGATTTTTTTCATTTTATCGTTAATTTTTTAATCAAATTTTTGTCATTTTTTGTCACAGTTTTGTCACATTTTTGTAATTTTTTTGTCAATTTTTTATCAATTTTGTGTCCATTTTTTGTCATATTTTTGTAATTTTTTTCCAATTTTTTTCCGATCTTTTTCCGATTTTTCCCCGATTTTTTTCCGATTTTTTTTCCGATTTTTTCAGATTTTTGTCATTTTATCGTCAATTTTTGATCAAATTTTTGTCACATTTTTGTAATTCTTGTGTCATCTTTTTGGTCATATTTTTGTCATTTTTTTCTTCAATTTTTTTTCAATTGTGACATTTTTCCCACTTTTTCACCAATTTTCCGTCACTTTTTTCTCACATTTCCATCATTGTTTTCGTCTCAGTTTTGTTGCTATTTTCTCACCTTTTTTCACAGAAGCTTTTGGATTGGGGTAAAGCCAAACTGGAGAAAATGTGCTCGGTTCAGGTGGAAAACCGCTGCATCAGTCACTGTTGTCCCGGCTTCAACATCACGTTATGTCACATGTTTTATTCGATCTGGTTTGAGACACTTTCATATAACGTTAGCATCTTTCGCTAACTGTTGTAGCATTAGCCGTTTTGTAGCATACGAGTTTATCCACCTGGAGGCTCTAGTTACCTTATGTTATGTTATAAACGTTTGACTGTAGCTAACGTCCGCTGTGCTTCCTCCTCCTCCTCCTCTTCTTCTTCTACCTCAGGCTCGTCGCGGGACGTGGGGCCGGCGCTGGGTCTGAAGAAGTCCAGCTCTCTGGAGAGTCTGCAGACCGCCGTCGCCGAGGCAACGCTCAACGGCGACGTGCCCTTCCACAGGCCCCGCCCACGCATCATCCGGGGGCGGGGCTGCAACGAGAGCTTCCGCGCCGCCATCGACAAGAGCTACGACAGGGCGCCCCCTGCTGCCGAGGAGGACGACGAGGGCATGGAGACGCGTAAGGGGCTTAGATCTCTGACTGTGGGAGTTTAGAGGATCCAGGAGGGGCAGCAGGTGTAGTCCCCCTCTGTCTCCCCCTCTGTCTCCCCCTCTGTCTCCCCCTCTGTCTCCCCCTCTGTCTCCTCCTCTGTCTCCCCCTCTGTGCATTATGGGATATGTCTGTGATGTTAAGGATGCAGTGGCATGAACTGACAGCTCCTACTCATGCTTAAAACCAACGTCTGCATGAAACTCACAGCCTCATGTGGTGCAGGTGTTTCCTCAGCTGTTCCAGATGTTTCAGGGAGAGTTTCTGTCGAGATCTGACGTTTCAGGCCCGTCTCGGAGACTCGAGTGGCTCCTGGAGATGAGGCGAGTCTCCAGGTCTCGGTGAAGACTTCAGTGGAGTCTATAGTCTCTGAGACGTCTACGCGGCGAAAGGAATGAAAAGATCTGCACAGCTGTGTAGATCACAAGCTGTTTTAACCCCTTAACTCCCTCCTGAACTGAGCACATTTTCTCCAGTTTGGCTTTACCCCAATCCAAAAGCTTCTGGAAAAAAGGTGAGAAAATAGCGACAGAACTGAGACGAAAACAATGAAGATGTGAGAAAAAAGTGAGAAAAGTTAGACAAAAAATTGACAAAAAGTGACAAAAATTGACAAAAAATGGACAAAAAACGACAAAAAAATGACAAAAAATATTGACAAAAAAATTGACAAAAAATGACAAAAAACAACAAAAAAGTAACAAAAAAATTGACAAAAAAATGACAGAAATTGACAAAAAAAATTGACTAAAATGTAAAAAAATGGACAAAAAAATAACAAAAAAATTGACAAAAAATTGACAAAATAAGGACAAAAAAATGATGAACATGTGACAAAAAGTGACAAAAAATTTAGTATTTGACAAAAAAAACTACAAAAAAGTTACAAAAATTTGATTGAAAAAATGACAAAAATAATTAATAAAAAAATGACAAAAAAGTTACAAAAATTAGTTAAAACCCCGCCTAAAAACTGATGGGAAAAAAATCTGATGACGTGAGGAAAAAGATCCATTTAGAAAAATAGTGACATAACTGAGACGGAAACAATGATGAAGATGTGACAAAAAAGTGAGAAAACTTAGACAAAAAACTGACAAAAAATTGACAAAAATTTGTAAAAAAAATGACAGAAAGTGACAAAAAATAACGAAAAATTTACAAAAAATGACCAAAAAAAGACCAAAAAAATGGCTAAAATGTCACCAAAAATTGACAAAATAAGGACAAAAAAATGATGAAAAAATGATGAACATTGACAAAAATTAGTTAATCTGATGACGTGAGGAAAAAGATCCATTTAGATGAGTTTTGGGTGGAAAAATAGTGACAGAACTGAGACAAAAACAATAATGAAGATGTGACAAAAAAGTGAGAAAAGTTGGACAAAAAATGATGAAAAAATGACAAAAATGGACAAAAATGTGACAAAAAAATAACAAAAACCGACAAAAAAATGACAGAAAGTGACAAAAAATTACGAAAAATGACCAAAAATGGACAAAATAAGGACAAAAAAACGATGAAAAAATGAACATGTGACAAAAAAATGACAAAAAAGTTACAAAAATGAGTTGAATCCCCCCAAAAAAGATGGAAAACAAATCTGATGACGTGAGGAAAAACATCCATTTAGATGAGTGTTGGGTGGAAAAATAGTGACATAACTGAGACGAAAACAATGATGAAGATGTGACAAAAAAGTGAGAAAAGTTAGACAAAAAAATGACAAAAATGTGACAAAAAATGTGACAAAAAATAATTGAAAAAAAGACCAAAAAAAAGACAAAAAAAAGACAAAAAATTGGCTAAAATGTCACCAAATTGACAAAATAAGGACAAAAAAATGATGAAAAAATGATGAACATGGACAAAAATTAGTTAATCTGATGACGTGAGGAAAAAGATCCCTTTAGATGAGTTTTGTAGATCTTAGCTTTCAAATGAGGCGTTACACTGGCCTGCAGGATTTGGGTAAAGCTGGAGAAAATGCTCTGGGTTCAGGCGGGAGTTAACAGGTTAAACTCCTTAAAGCGTCAGATTTGCAGCTCCCTGTAATCTCCATGTAAATCATAACTGCGTGTGATTATGGAGTGATATTATTCCGAAGGCCATAAACCCGCCGTTACTTCCATCCTCTCGCCCTTCTGTAGCAGTGACATCATCCGTGATCCATCCCGCCTCCGCGCGCCGGCTCTTAAATCAGCTTTTTAGCGGCCGCGGCGTTTAATTGGCGGCGTAATGGCCGTTAATCCGCCGTTGCGATGATGCAGAAGTGGCTCGTCGCGCTGATGGAGGCCGTGAGCGCCGCTAAATCACGCCGTAATGTGCACGTGTGAACCAGCAGCTGCCGAGCGCGCCGTTACACCAGACGTTACGGCGAGTTATGGCTCCGCACGGCGAGAGGGGGGGGCGAAACACAGCAGGCGACTGGACTGGGCTCAGTCTCTCGTAAAGATTAGGAACGTTTCTAATTTCTCCTTGTTTTATGGTTCAAAGCTCCATAAATCAGGAACTTTTGTCGTCATGAACGGTGTTGGCGGCCACCAGAGAGAGAGAGGTCAAAGGGCACCTCGGGCACATCTGTGAGAACCTTCCAGATGTGTTTGAGTCATCATAGCGACTCAATGACAGCACATTATTTGTGGATAACAATTAATTTGTTTTCAAAGCTAACTAGTTGAAATTGGATAATGTCCCAAGGCATACCAGGCAATATCTCACGGCACATTGGCCTAGGGGGCAGTTTTACCTGTTCAATCCCAATATATCTTAATGATGACATGGTTAAATTCACAAATACTGACACGCTCCCTGGTCTTTCCCACGCTTTCATTTATTTCTGTAATTCAGCTTAAACTGTGAAACTAATATATGATATGGACTCATTACATGCAAAGTCACATATGTGTAGCCTTTGTTTGTTAGAATTTTGATGATTATTATTATTTTGACTCTGTTTGTAAAAACCTCTCAAATTCACTACAAAAAGTGAATATCAAGCATTGGCTTAAATGACTTGAATTGAGGAAATGTTTCTTGTTTTGAGCGGTTTTCCCTCATTTAGACACTTTTCCTGATCGGACCGAGTTTACTTTGCTTGTTTGAGGACATTTCAGACCAGTTCTAGGGTAAATCTGGCTTGAAATAAGAAAGTAAAATTGCCAATGAGACAAGACCAATTTTCTTTCCCCATTGGCAAAGAAAATGACCTGAAATAAGGACGAAATGTATCGAAACGAGTCAGAAACATCTCAGAACAAGTGAAATAATCCAGGACAAATGTACAACAACAATTTAACTAGTTATTGTGTTCAAATTGAGATGTTTATACTGATCTAGTTAAATACTTTTTGCAGTGTTTAAAATCTCAGAAAATGAGAATATTTTAAAAATGGACTGTGAGACATAATCAACATTATAACAAACAAAGGCTTGACATTTGTCACTTTGCAGGTCATTTATTTATTTTTCTAAATGGTTTCAAACATTTTCAAAACTGTTCCAAACTTTTAAATTTTTCCAAACTTATTTCCAACTTATCCAAACATTGATAATCTTTTTTTTTTTTTCTTTTTTTTTTTGGGGGGAGGGGGTTAAACTTTTTTTCTTTTCTATTTTTTTTCTCTTCTACAGTTCCAAACTGTATCCCACAAAGGAAATGTTCATATTTGGATTACAGCGTCATCGCAGTGGCCTTTTGTGCCACACGTGGATACCGAACGTGTATCCACGTCAGCGCCGCCATGTTGGAGTGGCGTCCTGAGTGAACCTGGTGAAGGCTGTGTCTGACTCTGTTCTCTCCCCAGTGGAGGAGGACACCGAGGAGAGCTCCAGGTCCGGCCGTGACTCCGCCTCCACCGTGGCCGACCTCACTCCCCTCACGCTGTCGGACAAACCGCTGACCAACGGCACCGGCAAACCGGCCAAAGAGGAGAAGAAACGCGGCGGCGAGAAGACGGTTAAAGACAAGAAGAAGCAGGACGGCAGAGACAAGGAGGCCAAGAAGGACGGAGGCAAAGCCAAGAAAGGCGTCCTCAAAGGCCTCGGGGACATGTTCAGGTGAGGGCGGGGCTCCATGTTCAGGTGAGGGCGGGGCATGTTCAGGTGAGGGCGGGGCATGTTCAGGTGAGGGCGGGGCTCCATGTTCAGGTGAGGGCGGGGCTCCATGTTCAGGTGAGGGCGTGGCTTCATGTTCAGGTGAGGGCGGGGCTTCATGTTCAGGTGAGGGCGGGGCTCCATGTTCAGGTGAGGGCGGGGCATGTTCAGGTGAGGGCGGGGCTCCATGTTCAGGTGAGGGCGGGGCTCCATGTTCAGGTGAGGGCGGGGCTCCATGTTCAGGTGAGGGCGGGGCTTCATGTTCAGGTGAGGGCGGGGCTTCATGTTCAGGTGAGGGCAGGGCTCCATGTTCAGGTGAGGGCGGGGCTCCATGTTCAGGTGAGGGCGGGGCTCCATGTTCAGGTGAGGGCGGGGCTCGGGGACTGGCATCACTGGTGCTGAGAGAGGAGACCCTGGACAGTTTCTGTTTCATATGAAGAGGTCCAGCCGTCAGAGATATTAACCATGACCTTTTTTATCCCATGGTCTGGGTGAATACTGGATTCTGATTGGCTGGTGCATTATTTTGGTATAACCGCACACGTAGTCCGGTAGTTAAATCACTGGGATGTCACTCCGCTGTGGCGTCGCCATAGCAACGACACAGCTGAATCAGATAAAGGCGTAATTAGTGACTGACAGGAACGTATGAGATGGATTTAGTGTTTGCTAAATGTTTGTAGAGGAGAGTGAGCAGCTAGGTTAGCTACTGTTAAAAACATATGAGCTTTACATTTCTATTGAAAACGGTTAAGGCTATTCATCATTTTCAGGCGTACATAAAATGATCCTGCATTGAAGCATCTTTGTCTGGATTAGTAAAGTCAAACATAAAAGTTTGAGTTGGGGGGGCCCAGGTGTGAGCGACTCCACCGCAGCTGTTTCCATAAACAGTTGAGCTGGTTGAGCTAGCTAGCTTTAGCTTCAGGTTAAACCTTGTAAAAGGTAAATAACTCCTGCCCACGAGTGCCGCATATCGGTGTTTCCTTCCAGGGAAAAGTGTTTCCGGGTTAGTCCTGTTGTGTTGTGATTCTGTGCTGATGTTGTGTCGTTGAGCCTGACTGAGATCCTCGTAATAGCTGCGGAGAATGACTCGCTCTGAGACCAGCCTTCAGTGACCGGCTAATAACCCACACAAAATAGTCCCGTAGTCTGGCAGATTTAGTGAGTTCAGTCAATGAAAAAAATATTTATTATAAATGTTAGGTTTGTGGGACCCTGGTATAAGCGGATTAAACAACGAGGAGCCGCGTTAGACGTTATAATGCAGGAGGAACAACACTGAGTCGGGCGTTAGAACCGTCTAACGCAGCTCAGAGGTGTTTAATTCTCTTCATGATGTAGAAGTAGAAGCTCCATTGACTTGAATGGGATTTTCCAACGTTCTCCCGGTCATTATTTTCTGATCGAGTCCTCTGAGAAACATAATGACCGTTGCCAATGGCAACAGAGTTCATGCTTTAACACAGGTCTTTCATATCACTGCAGTCGTCGAGGACACTGTCCCGTCCATAAGAGAGACGTTGTAGTTCCCAAACCTTTGGGAACTATTTGCCGCAGCAATGATTGAATAAACTTTGGGCTTCGTGAACGTGTTTGTTTATGTCGTGTGTGCTCAGTTTGCAAACGGCCGTGTAATAAGCAGGATAATAAGAACCTGCAGGTCCCTCACATAATCCAGTCCCGTTACCACATGTCTGTGTCGGCTCTCAGTCGTACAGGAGTTGTCCATCTTCATTGAAGGTTCTTGAGTCCTCGTCTGTACTCTGTAGTTAAAGTGTCAACGTTTCACCTCTTGATCCAAAAGGCTTCGTCAGTGACACTGAAGTTTAAGCTCAGCCCAGATAAAGACCAGAGGGAGGAGTTCAGCTCGGCTCAGCCCCGCCCCTCTGTTAACATCACCAGTTTTAGTCTCATTAGCATTAGCATTAGCATTAGCATTAGCATTAGCATTAGCCTGACAGAGCCCTCCAGGCCTGGGCCTCAGTTACTCGGTTTCTGTTCCACCGTTCTGTTCATGGAGGGATTTCCTTTCTTTGACTGTTTCAAACCAGCTTCTTGTCTTTGGCTGAGCTGAACCTCTTGCTCCTCAGAGCTGAGGTCTGTGGCTTTGAGGCGGAGGCGAACAGCGCTCGTGCCCCCCCTGCCGTGTCGATAAAGCCTTTGTTTTCCTCGTCTTTGCAACGAACAGAATAAAGCACGTTGTTTATTCACCGTAGTTAGTGCCGTGAGTGTTGCTGACGAAGCCTTTCGGATGAAGAAACGTCCTGCACTTCACCCACAGTAGAAGCTCCATTGACTGGTTGCCATAGTTACCACAATAGACCCGCCTCCGCCTCCTCCGGCCTGTGTCGGGGGAGCTGGCAGCAGAAGAGTCGGCGTTTGCCCAGAACGGCGGCTCCGTCTGCCCGCGGCGGCCCTGATGTGCGACCCGCTGTCACAAACACGCTCCTGCATATTCATGACGCGCCTCCTGCAGCCGGACGCGCCTCGCTGTACTTTCTGACAGACGGGTGAAGAGGGCGCCGGGAGAACCACGGAGGAGCTGCTGCTTTTCCCCCGGAGCAAAATAAATTACATCTGAATCAGGATCACGGGTTGAATAGTTTGTGTCTGCTCGCGCTGCGCCATTTTCACAACAAACCTGGCAGCCATTTTGATATTTCATATGCAGATATTTGATGATACTGACTCAGGGGCCGCTCTGCTTTGTGAGTAGGGACGGGCACCGTTCATTTTTTTCGATACCAAGTACTTTAACGATTCCTGCTCTTCGGCTCCGGTGCCTCAACGGTGCTTTTTTTCGGTCCCTATGTTATTTTAATTCAATAAAAATAACGTGTATAAAAAGTATCATTCAGGAAAAAGACTGAAAACAGCAAAACAGAGGCTCCACAGGAGTAGCAGCGTCGCCTGTAACTTCTGTTTTGAGCAGAATTTCCGCTTAAGCCGAGATAAAAGAGAGAAAGGACGTTATTCCCTCCTGAGCTGCAGAGTCAGATCCACATCAGGACATTCTTTCAGATAAACTTTTCTAAACTCACTGCACTTTGACGAAGCGAAAGCTCCACACGTCAAAGATCCTCACATTCAGATTCATTTTTTTGGCCATTTGCAGTTTGAAAAACCACATTGGAAAAAAAGTGTGCAAAGAGCTCAAAGTGCGACATGTAAAACACGTAATAACATGATGTAAAGCTTGAAAAAGTCCATTTTGCAGAATACCCCCCCTTTAAATACTGGAGAGGTCCTGGTGTAGACCATGGGTATAGCTAAAGATCCAGAGGACATGGCAGGAGCGGAGACGGACTAGTTAGAACTAAAACAGCCGTTATTTTTCAGTCAGTTGCTCCTTCCTTCGCTTCAGAACATTTAAAATCAATTTCATGAGGATGGTTGAGGATTTACCAGGAAGAAAATGTAATGTTTATGTAAAAGGTGCTAAACAGACTCACGAGAGAGGTTTACCTAAATGTGGGCTGTCCTCGTCCTCGTCTCAGTTCCTTCCTGAACTCCTGAATCCTCTCCGGTCCTTCTCCAGGTCCTCAGATCTGCGGCTCCTCAGGCCTGTGGCTCCTCAGACCTGCGGCTCCTCAGACCTGTGTCTCCTCAGGCCTGTGTCTCCTCAGGCCTGTGGCTCCTCAGATGTGTCTCCTCAGACCTGTGGCTCCTCAGATGTGTCTCCTCAGACCTGTGGCTCCTCAGATGTGTCTCCTCAGACCTGTGGCTCCTCAGATGTGTCTCCTCAGACCTGTGGCTCCTCAGATGTGGCTCCTCAGACCTGCGGCTCCTCAGATGTGTCTCCGAGCCTCGTCCACGTCAGGCCGGTCTTTGATAATTACATTCATAGCTCTGAGCGCGGCGTTTCAGCTCCGCCGCCTCTGAACAAAGACTCCTCGCTTTGACAATGAACCTGTGAGATTATTTCACACTCGTTCAGTTGAAGGAGCGTCGGCCCGAGCGAGGACGGAGGCTCAGGAACCGCCCGCAGACCTGGGCTCTTTCATAAACCCTCATGCAGTTTCTCCATCAGACTGTGAACAGAAACGCTCTGAGATCTGGACCAAATGTCTGTTTAGTTTCTCATTTCTCTCTCGCTCTGTAAGCTCAATACATGTGTCAGAATCACATCTGTAAAAATCCCTGTGAAAATCCTTCCACATGTGTTTGAGTGGAGCCTGTAAAGTCTGACGGAGCGACTCTAGTGCAGATGTTGTTGAACTTAAAGGGATGATTCAGGATGTTTGACATAGAGCCTCATTTCCTCGTTATCCAGAGTGTTGAGAAGGTCTCTGGTCCTCAGAGTGTTTGTCCAGTTCCAGATGATCCCACAGGAGCCTGCAGACTCCCGGGCTAACACAACGGCTCAAGCTAACGGCTAACACATAAATGAAGGTCGAAAAACTAAACACTATTTTGTCACATTGTCGGTGGCGCTGGGATTATTTCCCCTTCGCGTTTCTCGTGCCACGGCTCGTGCTTCTGCCGGACATAAAAACAAACGTGTGATGATGTCGTCAGGCCGCGCCGCTCAGTTTGCTTGTGCAGGTGTGAGGGCTGGCCAGCAGGGGGCAGGTGTGAAGCAGAGACCTGTCTTTAACCTCTTAACTCCCGCCTGAACCGAGAGGATCTTTTTCCTCATGTCACATTTTTTTTTTTTACACAATTTTTTTGTTGGGTTTTCGACTCATTTTTGTAACTTTGTTGTCATTTTTTTGGTCATTTTTTGTCATTTTTTAATTTATGTTTCGTCAAATTTTTTATCACATTTTTGTCCTTTTTTTGTCATATTTTTGTCACATTTTTTGTAATTTTTTGTCATTTTTTCATCAATTTATCGTCACTTTTTTGTCACATTTTTGTCATATTTTTTGTCATTTTTTGTCACATTTTTGTCAATTTTTTATCACATTTTTGTTATTTTTTCATCAATTTATCGTCACTTTTTTGTCACATTTTTTGTCATTTTTGTCAAATTTTTGGTAATTTTTTGTCATATTTTTTGTCACATTTTTGTCACATTTTTGTCACATTTTTGTCATATTTTTGTCACATTTTTTGTCATTTTTGTCACATTTTTTGTCATTTTTTGTCATTTTTTCATCAATTTTTCGTCACTTTTTCATCAAAGTTTTCTCACTTTTTTGTCACATTTCCATCATTGTTTTCGTCTCAGTTTTGTTGCTTTGTTCTCACCTTTTTTCCAGAAGCTTTTGGATTGGGGTAAAGCCAGGTGGGAGTTAAGGGGTAAATAAAGGCCAACTTGAAATCATTTGTACTTTTTTGACTGTTCAGAAAATGCCCATTTAATTAATAAATCTATAAATAAAATTAATACTTTTTTTTTTTATGACAACAAATAATCGCAATTTCAATTATGACTAAAATAATCGTGATTATTATTTTTTCAATAATCGAGCAGCCCCAGTTTATATCACAGTCTTTGTTGCTTTTTTGTCACTTTTTACTTGCGTTGTTGTCGCTTGTTTATGGTGTTTTTGTTGCTTTTCCGGCCGGTTTTTGTCCCTTTTTTGTAGCGTTTTCGTTGCTGTTTTGCTGCTTTTTTCCAGAAGCTTTCAGATCCTGGTAAAAACCCAACAGGAGGAGCTGTGCAGAGCTGAGGAGGTTAAAGAGTCGACTGAAAACGTCCTCTCTAAACTTAAGGAGAAACACAAATCTCCACAGTGTCCCTGATGATGGAGTCACATGACCACTGGCCACGCCCTCCTGATGAACGAGCCTTTGTTCCTCGCTCTTCACGCTCGTAAATCCCTCAGGATTTACGCGTGCGAGTGTGAAGGTGGCTCTTCTGGCTCCGCAGCAGGACGTCCCGCCCCCCGTCCCCCCCCCTCGCTGAAGCCGTAAATCTGAGAGCGCCTCTTAAACAGGCCTTAATGGAAGCCGTGAGGAGAGAGTGTCCGCCACGCGTGATCGATGGTTCTATTCCGCAGGATTAATCAGCTAATGCTCATCTCCATGTCTGATGTGCAGGAGACTCTACACTGAGTTCCAAATTATTACGCAAATGACATTTTTCTAAGATTTTCTAAATTGTCAACTCAAGTCTTTAACTGGTCGAGGATCATTTAAATGTGGTTGTGTCATAGCAGCTTCAAAATTCCATTCTTAAATCCATTAAAGTTGTGAGTTTTGGGACAGTTTCTGCTTGGATTTCTTTGCAGGATGTTAGAATAACCTCCCAGAGCTGCTGTTTGGATGAAAACTGCCTCCCACCCTCATAGATGTTTTGCTTGAGGCTCCAAAGGTTCTCAATAGGGCTGAGGTCAGGGGAGGAGGGGGTCCACATCATGAGCTTCTCTCCTTTTATGCCCATAGCAGCCAGTGATGCAGAGGTTTTCTTTACAGCAGGACTTTGTTCAGGAAAACACGGCTCCTCTTTTTGTAGCATAGAAGAAAGTGGTCATTTTCACACCTTCAGGGGCCATTCACCAACCATGTCTGGCAGAAACCGTCCTCATTGTGCCTTTATCTGCACAAACCCGAGTCTGAATCATCCACAAATCTCTTGAAATATCGAAGGTTTTCATACCGAGACCAAGACATTCAACTATTTCACGCTTTTCATCAGCAGAGAGATCCTTTTTCTTTCCCATATTGCTTGAAAATGATGATCTGCATAATAACGTGGAACACCCTTTTTCAGTCGTTTTTCCCTTAACTGGGCTTAACCTGAAAACTGATCATCCCAGGTCTAGGAGATTAATGTCAGTGATTCAAAGAACCCGAGACACGACACCATCCACGAGTTTCATTCTTATTATTATTAGTTTTGTACCTTTTTGACACAAAAATACGATTTGCATAATAATTTGGAACGCAGTGTACAAACCAGATCTGTGACGGAGACTAATGGAATCAGGAAGAAGAAGCTAACAGGCTAACGGGCGAAGCTAACTGTGGGCTAGCGCCGCTTAAACGGTATTTACAGCCAAGTTTGAGTGATTAAATGATCTCCATTGTGTAACTGGATGAACAATGTCCCTTTGTCTAGGAGTAGGATTTACTCTCACGGACAATTAATGAGTAAAAAACCTGCAGTGGCGCTGACGACCTCTAGGGGCAGGAGTTACTTAGTACTGATTTACGTTACAAAGAGATGCACTGAAGGGCCAGTCACAAGATGGCCGCCAGAAACTGCTCTTCAATAGATACAGACGGCATCTCTCATAGAAGGGGGCGTGGCTTCACCGAGGGCGAAATAGAGTCCTATAAACTTATTTATCACACACAAATAAATCAAGTCTAAATCAGGTCCATGTGGATGTTTATTCACAGCAGATTGTTCTGTAGAAGTGAAAAAACGGCAGCCATAGCTTGTGTTAGCATTAGCATCATGTTAGCATTCTTTATGTATTTATGGGCTGTTGAACCACTTCGCTCCTTCATCGACACAAAAGGGGGTTTTGTTTCTCAAATTGTGTCTTAACCCTCACCTGAACCGCACACATGTCGTCATCTCGTTTCATTGAAAGCTAAGACCTACAGAACTCATTAAAGGGGGGGTATTATGCAAAATTGACTTTTTCCAGCTTTCCATCATGTTGTTCTGTCACTCCCTCATTAAAAACATGCCTGAAGTGTTGCCTTGGCACATTCACGTATTTCAGAGTAATCTGTAAAAACTCTGATGGCGGCCATTTTAGGGATAGGTTTGCCTGAGTCCTCCTAGGAACGCCCCCACCTCCTGAGACGCCTCCGAGCTTTGGTCACCAGCCGAGTAACCAACCACTGCCCCTCAGCAGAACCCCCTCCCCACTGATGCCACAGACAGCGTGTGGAGGGGGCGTGTCCGAAAGAACTCCCGCCTGAACCGAGAGCATTTTCTCCAGTTCAGCTTTACCCAAATCCCGTAGGCCAGTGTAACGCCTCATTTGAAAGCTAAGATCTACAAAACTCATCTGAATGGATCTTTTTCCTCACGTCATCAGATTTTTGTTCATCATTTTTGGGGGGGGGGTTTTCCAACTCATTTTTGTAACTTTTTTGCAATTTTTTTGTCAAATAGTAAAAAAAAATTGTCACTTTTTGTCACATTTTTGCCACTTTTTTCATCATTTTTTGTCAATTTTTCGTCCATTTTTTTGTCCTTTTTTGTCCTTTTTTTCGTATTTTTTTTGTCAAATTTCTGTCAGTTTTTCATCATTTTTTTAATCCTTTTTTGTCAATTTGTATTCAACTCATTTTTGTAACTTTTTTGCAATTTTTTTGTCAAATAGTACATTTTTTGTCACATTTTTGCCACTTTTTCATCATTTTTTGTCAATTTTTCATCCATTTTTCATCACTTTTTCATCACATCTTCATCATTGTTTTCGTCTCAGTTCTGTCGCTATTTTCACACCTTTTTTCCAGAAGCTTTTGGATTGGGGTAAAACCAAACTGGAGAAAATGTGCTCGTTCAGGTGGGAGTTAAGGGTTAAAGAGACAGAGGCCTATTTCAGACATTCACTACAGCCATTTTGAGAGAGACATTTTATACAAGGCAGTTATTCTAATTTACTGCATTTACAGACCAACAGAAGGTTTGTCATCATTGTAGTGTG